>NC_134250.1:2826973-3140526 GCF_965152275.1 Natator depressus | reverse complement strand
GAGCCCCCTGGCTGCCCCTATGTGTAGGAGCTAGAGGGAGGACATACTGCTGCTTCCAGGAGCCGCACCATGCGTGCACAGAGCGGCCCCCAACACTGCTCCCTGGCTGGAGCGTGGGAGCGAGACAAGCCCCAGACCCTGCTCCCCTGCAGGACCTCGAGGGCCAGATTAAATCGGCTGCTTGGCCAGCTGTGGCCCATGGGCTGTAGTTTGCCTACACCAGCTATAGTTGGTAAAGTGCTCAGAATCTCTATAAAACATGAGATAGTAGCAACAGCTAAAATCATCTTGTGGATCTCAAACTCAGACAAACCTTTAGTGGGGAGACAAAGAGTTCTACTGAAAAACAGATGTGTTTTTTTTAGGTGAGGTGAATAGCTCTTTAGAGGTTCAGGCTTCACCCATGAGCAAACAAATGAGCCAACAAAGCAGCCTAGCAAAATAAACAAACCCGCCCTGCTATTTACATTAGGAGGTTAATTGATGCGGAGTACTGCAGCTGACAGAACTTGATATCAACGAGTATCATCTCTCCATCCTGTCCAGAGCTTTCAGCTCAGCTCTGCACATGCCCAGCCCAGTCACACTCCCTATTTTCATCTGGCTTCTCTCACTCAGCACAAAACCAAATGCACACAAGATGACATTTGGAAAGATGAGTGTTTCAGTTGATGAACCTGCCAGGCAATAGCTGCTGCTGCTGGAAATGCAGGGGGAGGGAAGTATACCAGAGAGATTAAACTCAACAGTCCTTTGGAGAATTTACAAGTGGAATCCAGAAAGTTTATAAACTGGGATTCTGCAGAAAACTATAGGGAACAGAGCCAAGATTTCCACTGATTTGCTGTGTAACTTTGGGCAAGTCACAGCACCTTCTGTGCCTCAGTTTCTCCATTTGTACAGTGAGGCCAATATGTGACACTCTTTCAAGGTAAGTAAATGACTTGGGCCATGTCTACACTAGCACTTATGTCAGCCAAATTTTTGTAACGCAGGGGTGTAACACCCCCCCACCCAGGGTGACATAAGTTTTGCTGGCATACACGCTCACAGTGCTGTGTTGGTGGGTGGTGCTCTCCCACCAATATAGTTACTGCTGTTTGTTGAGCTGGTTTTATTATGTTGACAGGAGAACTCTCTCCCATCAGCATAACACGGCTACACAAGCACTCTTACAGCAGCACAGTTGTTATCAGTACAGCTGTGTCGCTGTAAGCTTGTAAGTATGGACATGGCCTTAGTATGTAACATGCTTTGATATCTTCTGATGGGCGGTAGCGGAGTTCAAGGTTATTGTAACGTGTTGTCCCCCCTTTAAGTACATCCCTGATGTACTGGGATACCACTGAGCCTGCCTGTTCCGCCAGCTGGGCCCCCTTTACCCTGTCTTGCTGAGCCAGGCTCTTAAGGCTCCTCTAGCACACACACACGGGCAGGGCCACACCCAGCTGCAGAAAGACACAGACTCGGAGATCAGCTCTGGGAAGGCTCAGCTTAAGGAACTTGCCCCAACACTCAGGTGCCCACCTCCCTTGGCGTGTAGACCCAAAGGTATATTGTCTTGCGCTGCATAGAAAGATCTGCACAGTGCAAGCTCATAAAAATTTGCCCTCTCCCTCACTGTGAAGAGAGATATACAGAGCTTCTTCCCCCCCCCCCCCAGACTGCACAAACTGGGTTTAATAATAAACAAAACAAATTTATTAACTATAAAAGGCAGATTTTAAGTGATAATAAGGGATAGCAAACAGAACAAGGCAGATTACTGAGCAAATAAAACAAAACACACATACTAAGTTTAAGATCTTAAAGAGACTAGTTTTGAGAAGTAATTTCTCCCCCTAAATGTTATTTTAGGCAAGTTGCAGAGTTTCTGTAGCTTAGAGTTCCAGTTATTTCTTCTTACAGACTGTACCCCTGTCTCAGGCTGGACTCACCCATGCCTTCCCCCTCAGGTCGGTTCCTTTGTCCCTGCAGGTACTTTCAGCAGTCTTTCTTCTTAGGTAGGCAATGGAGGAGAGTCCTGTTTGCCTTCCTCTCCAGTTTTAAATACGATTTACATAAAGCAGGAATCTTTTGTTTCCCAAACTTGACCTCTCCCTCCTGTTAGTGGAAAATTACTAGAAGTCCAAGATAGTGCTTAGTATCAGGTGACAGGACCACCTGACTAAGGCCTTGTCTACACTGCCACTTTACAGTGCTGCAACTTTCTTGCTCAGGGGTGTGAAAAAACACACCCCATAGCACTGTAACATGGCAGTGTAGACAGTGCACCAGCACTGGGAGCTATTCCCCTTGTGGAAGTAATTTTTTTTTAATAGCGCTGGAAGAGCGCTAGTGCCATGACTACACCGCCACGTAACGTTGGTAGTGAAGACATGCCCCTAGTAGCATCACAGATACCTCCCAGAACGACTCTCAGGAAGGAGAGGGATTAGTATCTTCATCCGATGAAGTGAGCTGTAGCTCACGAAAGCTTATGCTCAAATAAATTGGTTAGTCTCTAAGGTGCCACAAGTACTCCTTTTCTTTTTGTGGATACAGACTAACACGGCTGCTACTCTGAAACCTTCACAGTCTTGTTTCTTCTTAACGGCCCCTCAAGGCTGATGGCCTGTTGTCTGGTGGGTGTCCCCAGATACACACCTAGTTGTAATGGTTACATAGTGCACATTCCTAACTTTAGATACAGAAATGATACATGTATACAAATTGGATAATCACATTCAGCAAACCATAACCGTTCTAATGATATCTTACATGAGCCATCTTGCATGAAGTATATCTTAGTTATGCCATATTCATATCATAACCATATTTCTATGAAGAATGTGGGGTATAACGTCAGTTAATATTTAGTTTCATTTGTAAACCTAAAAAACTTCATTGTTTGGGAAAGGCTGACCTTCCTGTAACCCTGAGATCCAAGGATGAGAAGGACTCCAAAATTTACCAGCTTGGGTATACAGCTTTATAGCTACACCTTTTCAACCAATTTATTTACTGCTTAGCTTGGTAGATGCAAACATTACATAGGCATTTCCAAAGACTTTCCCCCATTCTCCTCCAGCTCCTTTTGTTACAAAAGAACATTCTGATCAACAGCTGTAAGAGCTTTAGAAATCTGGCCTTTAAGTTTAAAAAAAAAAAAAAAAAGTCTCTAATTCAGGGCTCCCCACGGCAAGAAATAACCCAGTGGAACAGGAATCTACATCCAAGGCATCTCTCCCTGTATGTGTCATTTCATTTTACATACACTTTCAAAACAGCCAGGAGTGTATGTAGCCAAACATCACAAAACAGGAATTCTAGCTTGGGATCTGTCTCCAGTTCCGTTCGCTCAGACTCCACTTGCGAGGGGGAGAGAGGGGGTTGGCCCGGTCTTCCTTTAAGCTGCCTCTGATTTACTGCATTAGCTTCTAAGGAGGTAGACAGGGTAGTCTGTGTCAGCATAAAAAGAATGGTGTGCATGGCTTAAACTCCATGAGGGACAGCCGACACACCACGGACTGTGTTTAGACAGGCAAGAGTGGTGTCTATTATCTGTGACACTGGGAACACACACTATTGCTCAAGGTCACCAAAACAAATGTGGGAGGGTTATGCTGAAAGGAGTATGCAACCTAGGCATTTTTGGTTTCAATAATTTGTTTCTTTTAAATTATAGCACAGCAATAATGTTACAGACACACCACAATGTACAATCTGAGTTTGCATAGTGTCCTTCAGATAAAACTGCATTATAGATAAGTAACCCAACTACTGACTCAAATAAGAACAAAAGGAAGAGCAAAAGGAACAGGCATAAGTAATGCAGAAAAGAAATGATGATTTCAGTTGAGACCTGGAAGAAGGTGGTGTAGAGCTGAAGAGGCAGAGAGATACAAAGGCTGCTCCTGAGTACAGAAGCTGTGGAGAAGAGTGGGTTCTCTCACACCAAGAATGGGCTAACACTGAATGAGGTGGGACAGGAGAGGGCAGTGCTAGACTTGCAGAGGGAGTAGGAAGGGGAGTGGAGTGAGGCTGGTGAGCGGTTCAAAACCAGACAGGGAAAGTCTGAAGTGGAGCTTGAAAGGAAGAGGAGCCAGTGGAGTCTGTTGCAGCTGGGGGCAAAGAGGTCTCACACTGTTTGTATGGCCTGGTGTGGGTCTGCATTCAGCACACAAGAGAGTCTGGAATCCTGAGACATGGGAGGCCAACACCACAATTCCTGCCCAGGAGAAACATCCAGAAAGTGAGCACGAGCATCAGACCTTTGGGTCCTCTGTTGGCAGGTGCAGAAAACACATGCTCCCATGCAGATCACAAATGCGGGCAAAGGCATAGCGAGAAGAAAGCTGAATGTCAAAACCAGAGGCCTCTGGGTCAGACAGAGAGGCCAAAAGGAAAGAGGCACAAAGAATTCTAAGCTAGCGTCAGCGACACAATAGCCACCTGGATCTCCCAAAATAAAGTTTTACATTTCCCAGCCAGGCAAATATGCTCCCTATCTTGATTCTGCATTCAAGCTACTATTGCAGCTTAGCCCTGTCCACTGCTAAGGACACCTTGGAGTTACTGCTTCAGTGAGGTCCCAGCTACTGCACTTGCTGCAGCTTCACTTCTCTCTGTTAAACCTTTTCTAAAGTCTCTTTCTCTCAACACAGGCGATTTCCCAAGGGGCACTCAGTGACCTCTGTCACTTCTGGTCGTAATCTTTCTGTAGGTGAGGACATACTGTATTATCATTTCACCTTCGGTATCTGTTCTTAGCATGCCTATGGAATGAGAGCATGCAGCTTTATATCCTCCTTCCTGCTTTTATTATATTATATATAGGGGTGTGGGAGTGCGCCCACTGAAAACTCACCTTTTGCCATCAAAACCTTCCAATGCCTGAGCAAACATTCTCAAGGTACAATCAGAAAAAGAGGAAGCCATAACAATGAGCCCAGATCCCCCCTCAAAACCCTCCCAACTACTCCCCTGATTAAAGGCTGCAGGATCTGGTGTGTCCATGCACACACAATATGTAAAGCACCTGGGTCTATTCTCCGCATTAAAGGGGACTTTATGAATTTAAGATTTAAATGATTACTGATTATTTGTGTATTACAAAGCCACAGATGCACATTCTCAAACTTGTGTTGATGTTGCTTAGCGTGGATGTTCTCCTTCAGAATTAAACGCGTGCTGAAGCAAAGCTGAATCCTCAGTCAGCTACCAGTTCTAAGGTGGAAGAACAATATTCAAATTTCATCTGGTCACTAGGAACCAAATCAATATATTATTTTATATTTTTTTAAAAGAGTCATATATCCTAATCTCCCTTCCTCCCTGTTCTATAGGCCTGGGGGATGAGTTCTCCAGTACAGAGCCTCTGCTTTTATATCTGACATATGTATTCCATTCTGGGATCCCTACAGTGATGCTGCCCTGGCTGCATTCCCAGGATCCCATGCTGCAGTATCTGGGTATGTTCTCTTCCTCCTCTCACTACCCCTGAAGAATCTTTGGCCAGCGTGACTCTGTTGGCTGCGGAAACCCGAATGCCTCCATGAACAAGCCTCCAGTAAATTCTAGTGTCTTGGCTCTGCTTCACTGAAGAATAGGATCTGTGTTTGGGTTATTATGATGCCTTTACAATGTTACACTATGCACCACTCAGTTGAAGGGAATAAAAATTTCCATAAAGTTTTTATCCCTCATTGGTTAGCAACATTGCTCTGCCCACTGCCTGAACGCTAGCAAACCCTGCAGAGGCCATGATAAATAGTGAGGTCACGGCCAAATTTAATAAGGTCTTGCATTCTCTCTGAAATGCCACCAGAGAGCAGACAAAAGCGTGTTTGCTGAGCTCACCAGGGAAAGCTGAGTGTTTGCACAGAGTACTTGGTATGCAGATGGCGTGGCTGGCTGCCTTTGGAAACTGGTGCAGAGCTGAAAGCAATGGGAAGGAGCTGAGGGGCAGAGCTCACCATGAAAACGCATTGGGGACAAGCTCCACAGGAGGCCACTAGGTCAACGTGCCACCTCACCACCCTGCTTGGAGTCTTTTTTTTTTTAACTCAGCCTCTTGCTGCCTCTGCTGTGTGAAGGGACGTGGGTCTGCACAATTGCAAGAGGAGAGGAGACCTCTGAGAGACAATCTGTCTCTATTAAGATGTGATCCACTCTCAGAAAAAGTTTGAGGACTCCTAAATTTATTTCATTATTAGGCATTGGACTGGGCTTGGCTATAATGCTGTATATGTCTGGTCTGAGATAATGAGACGTTTCCCTTTTGCGATGACTAGGATTCTTTCTGGAGGACCCTGCTAGGTTTCAACAGTAGCATGGAATAGCCCCATCCCCTCAGGAAGCACTGATGATAGAAAGGTCTCACTATGTCTTAGCACCAACTACTAGTGCCACCTAGTGACTCTTCTTTGTAACTGGCCAATATGTGAAGCTCCTACAGTTCAGGACCATTACATCTGAATTGAGAATGACAAAACGCACAAGCTTTGGGCATAGCAATTCAATTAACATTTCTGCAATGCTTCTGAAGACTTTTGTTTAATTCACAAAAAACACTTTCACTCCTGAAATATACAGATGAACGTTATAACCCATGTTATTTACTGCAATCAATATTGAAAAACAAGGCACAATGAATCCTAAATACAATAATCTGGACATGAAGACAATATTGTGTATGCTAAACAGCCAAGCAACACATTTAATAGGATTACCAGCATTTTAAGAACTGTTATGCCACTGTTAAGTTACCCATTATGACAAGTATATGGACTGAAAATTAATTCAATAAAATAGCTAACATATTGAATTAAAATCAAAGGCAGGGTCCAGCTGATCCACCAGTAAAAGCGCATGAGGACTGGGAAAAAACCATGATTTTGCTCATTTTACAGTTTACCCAAAAGGTTTTTTTTCTCCTTTTTCCACAAAAGGCAAAGTTGATTTTTTATCACCCTGTGAAAATGACAAAATTTTGTCTAGTGTCAAATGTGGGAAAACTTGCTATTTTCTCCAGGAGTAGAAATTCACCATTGTTTGTCATGATAAAGTATGGTCATTGGCAGAAAAGGCAAAACTTCTGCCTGGATCAAACTTGGGAAAACTGATAGCTTTGCTCCACTCCGACATTGTGGTGGAACACGGACTTTAAGGTGTGTAGGCTATATTCAAAGGTATGTCTGTGAGGCACAGAAAGCTCTCTGCCAGTGTGATCCCCAACATTAATATTATAGTGGGAAAGGACTCACTGCAATACTGAGATCATCATATGAGAGACTCAACTGGGAACTTGGTAAACTGAGCGAAATTTATCCACCATCCAATTTACTCTTACCTGTGCTGGACTTCAGTCGATTCTCAGCAAGCTCAGAAATTGCTCCTGTTGTAATGGTCTTCTTCAGTCTGGAGACCCCGGAAGCTGCTGTCACCCCTGGCTTTGTTAACATGTCATCACTGCTAGCTCTTTTTAGCTGCAAGAAAGAGAGATCTTGTGAGAAACCAGAAGAATGAGAGATCTGGTATGCCCATGAGCTAGATGATTTTACAGACATACAAGTTGAAAGAAAAAAGTGGTGACACACTTGGAGAAGGAAGTATTTCTGGAAAAGGAAACCCATAGAAATATTGCTTTTGGAACAGCATTCAGAAGAGGGGAATATCCTTCTCCCATACATTAGAGGGATTTTCCCAGCTTGGCACCCAGGAGTCACTGCAATGCAAGGACATATTTTCCTTTGGGCCAAGACCCAGGACAACATCCTGCAGGCTGAGAAAGAAATGAGACTGATTAAATTTGACTCAGCTACCAGGCCTAATGGACACCACTGGCTACTCCCTATTCCTCTGGGGCAGCAGGCTCAGTGCATTCATGCATGTACTTGAAATTTATCTACTAGGTAGGATTATTGGTACCAAATTCAACAGCCTGCCATGGTGGGGAAAAGCATTTTTGTATTAATTCCTGCCTTTCAGTGAGGTGGACCAAGAGGCAATGTAGGTTTGATGATGCAGCCTATAGTGGGGGGTGAGGGAGGGAGAACTAAATAAGCAATGACTGAGGGGATGGGGTGAAAAATCCCCAGAGTCCCATTCAAAAGCTCCTGATCATCAGTCACTGCACTGGAGACTTCTCCCCAAGTTCTGGTTGGAGTTGCACTTGTTGAAACGTGTAGGCTTCTGAACATAAAGAAAACAAGCAACTGAGGAAACTGAGGCACAAAGCAGGCAAGGAACAATATAAAATAACTGGCATCTCAGTGCACCCCTATGCCACAAAAGGTACTAGGCCTCGGAAGGATCTGTTGCTTTCTATTTCTGTTTCAGCTGAGGCCATTTTACAAGGCCCTACTGTGCTCCAGCAGTGACCTCATATCCTGACCTGGGAGGGCCAGGCATTTCTAATGGAGAGTCTGCCTGCTCATTCCCATCTCTCTGCCAAGCAAGAATTGATGAAGTTAGCTGCATCATAAACTCTCCTTTGTGATATGAACAACGAGCCCACTAGGGACTGAGCCAAGACCCCAAACTCGTTTAGCGGAGGACTGCAGGCTGCTTCACCAAAAGGAAAGAGCAGAGAACACAGAGTCTACTATCACAGTTACGAAAGGGAAATCCTTTATCTTAAGTCTGGCATCACTTCAGTTGTTTAGACCTTCTGGGGCTTCATTTATTGAACAGCAGTGAACAAAGCTAATCCAGGACAGTTTGGTAGGTGCTGGTGCTAGCATCACTACTGGGAGGTGCAGGATTTGATTTTCAGTGTGAAAACGGAAGAATGTATCCGAGAGGGCATTTCGCTCTTCAGATCGCCAGAGGGAATCATTCACAGCACAGAAATGCACCAGCTCTCAGGTTTAGACAAAGAAGCTGCAGAAACCTCCAGATTATTATCCATCGAGCCCCACTGATGTGGTTCACAAACTTGGAAGAAGACAAGATACCTGCCCCAAGGCGTGCTCTAAGCAGGTACTTAAATGGAAGTGTGCTTGATGCACAGGAACTGGAAGCCTTGGTGTCCTGTAAAAAGCATAGCTAAGGGAGCATGAAGGGGGACCTTCTATTTAGAGGAAGAAGCAGATAATTGGTACCCAAGATGCTCAGGCAGTTCAGGACCCACTAAACTGAACTAATTACAGCTGCTCCTCAGGGGACACGTCTAGTGTGACTGCAGATTTGTCCCCTCCCAGGCATTCAAGAAAGCCCTTTGAGCATGCAGGATGTGGGAGGGGTTTGAAAACTCAGGACAAGTGACCTAGTTACAAGCCTGAAATCTACTGGTATATGTGGAGCTGCTGCATCATATTTGCTCAGGCATTCAAAAAACATACACTAGAATAAAGTTTTCCTACTTTAAAGTTTCCCAAAGTATGAAACAAACTTATGAATAAGGCTCTACTAGTACAGTGACTCCATATACAAACTGTATTCAGTAACAGATGAACATTTTTTCTGAGAGAGGAAATGCTAGGCAGGACAGCAAATTTATGTCCATAGGACTTCCAATTGGACAACCCACCCAAAGCTGACAAAAAGGATCCTGCTTTAATGTGTCAGAGATTGGCACTGCTAATGACGCAGCATCTCCTCTTCCAGGACTGCACTGCAGTGTCAGCGCTGGGGTTGAGCCAAAGTCCCGGTGCGACATTTGAACCAGGACCTCCAGCCACATGGCAAGGTGCCAACCTGACCTACTACAGGGCACTAGACACAGAAATATAAGAGATATTCAAGCATATATTTGAATGTATTTTTTATTGGTTGAATTTCCACTAGCCAGCTCACCACTATGTATGTTCATATTCCAAAATCTAACACTGGCTGCTAACACCAGAGTTTAGTCAGTAAACTTTACTGCACCTGAAAAAGCAAGACTGATTTTTTTCCCCCTTGTAATCTAAGTTCATTCTAGAGTCGTATTCAGGAAATTCATGCAAATCTGAAAAGCCAAAAACACATATGCTTCACAAGGAAAACATTGAAATGATGTTGGCTTAAACCAGCGTAAGGAGGAGTCCATCTCAGAACCCTCGCCAGTTGCTTTTCCCTTTTTGTGCACTTCCACAGCTCAGACTAACTAAGAGAGAGAAGCCTTTTAAGAGTCTTAAAAATCAAAGGCGTTGTAGCATCTCTCTAGACTAGAGCGAGATGTTGGTGGATAGAAAAGAGATGAGAAGGGAGATTATACTACAAATACATGCCATGGTTAGTGGGTTCCTGAATTGTAATTTTTTTTAAGCAAGATCAAATCTCTCTTAGCTCCAATTTTCTTCTCTCTTTAATCTCTTCATCTGACTCAGTCTGTGGTTTCCCAGACTCTGGGAGCACGTGAGCTTTGATAGCCAAAGCGTTGATCTACTGCAGGAAACCAGACCTCTGAAGTTTTGCATTTTGGCAGGGCCTTTGCCAGTTCATTCCTCAGAGCAAGACAGAACAATCTGACTTTCTGACCTCTGGAGAAGTCTCCATCCAGTTTCTCTACAGCAGCTTTTACCAAGTTCACCACCTTTCACAGTGCCAAGTGCACCTCACTGCCCAGTCTGTCTTTCCACAGCCCCTCCCTAACTTTTCCCTTTGATCATATTTTGTTTGTACAGTAGTTGCTCAGCAGCTTAGAGATCACCGAGGCAGCTAGAAAGAAAACACCATGTTCTTTAAAAGATGCACAATTAAACATATCAGGTTCCCTTGCCTTCCTGCCCCCATATGCCTCTACAACAGTCGCTCAGAAGTGGCAGCACAGCACCACACCTTAAAGGAAGGACCTTATCATGAAAAAGATTGGCTGGAGCCCTGGGCTGAAAGTGTCTCACTTCTGAGATGCTTAGAGTTGTGGGAGTCTGTAAAGTGGGTATAATATATGGACCCATTGCACTGGAGGCAGCAAGGGTTAATAAGTGTTTGTAAGGCTCTTTGAACATTCGCGCTGTAGAACACTATGTATTGTTAATCAATCCTTATTGTTGAAAACAAACTCAGTCTCAGTTCCCAAGTTCCTATTTCTTTTTTTTAATACTTGGACCATATTGCTCTCTTTGTTCAGGGTCTTCCAGAACACAGATGCAGCACTATGCTAGGTTTGGAATTTTCAATAAAATGGAACATTATTTTCATGTGTATTTCTGGTCTTATTAAAAATATATATACAAAGATGAGTATCATAAACTGTAAATGTTCTATCACAAACAATACTTTTGCTATGTATCTTGCCTTTCCAAAGGGGCTGGGGGGGAAAACACAGATTACAGGACACAAGATTACCTCACCACCCTTAAAAAAAAAAGACAACAAAACCTCTTTTTTGGGAAAATAAATTCTAAACCCTAAAATCAACCTCCACTTCTACCAATTTAGTGCAATCCTGTCCAATCCAATCCAATCCACACCCACCCATCCACAGAGTACAATTTGATCCACACATACTTTGTGCAGACTAATCCTTCACCCACAACACACATAATATATTGTGACAAAGCTCTGTCCTTGTCTCCGTGGGTCCCACGTTTCCTGGCAGATTTTGCTAGCCTCAGAGGCTCACTGTGACCCTACACATAACCCTTCTCTCTCTCTCGACAAGGGTCACAGTCTACCAAGCCATTTTCATCATAAGCCAGCGAGGGAGGTGAGGAGAAGCTATCCTCCCTTGCACAGTCTCTGTTGTCTCCCAGGCTCAGTGATTAATCGGGGGGGAGGTAAAGAGGGGAGCCCGGGCCCTCCCTCTACTCTGGGCTCCAGCCCAGGGACCCTAATAGTATCAGCTATGGTAGCTGACCTTTTAGAAGCCTGACACGTACAATTCCCTGGGCTACTTCCCCACAGCAGCTCCCACTTCCTCAAGCTCCACTTCACCTTTACCTCAGGGCCTCCTTCCTTGTGCCTCATATGGTGTGTACTGCTCAGTCTCTCCAACAGTGCAACTTCCTCCCACAGCTCCTGACATCCACACGCACCTGACCAACTGGGAGGCTTTTAACTAGCTTCAGCCAGTCCCTGATTGGCTTCAGGTGTTCCAATCAACCTAGCATTCTCTCTGCCTTCTGGAAAGTTCTTAATTGGCCCCAGGTGTCTTAATTGACCTGGAGCAGCTGCCATTTAACTTATCCTGGTACCAGGGATTTGTTTAGCCTGGAGCTAATATATCTATCTCCCACTACTTTTCTATAGCCATATGGCCTTTCCCCGTCACAATATCCAGTGCATGCACTATACACACCACAGTCCAGTCCAAGCCACCCACGCATCCACACACGGTCAAATTCCCTTCTTCAACCCCACCACACTAACACTCATACTCTGCAAGCACAAACCAACCAATCAACACACAGAGACAAATCTGGAATGACTATCCCAAAACATACAATCTGGTCAAATGTATACAGACACTGTGGTATAATATGTACACAGTAGAGTCTGATCCAGACATACACACCCAGTGCCAAAGCCCTGAACACTTGGTGATATGCCCTGCCTTAGCTGGAGTGATAGCTTGGAATCAGTTTGGAATGCTTTCACACTGCTTACTGGTTAGTACCTTGCTAAGTCGAGATTCAAAAGCAAGTGAAGTAGAGGATTTGGAGGTCTTCATGCCTGAGGAAGCAGCGGGGAGAGATTTTCCTCGGTCAATCCCATGGTTCCCTTGCTTTGCCATTGCACTCCAAGGTCTGGCAGCACTCTTCATTTTCTTTCCAGAGGAGTCAATCTGCAGAATATCAGAAAGGAAAGCAGATATTAATGTTTTTAAAGCATTTGGAATACAAAGAGAGAATGGATACTGCAGTGCTGGGTGCACAGAAATAGATTACATAGCGATTGGTCAGTAGTGACCCAATGGCTCTTCAGTGGCTGCTCTATGTTAAATAAGATAGTAGCCAGGTTTTCAGTTCAGTACCTAGTAGACTGGTGTCTATGTCATACAAACTACATTCTTGTTAGCCTTGGAGAGGGCAAAGACTGAATGGGCCATAGAGACCAACCTCTCTTCTCACCCTAAAACGGGGCCTCCAGCTCAGGGTTGAAGCACAATGCATAATAATCTGGGGGTGAATTACTGCTAATTCTTGCCCTGTACCAGTCCTGAGGATAAAGAGAGGACTCAGTTCAAGAAGAAGATGCTGGATTGACAGTCTGACACTATGATTACATTAAAATATATTATGTTCAAAACAGGATCCTGAGACACACACAAGCTCTCCTCCCACTATTTATTTATTTTTGATAATCCCTCAGTACCACAAATCAACCACACTGTCTCTTTAACTGATCAAACCTGCCTAGAGCTGCGGTAGTTGATGTTGCTACGATGATGAAATGATTGTTCCATTGTATTTCCATAAAAGAGACACAGTAAAAAGGTAACAGTTAACTTCTCTGCAAAGAGAAAGAAAAGGAGCTGCATTCAGTCTAGAATTTCCCAGATACGAGCCTATGAAGGAAGCAAATCCTGCCAGGATTTGGAGAACAGAAATGAATTTCTCTTCCTGGATGTGCCAGCAAGCACATTTTGTCAATTTCCCTCAGTAGGTGGTTTGTTGCCAGCTAAATGGCTGGCTTGACTCTTTGAGCAGATCTGTGTCCCTGACTTTTCATCATCCATTCCCCAGTTTGCACTAGCAACAGCACCATCATTTGGGTCTTATAAATCTGCCAGCCATTGTTGGGGGAAAAATCACAGATGGCTCTTTCTTCTTCTTCTGGTCTTCAGTCTCGTTTTCTAAAACAAATAGGATGTAGCTGCATGCAACTCTTGTGCAGGCAGTTTGTGTTGTGTTTGCCAAACAGGTGTCCAGAAACTACAGGAGACCAGTAGAGAGGCTCCTCTTGGGAGGGTGTGTGGGAGATGGACTACTGCATTTGATCATAAAAAAGGCTAAACCAAGTCTCTTGTGGTCATAGGCAGCAGCTCTACCAGATGAGCCAAAATGTGGCCTCCCCTAGCTAAGCCAGTAAGAGCCAAGGTGAGAAGGACTCGGACTTTGCAGGTCTCACAATTTGCTTTGTGCATTGTTCTGGTGAAGTGTTCTTGTTAATGAGTGTGGACCCCTGGGAAGAAATCTATTCAGGGCCTAATTACATTCTGTGCTAATGACACCTTCCAGGTAATAGGGATGTTCTATTTAAAGGGCATGCAGGTGCAAGGGTGTTCTAGGCTCTCTTTTGCTGCTGTTTTAGGGCAAAGCAAGCAATAATTCCCCTCCTTATAGCATCATGACTTTTCCTTGCGGATGTTGGAAAAATCAATTTTTTGCACGGCTCTAACCTCACAGCTACTAATAGCAACTGAGCAACTCCTCTTTTTAACTCTGTGCAGTCACCAATTCCATCGGGAGTTCCAACACATACCGTGAGCACCCAAGAGCGGATTTCAGCGGAGGAGAAAATTATCTATTTATTCCACGACCATTACTGTGCTGTATACACCTGACATTTTTTAACGCAGTAGTGAATATTTAACTATGAAGCAATACAATAAATGCTATTCTTAAGTCCCATGGTTTCAGAATACCATTAACAGGATTTTAGTGTTTCATATGCATTTAATGGCCATTTTAAAAAAATATATGGATGTATGGTACCCCACATTTACACATACAAATCAGGCAATTGCACATGCAAGTAGCCTTGCTGAAGAGATTACCAGATTTATACAAACATAGGTTTTGTGGATGCCATAACTGCACATGCATTTTTCCAACTGTTGCCTCGGGACTTCTTCCTGGTTCTATCCCAGCACCCTCCGCCCTGCCTTGTGATGCTCCTCTCTGGATTCCATCTGGAGTCAATGAGCACATTTTAAAGTGCCTGGAGAGTGTTGTGTCCTTTGGACAGCCATGTCAGAAGGAAGAAAAGCAGGAGCTGGAGCAAGCCTCAGTGAAAGCAACTACAATTTGAGTGGCAGTTCCTCTAAACTTCCCTCCTAACCAGTAGCAGTTTAGATACTTGACTTAAGCCAGATTGGACATGTAGGAATGTAAGGAAATAGACTTGAAAAGACATTCCTTTTGCAGCTGTATGAACTTTTCACCACATCAAGCAAGTGAAACCAAGGATTGAGTCCATTTTGTTCCAACTTTTCAGTGGTCGATAAATTTCAGAATCTGTCTAGATGGGACCCTGTGTGGGGAAAATCGGATATTATTGCACTATCAATCAACGCTGAGTGGGTTGAGGGAAACAGGGCTATCGTCTTTCTCTATTTCTAAAGAAGTTAGAGTTTCTGAGCTGCAGCTGAAACACACAAGTGGAGATTATTTAGTCATGTTGATCCTGAGGCCCCTTCTTGATTTAGGAAGGAAACTAGAGGCCTGTGCAGAACTATCACTAAGAACGTGCAATAGAAGCGGCAGGCGAATAATCCATCAAGCAGATTCCATATGCACAGAGATCTTAGTCAACTATAACCATGCCTTTGAGCAGGGATGGACTGAACTTGTTTACCTATGCACCACGAATGGAGTCTGTAAAGTTAGGTTCCAGGTTTCGATCACATCAGCTGTAGAATACATTTTGGACTCTTTCTGCGTGTGCAGCAATTGATTGAAACATCTGCTTTTGCATGGGGGAATTCTGAAGTTCCTCTTTCTGCAGAACCAGCACCAAAATTACCATTAGAACACTGCAGTTACTAGACCCAAAAGGAGTAAAGCACATAAACATTTGGACAGATGAAGGACTGGATGGCACCAAATTATTGGGAAGGGGATCTGAGCCTTTCACTTGTAGGTTACAGGCTCAAATCCAACCCAGGTCAGTAGCATATAGCAATCAACACTTGAAACAATTCAATATCAGTTTGGTGGACTATACAACGTGGACTGGTTGTTTCAGCTCAGTGGCTAAAGTTCCACATCACAAAAGCCACCAGGATACTTTGCAGCAGCTAACAGAGAGGCCAAAAATTAAATGGGTTTCCATTGACTGTTTCTCCAGAGCAGGCAAGAGATACTTGGCAAGGCCCAGCATAGGTGTAGCTTGTCCTATCCAACCTGAACCTATGCTGTGGGTAAAGAGGATTTCAGTCTCTTGGGTGTCAATCCAACATCTTCCACAAGACTTAAACTCACTTGAAAGAGCAAAGCCCATTGCACACGTCCTTCTCATCTTAATTTGCTTTCACTCCTGCATGACACAAGTTGGAGATTTTAAGGGAACTGCTTGAAGAACAGCCCAAAATAACAAATTACCAAAAAACAGAACAGAAAAGCCCCACTGTTCCCTGGTCAGGGCAGGAAACCTTTCTTAAGGTCAACATCAGCCTTTCATTTCCTCCAAGAGCAACCTTCTGAGTCAGAGTGAAAATGCTGCCCTGAACAGTGTGGACAGCAGGAACACTGGGAAACCTCAAGGAGATAATGAGCCATTCCATGCTGCTCATTTGCCTGCAATGAATGGCAAAGCAGGTCACTAGAATTAGGTATACACTGTAGCTGCAACCTGTCAGCATTCAGGAAACAGAATATTAATGTGAAAAGGTTACTGCCGCTAGCACTCCCCCTCCAAAGGAGATAACAGAATGGGCAAGGACAGCCTGTACTGCGATGCCTCCATTAATGGTGCAATAGGACCCCAGAAAGGTTTTACATACCAGCTTTGGAAACATAAATTGAGACGCTGCATGTTCCTTGAATGTGAGATGCATATCCTACAGCAGAGCAGAAGTGCAATGTGGCAAATCTGGGCACTCCTAGGCCTCAAAATGGTAGACCTAGGGTGTGACACACAATTAAATATAATTATCTAGAGGAGGGTAGTTGTTAAATCATAGATCTTCTACTAGTGTCTGTGCGCTGGCACATGCCTTAGAAAAGCCTATTTAGCCAGACTTCCCTGACCAAAGGCCCTTTGGCCATCAAGAGTGAGAGGTTACAGACAGAATAAGGGGAACCATTATCCAGGAGCCCCAAATCCTGAGTTTGTGTTATAGATAAATAATCAGGAGTCACAACACATTTAAAAACCATTTTAAAATATGAGAAGATAAAAGAAGAAATTCTATACAGTACAGACAGGGGTTTGAAATTGTACTGAAAAACAAGAAAGAAAAGATATTCAGTGTCCCTAAATATAAACTGCCGACACTAGGGAAAGGCTATATTGTCTTGAGAGGATCAGGCAGAAGGGTGGAATTGACACTTTGCACTGTCTTCCTTTTCCAAACACTGAACCAAGTCACCAGCTTGTCAAAGAGCAATACAACCATTAAATGGCAGAGTCTGCCTTTTTGATGTGGCTTTGGGTCAGAAGCGGAGAACTAGGAGTTGGTAGATGTGAACTAAAGGCAACTTTTACCATCCCTCCTTAGCTAGTATCTACAATGTAAAGGCCAGCACACTGCAATCTCATTGCACTACCACGGCAGGCCTAGCTTTTTACAGGAAACTAGGTAGTCTGGTTAAGAGGTTAAAACATGAGACAGTCAGAAGACATGGCTTCTAGTTCCACCTCTGCCAGGGATTTGCTGTATAACTTTGGGCAAATCACTCACCCTGTGTATTTTCCTGGATAATAATACTTATCCACCTTTTATTTCCTCTGGTGAAAAGTACTATATACATGCAAATGATTAATAGTAATTTACCGGAGGAGATTTTGTTCAACACCTATTTGTGCACAAGGAGCTAAGCCATGTGTTTCTGTGTCTGGGAAGATAAGCTCTCTACAGGTAATGGCTCCCTGTGGCTTCAGATGCCTCAATAAACAATTTATTTACTGTATGGTAAATAAATGTCAGCATTTTCTTCCAAAAGGACCTCAGAGAGATTGTGGTTTGATCTTTAGGCTGTCCACAGAGAGCAAAAGGAGAGAAAAGGCAGCAGGAAAAGCAGCCTCAACACAGATGTAGTCAAGCAAATGTTGCAGATGCAATGATACTCAAACTCCCTGGCTTTCACCCCCATCATGTGACCCCCTGTTTCAGAGGACAGTTCCTGTTCATTCTCCTGAAGCGGGCCCTATAAACCATACTTAGAGCTCTGAGGATCAGTCAGTTTCTGGCCTCCTTCTCCACATTACATGGTGACTCAGGAGAGGAGGGCTGAAGCCCAGCTTTCTATAGAGCTCATTGATACCTCCCTTTGCCTTGGCCAGAGGGGGTGGCTGAAGAGCAACAATTAGATTACTGCAATGTACTCTGTAGCACTACACCTTGAGAACATTTGGAAACTGATGATAATGAGAAGGCAGCTGCATTCTGCAATAGTGGAGTTCCATGCCAGGAGCAGGTTACATCAGTGCACTGAGATGTGCAATGGCTGCCAGTACGTTTCTGGGTGGAACTCAAAGTGTTGGTTTTAACATATAAAACTCAATGGTCGGTGACCTGGTCAGCGGAGATGCATCTCTGCCTGCACTACACTGCTGCAGAGGAGATCAGCTGAAACTTCCTTGATATCAACAGAAAGAGGGGCCTGACAGGGCATTCTCTGGACAGGGCCCTCAGAATTCGATCCCTCTCGCCCTATTTAAGGGCATGCTGTAGCACCCATCTTTTCTCCCAGGCATTAGCGGGGAGGCATGGAAGGTTTTGGTTTTTGCTGCAGGAGCTATTTAATTAGCTGGTGTGAATTTATTTTAGAGTGGGACACACAGTCCATTATACTTGGAATTTTATTCTGAAATGTATGTCAAGGTACCTAGTTATATTTATAGACTGAGTCATATAACCATATCAAT
Organism: Natator depressus; assembly: GCF_965152275.1. Classification (NCBI taxonomy): domain Eukaryota; kingdom Metazoa; phylum Chordata; order Testudines; family Cheloniidae; genus Natator; species Natator depressus. The sequence continues at coordinate 3,121,863 of NC_134250.1, read as the reverse complement.
AAAACCCCTCAGCACCCACTCTGTGAGGGCAAAATTACTATCCCCACTTTACAGAGTGAGAAAGGTCACACAGATAGTCAGGAATTAAACCCAGGTCTGAGCTCCCTGCTCTGTCTTTTAACACATAAGAACATCCTTCCTCCTTTATATAAAGCATATGTTAATATTTCTGACATAAATACTACTGCCAATAAAGGGGTGAGCTGCCAGCCAGTCCTGCAGAACAAGGCTCTAGAAAATATATTCCACTGGGGATTATGGCCAGTTACACAATGGGCTAGATAAAAAGAGAAAGCTTATTGGACAATGAAGGATATGCCCCACATTTGTGCAGTTTAAATGTCTAATCCAAGATCTGGTAGCTACACTTATCAGTTAATAAAATAATTTACGCACTTCAAGAAAAGACATTACACAGGAACACCTGAGCTTTTAGGGTTAAAGGAGAAGTCACTTTGATGCGAGGGATTTATGCTTTACGCGCCAAACCCTGGATTAGTGGGTATCCAGGTCTCAACTCTCATGCCGTCGTGCACCAATAATTAGTCAGCAGGGCAGGTAATTTAACGAGGGTCATTCAAGTGCCTTTGGGAAAGCAAACTCTTATGAAAGTTAATTACCAGATCTGCAGAATAATATACCAGTCGGCAGCTTCACTGGGAACTGCGAATGCTCAGCATTTCACAGTGAGGCCACTAGTACCTGACTTTCAGGTGGGATTCATGCAGGAAAGAGTTCTCTGACTTTGGTGAGTTTAGATCAGGCCCTTAGTCCCATTTTCCTGTAGTTTATTTATTTCACCAAGGAGTCAGGCTGGTCCAGAATCAACACAGAACATTGGCTTGAAATCAAGGTAAGAACGTTGTTGGAGGTTTGGCATGTAACATTTGAGCCATGTTTATATTGCTGTCCCTCTATACTATATTGTCCCTCTATACTACTCAAACTGTATTATTCTCAGGTGAGCCATCAACTGGAACAAAAAGACCCCGCAAGCTCAGTAAATTGTCAAGGATGCCCTACTGGAGTGTAGGAAGCTATGCAGCAACATAGAATATTTTTTCAGTCTTTCATAACAACCCACTTGAAACCACAATTTGTAGACTTGACAGATGCTTTCATATGACTCATCTTGATTTCTTAACTGATACCAGGAATCAAGCCAGAGTCACAAAGCAGAGAAATTGACCGTCCAATATGGCAGTTGTTGCTCTTGTAATTAAAACCAAAACCTTCTGTTACTCTCCTAGCCTCATCTTTATCTGCCCCTCTACAGCCCCAATCCCTTCCAGCTCAGTCTGCATCAGCTGTACATCTGCTACATCCTCTGTTGCAGAAACAGTCGCCTGTCCTTGCATAAGAACAGATTTGATCATATAAATCTCCCCCAACCCCCTTTCCATAATTTCTATTATCCTACTTGTTTCTAGCATCCCCTTGGCTGTCTCTGGGCAACCCTCATCTGTCATCTTTCCAAGTGGAAACTTTGGCTGTGTTTTTGCTTGTATGACGCTTAGCTCACATCAGGGTTTAATGAATTTAAAAACACTGGTGATGTGTCCAGTGCAATGACAGCTCATCACTAATGCTCTTAGTGTTCTTGGGGCGCTGGGACAGAGGATGAACCTTAAGCCCTACCCCCTTCACTGAGCAGCTGGTTCCAATGGTCTAGAGGGCCAGAATATTCTCAGCAGACTCCATTTCTCATAACATTTAATGCTGGATACTCACACTTTGTTAATGAGATATCAAGAAACAATAAATTACTTGGAAACTTTCATGCCCAGACTATAAGTTATAGCAAGGAGGAAGACTGTGGGTTTTTTGCATGTCCTAACCTAGGTATTTTACTTTCAACAGTCCAGAAGAATGTGCTATAATAATAAATCTACACACTTTGCAACCAAAGACGCATGGAGGCGAAGGCACATGCCCAAGATCACGCAGCAAATCAGTGGCAGAGTCAAAAATAGAATGTCCAGTCCTGTGCTTAAGCCATCAGCCCACAGTGGCTCCCACATAGCAGTTTAGGGTCACATCCTTTATAGGGTTGTACAAGGACTTCTTTCCCTCATGGAAGTCGCTACCTAAAATTAGGTTTTTATATTATGCTTATCTCTATGGTTACTGAAAGCCACAAAAGAGCCCTCTACCTCCATGAGCAAACAAGAAGGCCACCATATGGAGTCCTCTGAGAATCCCCTTCATGCATGCCATCCTTGGTCTGCAGTGTAAAGAGCCCCTCCACATTGCCCATTACTCTCCCTTTCCTCGCACAGTATCACATGGAGCCACTCTTGAACATTGAAACTACTCTGGAGCCCCCCAGAGACAAGGTCTAATTGTCTGAGGGTGGGTGGTTGCATTGTAGGGAAGAGCTAAACAGGCTATGAGGCTACTGCAGAGTCTCCAGCAGTTGCTTGTCTGACTTGCGCTTAAGGCTGATCTTGTTCTTTTCCTAGTCTAATTCCTATCATTTATCCTTAAGGGGATATTTATTTACTGGCATCATGCAATCCTCACCAGTATGTTATAATCAGGAGTGGCCTGGGCAGAGAAAGGTCTAACCAGCCATGAATGTCGAGCACCTGGTCACCGCCTCAAATAAACCATCCTATTACTACTTCCAAAGCCCAGGTCAGCAATTCCAATCTCTGGATGGATTCAGTGTTGCACACAATAAAACACATCCTTCCTGCAGTCACCAGTGGGTCATCAGTCATAGAATCATAGATTGTAGGGCTGGAAGGGACCTCAAGAAATCATCACGTGCAGCCTCCTGTGCTGAAGCAGGACCAAATAAACCTAGACCATCCCTGACAGGTATGTCCCCAACCTGTTCCTTAAAACCTCCAATGATGGGAATTCCACAACCTCCCTTTGAAGCCTGTTCCAGAGCGTAACTACGCTTATAGTTAGAAAGCTTTTCCGAATATCTAACCTAAATCTCCCTTGCCACAGATTAAGCCCATTACTTCTTGTCCTACCTTCAGTGGACATGGAGAACTATTGATCACAGTCCTTTTTAGAACAGTCCTTAACATATTTGAAGATTGTTATAAAATCCCTTCTCTTTTCTCAAGACTAAGGCTATGTCTACACTTAAATTGCTACAGCAGTACAGCTGCAGTTGCATTGCTGTAGCACTTCAGTGTAGACACTACAGCAACAGGAAGGGTTCTCCCATTGTTGTAGTTAATCCACCTTCCTGAGAGGCAGTAAATAGGTCAACAGAAGAATTCTTGTGTCAACCTAGTATTGTCTATGCCAGGGGCTAGGTCAGCTTAACTATGTTGCTCAGGAATATGAATTTTTCACACCTCTGAGCAACACAGCTGGGTCGACATAATTTTTCAGTGTAGACCTGGACTATGACTAATCAGTGATTTTTACCAGAGACAGTCAGGCAAATAACAAAAGAGAATTGCACGGCCTTGTCTCCAAGTCCCATCACCACAGAACGTCTCCCGAGAGTTTTGGGCTTATGGGTTTCTTGTTCTCAACTGGATCCCATTTTCCAGCTGGACATGAGAAAGGAAACAAAGTTTAAATAAAACCCTAGTTTTGTGCAAATGGACAGAGGATTTATTCAGCTCTGTTTTTCTTGTGTTGGGTCCACATTCTTGACAAGCCACAGGAAAAATATAGCTTTGCTATTTTACCAGATAAACCATATGGAGTTGTCCTAGATCAGAACTCAATTAGGCTTAGGTACCTCGGAGACACCCAGGCACTTCCCTCTGCCTCCTGATCACTGGGGGGGGGGGGGGGAGATGTAGAGATAAAAAACGCATAAGCTAGCAGAGATTTGGTCAGCGCTGACCCTATAAGAAGACAACCACCACCAGCTAGATGGTGGGCTCCTTGAAGCACTGATTTGTACTGGCAATCAGCAAACAGACCACCACATTTAAATTAATTGGTTAAGAAGTTATAGGTGTAGTCTAAATAAGGTTGATTGGGCAAGAACTGATATGATCTTCTTCTTTCTCCAGGGCAGGGTTTTAGACTTGAATGTGGCAACTCTGTGCTCAACATGTTACTGACAGCTGCACGTGAAAAAGGCAACAAAGCAAAGAGGGAGGGGGGAGAATGTGCTTTTGGGTGTGCTTGTGCTTAGAGGAACACAGAGGCTGTACCTGTGTGCATATATAAAGGCTACCCAGTTAATGCTAAATTTCATCAAACCACACTAAAATTAACAGGTTTCTACATTCAGGGAGTGATCTCACTCTAGAGAAACCAGAAGAATCTGTACAGTTGCAACTACCGCATCATCTCAGCTCATAGCTTCCAGACGATAGGTGTCCCAGCTTACACGGTGTGTATAATCAGCCATTACTTTGAGACTTAGGGCACAGGAGGTCAAAAGAAAGATGGAGGTTGAGCCTTGATTCTGAATTTCCAAGCTGTTGGGAGTTTAAAATCAGCCTTTAGCCATAAAAAAGTTAAATCACTCAGAGCTATCCCCGACACCTTCCTGGCCTGAGAAGATGGGTTTAACCTTGGTGTGGTATAATGCAGGTATATTTTGAGAACAAGGGGCTATCAGAGCCATCTGAAGGTAGCTGGTTCTTGTAAATCCTCTTCTGCTACCCCCGTGACTGGAGCAAGTGGAGGATGAGACACAGAGGGTTAACATTGCATGTCTTACCAATCCACAGTAAAGAGAAGGATGCTCTATTTTACACAGGACACAGCTATGTAATTACTAAAGAGAGGAAGAGTAATTACAGGGGTTTGCCTGGTAATGCCGTGTCATTACACCTTCTGGCAGAGTACAGGCAGAGATGCACTTAGAAGGAACAGAAGGAACTGCCATAGAACACATTATCTAGGTTGTAAGAGAAACATAGCACACAAATACCTGACAACCTGCCCACCACATGCATGAGACATGGCAAAGGACGGATGATTTTGTAGTCAAGACAATGGATTGGGATTCAGATCTTAATTCTATTCCCAGCTCTGCCACAGACTTCCTGTATTACCTTGGGAAAGTCACAAGATGTTTCTGTGCCTTTATTCCTCATCTATAAAATGGGAATAATACTGGTCATCTGAAGATGGCGTTTTGGGAAGATGAACTGTGATATAGGATAAATCCTCATGTACCTTGGTGAAGAGACCCATGGAAAAGCCTTACAAAAATAAAAAAGCAAGTCCACTTCTCCCACGCACAATGCATTGGTGATCACAATCTCCAGCACACCCCACCTATCTCTATTCTATGCACACACCTCACGGTGATGCATAGCAATCATTAATTTCTGAAAGTTGCCTGGCAGAGAGGTTGTGCTCTGCAAATGTGCACAGTAGCCTGTTAATTAACTGGGACCTTTTGAACTTTTAATTGTTAGTTGTCAGTGTTGTGAAATCCTAGCAGAAAGGTTTCACTGGAGAGAGGAAGCCATTGTGAACTCTAAAGCTGCAAGAGAAACCAGTAGACTTCTGCATTTTCAAATTATTCATTTTGCATGTGGATAGAGATGAACAAAGCCGAATGGATTCAAACATCAGAGTCAGGGGTTTGCAAGCTATGGCCTGCCAACCACCAGGGAGCTGTGAAACCTATGGAATCACACAGTGGGGTCCAGGTCACTGTTCCCTCTAAGCTGTGCGCGTGTGGACGCGCACACAGATCCTAAACCCCATGCACACAGCAAAACACTGCGTGCAAACAATTTGCACAGAAGAAATTTTTGGGGCACATGGCCTGTCAAAAATTAGAGGGAACATTGGTCCAGGTGTTGGGACAGGAGCTGATCCAGGACAGGGTCTCTCTCGATCATTGGCAGCGATCGATCCAGCGGGGATCAATTTTATTGCATCTGGACTAGACGCAATAAATCGACCCCCACCCCCACCCCGCAAGCGCTCTCCCGTCGACTCCTGTACTCCGCCGCCGCAAGAGGTGCAGGCGGAGTGGACGGGGGAGCAGCCGCAGTGGACTCACCGTGGTGGAGACACCACGGTAAGTCGCTCTAAGTACGTTGACTTCAGCTACGTTATTCACGTAGCTGAAGTTGTGTAACTTAGATTGATCCCCCTCAGTGTAGACCAGGGCTAAGTAATCAGCAGAATCACACCACTGAAGAACAATCAAATATCCCGTTCTCAACTGAGACCCTGATTGACAACAGAATAATTTCCAGTTTGTAGGGAGTAGAGGCACACAAACCATGTTAAGGGGTGACATCTAGAGAGAGAATTAGATTGTACTGATGAGGGAAAGCGGGGGAAGAGTCCCCATTTCCTGTCCAGTTCTGCCAGTAATGCTTCATTACAAACACAGAGCTTAATTAGCATTTGTACAGCTCTGCAAAGCTGTAATACAAGTGCTGCATATTATTATGATGATTGCTATTACCATCAAGATTCAGCTCAAAGCACATTTTGATGGCCAATTACTAAACTGTTGAAACTGGAGCTTCCTCCTGAGAGTCTCAGCAGCCCCCTTCTTCGGTGGAGTGAGAGCACAGATCTGGCCATGCTCCCCAACATTTGTACTCATTCCCCTTGCAGACGAGGTAACTGCCAATTTTTTTCTGAAGCAGCTTGCACAGCAGCCTGGCCCCTTCTTGACTGGACAATCTCAGCAGCAGGGTTGGGGAAACCTATTTGTGCTCCTGTTTAACCCTGCTGTTAGAACACATCACTGAACACCAACAGGAAGAGAGCCGAGGCAGGCAGAGTGACAGCTTCAGCCCATCAGTCACTACCTCAGCTCCACGCAGCTAAACAGAAAAATACACAGTAGCCAGTTCTCATAGGATCATTTTCTATCGTTAACATCTAATAGACCATCCAGCCCAGCTCCCCGCCAATGCAGCAGTGTTCCTTACAGTGCATCTTCTAGTGCTTCATCCAATCTAGTTTTATTTAGAGTCAGACATTACATCCAGGTGTTGTTAAGCAAGGCAGTCTGCTTTGCTGCAAGAATGCACTTCTGTCCACTAAAGCCCACTAGAGAAGAATCCAGTTCCCACCTTACAAATAAAAAGAGGATTAAATACTTACAGTGAAGGCTTTTTCTCCTCCTTGTATTAAAAGGAAAACTGTCTCCTGCTAGCCTCTGACAACATGTGCAAGCCAGACTGAGAATTCAGGGCTTTAGTGCTTCCCTGAGAGGAAAACCACATTGCAACGAGACACAGAGAGCTGCTTGAGAAATGATTCACATACGGAACAAGCTGGCTTTACCAGTGCTTTGGCATTCAGCACACACGCATGTATGCGCGCACACACACACTCTCTCTCTCTCTCTCAAGGGAAAGAGAAATATTATACTTCCATCATACCAGGAGGAATTCCTGCAGGCAAGCCATTTGTACCTGAATTCAGAGCTATGCAGGGCAGCAGTCCCCTTCAGAAAGCAGGGAAGGTTCCTTATTCCTTCAGCCCTCCGAGTAGAAGTGTACATTGGTAGATGGTATGACAAGCCCCAGTCAAGTCTGTATAATCTGATCAACTGAAATGCAGCATTTATATTGCAGAAAAGATAACGAGGCGGGCACGAAAAGGAGATATTTGTGGGGGCGGTGGTGGTCTTTGGAGGAAAATTACAGAAGCTGCACCCACAAGCCCTTATATTCCATACTGAGCATCTCCTCCCCAGTAGCCCCACTCAAGGGGCATTTCCCTCACCTCTACCACTGCATTGAAAAGGTGCAGAGTGGGGTTTTTACAATAAAACAGAGATTCAGTCATGATCTAACATGCGGGGTAGGGGAAGGAGAAATATGAATCCAGCCCCAGAGCTCCCCATATTGTCAAGACCTGAGAGCCCTGTGCTCATAGCACAGGGGAATGGAAAGAGTGTCTCGCCCCATCAGATCTCAGTGACCTGTCTGTGGCTCACCAAGCAGAAACACCCATCAGCTCCTAGGCTAGAAGAAAGTGAATAAGGGGTAAGGGGCTGAGAAATGCCTGGGGGACTCCCCTCACCTTTCAGCCCTCTGGAGTGAGTGAGCTTTAGTGTGCAGAGAGAAGGGGCAAGGGATCTTTACAGACAGGAATCAGGCAGAAATTAGAACCAAACGTGAATTTCAAACACTTCCAAGTTTGGGGCACATTCAGAGCTAGGGTGTTGGTTTGGCCTATTATAGAGGCAGGGCTATTTGCAAAATTCTTCTCTGGATCTGCATCCTAGGCCATTCAGACCAGGGTATTAGTTTGGGTCCATCTTTAGAATTAGGTTTGGGTTTTTTCCCATTGTGATGGGAACCCAGAATATAAGTGACAGTGATACAACAGCAGTCTCCTTAGAAAAGAAAGCTAGCGAGGGTTTATTTTAGCCAGCTGTTTACAATCAGATCCTAAATGTAGTGGTGGCCTATACATAGCTCTGCCCTCACTGAGTCCCTCCCGAAACCCTCATTCTAGGGGCCAAGATGCCCTGACACAGTCCCGAAGGAAGCCAATGATGTGCCACGTGTAAACTCTTCATCCAAAGGCTATTTCCAGGTCATTGTTGGTCTCAAGCTGTGGGCCTTGGATCTTGAAGGCAGGGGCGGCTATGTCCAGGTCTCAAAGCTGTGGACCAAGGAAGATACGTCGTTGTTTATTTACCGTATTCAATCTGGTTTGTCAATCCCCCACTATCTGGGGACAGACTAGGTGACCACAGACAACAGAACTTTTCCATCCTTACTTTTTTATGTGCTATGAGGCTTCTGAGACCTCTCCCAGTTGCAAGCTATAATCAGAAGGCAGTACCCTCTGGCATTCATATTAACAAATTACTAGCAAATAGTTTCATATAAATGAACTCTGCTTCTTTTCTTGGGAGGCAAATCATATTATTTTTGGTGATAAATGTATGGACAACCACTCAGGTTTGTAATACGTAGGGACGGCCTGATAGCACTCAAATCTCCACTCCATGCTGACTTTGCCTTTCCTGGTTCTGAAAACCGCCCAAACTGCAAAATGGCAGAATCAAAACCAATAGTAAGTGCCAGAGACACCAGGCCAACGTGTACCACCTGAAAAGTTCCCTGTTTGAAAATACACACATACATTTTTTGGACTGAAGTACATTATTGTCTCTTTGTCATTGCTAGTGAGTTCAGTGGGAAACCAGCCACACACACACACACACACACACACACACACACACACAGAGAACTGCTATATTTGTCCTCAAAGATATTTTTAGCTGTGACAGATATCACTTCACCAAAACCCAACGTTGAAAATGCTCAGCATGAGTAGGAAAAAGCCACAACACTTGCTCACTAGAGTTTTGGTACATTGGATATAACAGAGTAACTGTTCCACACAATCCCCCCAAACCCAGCAAATCTACAGTATTTATTTATTAGTAGCCTTTTCTATGGCATTCATCGCTATAATTATCTGAGCATCTCACCTACACTAAAGCATTTATCCTCACAAGGGAGGAAAATATCCCCATTTGACAACTGAGGAGCCAAGGCACAGATAGATTAAATGACTTGCACAAAGTCACACTGGAAGTCTGTGGCAGGATTAGGGTAAGAAGACAGACCTCCTGAGCCCCAGGCCAGAGCATTAACCGTCCTTCCTTTCACCCAGTAGCAGGGGCGTGAAATGAGGATATGAAAGTAATTTAAAATTAAAACAAAGAATCGGCAAGATTCACATCTGAAATAGATCTGTCAACCAAATGTGCAAGTGCAGAAAGAGACAGAGCTAGCAAATTGTGCATGCGCACACACGCATCTATTGTCTCCCACCCACTTTATAACCGTAATCTCCTAGAACACACATGCCATTGGGCACAATCTGATCACTTACACAGCAGGAGCAGAATTGCATCAGTGTGTTATGAACAGCCTTATGATGAACAAACCCTGCCAGTCAGTGCACCATAACAACACAGCACCCCAGGAAACTAAACGTATGCTGAGGCATACTCTTTTTCAACCACAATCTTGCTTAAGGCACAGTGTGATGGAAAGGATCAAAGGCTGAATTTGAGTTGTGAGGCTCATTTGGGAGGCAGGTGTTCATAAATAGGGATGTGGAAAAGAGGCTTATACAAGGAACAGAAGAGGGCGAAAGCACAACTTGAACCCAAAGATAGGCTCTTACAAACTGAACTTGTATTTGCAAAAGCCCTAGTTATAAAGAGACATTCCATAAACGAGGCTATGATGTCAACATCAATGTGGTTTTCAAGGGAGTCTCTAATTCAGTTGTGAAGCATGGAACATTACTGTCTGCAGATATAAAACCTAGAGTTAATTACAAGGGAAAGTCACCAGGAAGAGTGGGTATTAGTTGGAGTCGGGCTGTGGCTTTGGGGCTATGTTCACCCTGCCCTTTTTCTCGTTGTGCAGCTCCGATACCAACTCCTCTTTATTTTTCTTTTCTCAGTTTCATTGCTGATGACAGGAAGGAAGTTCAAGGCACTAGCAGCCCATGTGCAGAATGAATCATGGGGCAACAATCAGCTTCCATTTTGCTGAAAACACCCTGCTGCTTGGTTAACAAGATGATGCTAATCAAAAGAGTGGACATAAAGAGTGAACTCCAAGGGCAGTTGCCTGTAAGGGTGCAGCCAGTGCAAGATGCCTGTGTGTGCAGACTTGAAGAACTCAAGAATTTCCTGTGTTTATTAGGGGAACATTACACAGGTCCAGGTTCCCACCCAGATATCCTGTGAGCTCAGCCTATGGCACAGCCAGTAGCTTTCACTTACAACTGCTGGAGAGAACACTCTCTGCTAGAAGAGGGCAGGATTGTTAGAAATCTCACATAGGAGTGACAGGGAAGACTATGGGAGGCAGATAAGCAGCCAGTTTCCTTTGTTCTGCATTGTTGAGATTTCAGAAAAGTAAAGAACAATATTGAAACATCAAAGAACAGAGAAAAACCAGGACATGTCAACTAAGAGAATGAATTTGTTTTCAAAAGTATAAGGGTCTGTAAGCGACTCCAGCAGTTTTCAGCACCCCTCTCTGATTCCCAAGCAGAACGTTAACGGGTAACAAATGCATCTACTTACAAGAACAGAGAACCATTTAAGATTCCAAATGAGTAAGGGACTATATGGAGAAGGAAAAACCCCACCAGTAAAGAAGCACTTTAAAAAAAAAAAAAAAACTCTGAAGATTACGTCTTCACACATGTTTTACCCAGACTGGTTTGCCCACCTCTGCATTGCACCCCGGCTCATGTGACTCTGCGCTTGCTTAGCTACTATTGGTGGCACCTAAGGAACACAGCTCCCTGTCGTCCTACTGACTCATTGTGGCAGGTGCAGCTCATTAATCCATCAAAAGGAGCTGGGGAATATCCCCTCTGGAGAGAGATACCTAGGGCCTGGGGCTGAGCTGATCTTTCATAAGAACAGTCACACCAAACGAGAAGGCTTGGGTGGAGTTTGTTGCATTACCTTGTTAACAGAGCCAGATGTCAGGAAGGGGGAACGTTTTGAACCTACACAGCAAGTGAAGTGTTGATCATTTTCAAGCAGGGTGTGAATACCACCTTTTCACAAATACACATAAGGATGCAACTCCATCTTTTAGTTTAGGCGATTCAGCTGTCACTCTCAGTTAATTCACCAGGACTTCCCAATGCAATGTCAGACTTGTGTACTGTTGGGGGGCAGAAATAATTCCTTACTGCACATATTAAACAACATAGCATATGAAAACTCTTCAGTTACTAGACCAGCTCTGACTCCCAAAAGCTGTTTGAAATGTTAATAGCAATAACATTGCAACTAGGGCTCTCAATTAAATGCAATTAATTTTTTTGAGTTAACTGCAATTAAAAAAATTAATCATACTGTTGAACTATAGAACACCAATTGAAATTTATTAAATATTTTTGGAATTTTTTCTACATTTTCAAATACTGATTTATATTAAAACACAGAATGCAAAGTGCACAGTGCTCACTTTATATTATTTTATTACAAATATTTGCACTATAGAAATGACAAAGAAATAGTATTTTTCAATTCACCTCATACAAATACTGTAGTGCAATCTCTATCTTGAAAGTGTAACTTACAAATGTAGAATTTTTGTTACATAACTGCACTCAAAAACAAAACAAACAATGCAAAACTTTAGAGCCTACTCAGTCCTACTTCTTGTTCAGCCAATCGCTAAGACAAACAAGTTTGTTTACATTTACGGGAGGTACTGCCGCCTGCTTCTTATTCACAATGTGACCTGAAAGTGAGAATAGGCGTTCGTATGGCACTTTTGTACCTGGCATTGCAAGGTAATTACATGCCAGATATGCTAAACATTCGTATGCGTCTTCATGCTTCAGCCACCATTGCGGAGGACATGCTTCCATGCTGATGATGTTCATTAAAAAAAAAAAAAATAGTGCATTAATTAAATTTGTGACTGAACTTCTTGGGAGAGAATTGTATGTCCTCTGCTCTGTTTTACCTGCATTCCACCATATATTTCATGTTATAGCAGTCTCAGATGATGACCCAGCACGTTTGATTTACAAACACTGTCACTGCAGATTTGACAAAATGCAAAGAAGGTACCAATGTGAGATTTCTAAAAATAGCTACAGCATTCGACCCAAGGTTTAAGAATCTGAAGTGCTGTCCAAAATCTGAGAGGGACGAAGTGAGGAGCAGCTTTCAGAAGTCTTAAAACAGCAACACTCCGATGCGGAAACTACAGAACCAGAACCACCAAAAAAAAATAAAAAAATCAACCTTCTGCTGGTGGCATCTAACTCAGATGATGAAAACGAACATGCGTCGTTCCGCTCTGCTCTGGATTGTTATTGAGCAGTCCCTGTCATCAGCATGGACGCATATCCTCTGGAATGGTGGTTGAAGCATGAAGGGAAATATGAATCTTTAGCACATCTGGCACATAAATATCTTGCGACGCCAATTACAACAGTGCCATGCGAACGCCTATTCTCACTTTCAGGTGACAGTGTAAACAAGAAGTGGGCACCATGGTCTCCTGCAAACGCAACCAAACTTGTTTGTCTGAGTGATTGGCTGAAGTAGGACTGAGTGGACTTGTAGGGTCTAAAGTTTTATATTGTTTTATTTTTGAATGCAGTTATTTTTTTGTATGCAATTTGACATTTGTAAGTTCAACTTTCATGATAAAGAGATTGCACTACAGTACTTGTATTAGGTGAGTTGAAATACTCGATTTCTTTTGTTTTTTACAGTGCAAATATTTGTATTCAAAAATAAATAGAAAGTGAGCACTGTACACTTTGTATTCTATGTTGTAATTGAAATCAATATATTCAAAATGTAGAAAACATCAAAAAATAGTTAAATAAATGGTATTATTATTATTGTTTAACAGTACAATATTTTTAATCGTGTAATTAATATTTTTAATTCCTTGACAGCTCTAATTGCAACTACAACATGTTGCAAGCACTACTTTGAACCAAGGTGTTTTCAAAGCCCTTTAATGTATTTTCCTTTACAGTTTCAGCAGAAGAGTAACTTACCCCAGAGTCAGCAGTTTATGTGCTTTCAGCGTCTGCTGCAGAGAGGACAGCCAGAAGACTATACCCTGAAACTGGTTTCTACTTGGTGTAAATTGGTATTAGATCAGTTTCCAGATGGTGCACTGTTGGCAGCATTCCACTCTCTGGCTGCACCATCAATCACCATCACTTACACCTTCCAGTAGCAGATAGAGAAAAGAGACTACGGAGAGGCTCATAGAAGGGCTAAGGAACATCTGCTGGAATTTTCTGAAGCCACAGGAATTCCAGTTGCAAAATTATGCAATTGGGATGATGCGGGGGGGGGGGGGGGGGGGAGAAAACTGGGATGTGCCAATGTCACTGCCTGTGCCCTAAAGTTTAGGGAATAGAAACTGATCTGCACTTACTTCTGCCCAAAAGAAAAGTGCAGGCAGTGGCCTGTGTACTCAAGAATCTGACTGAGGACTAACATGGCTGGTTCCTAAATCTTTGATCGCTATGGAAATTACAGCATGAGAAACCACAATATATATATTGTACCAAAACCAGCATCATAATTACAAAGAAAACAAAGGCTTAGACAATGAAATGAAGCATTCTTCCTGTTTTAAACTGTGCTAATTGATACAAGGTTCTCTCAGCAGCAATGGATATATCACTGACAAAAATATGGGTCAGAAAAGCTGAAGGTGGTGACATGCTTCAGTAATGTGAGTGTGACATAAGTGAGGGGTAGACAAAGCCCGTTAAAACCCCTTGCTGGAGTAAGGGTAGCTTTACTAAAAAGAAAAGGAGTACTTGTGGCACCTTAGAGACTAACCAATTTATTTGAGCATAAGCTTTCATCGGATGCATCTGATGAAGTGAGCTGTAGCTCACGAAAGCTTATGCTCAAATAAATTGGTTAGTCTCTAAGGTGCCACAAGTACTCCTTTTCTTTTTGCGAATACAGACTAACACGGCTGTTACTCTGAAACGGGTAGCTTTACTGTGGTTTTCCCTTCCATTCAAAAGGGCAAGACATTTACAAGTGAAATGAATGTCCAGCTATGACTTAGTGCTCCCCAGTGGGGGGCTGTGTACCCTCAGGGCTCTCTTGGACAAGTCATGAGTGGTGAAGAAAGTGCCGTTGTATTCCTATGAAAAATAATAATAACAACTAATGCCCAATGTAGCAAGTGGAGAGTGAACTAGAGGCTTGGGGGTCTCCATTTTTTATCTGAACACTCTCACTGCTACTTTCGCATTGTATATGTTTTGAGGCCATCATCCCATTAACAATCCATTGAGAGTGACCCTGTTCAAGCAGCACAGTAAGTGCCCTCTACCTGGCTGTAACTGGACTATTCAGGCAGCCCAGCAGGTACATTCCCCGGCTGCTCCTCCTTGATTGAAGTGCTGAAAAAGATGGCATGGGATCAGGTGCACGTTCCCCCAGAGCTAACATAATAGGAACTAAGAAAGATGGTCATTTGACATTGTGAGGTGCTTTCCCAGAACCACCACATTACTACATTTTTGCTGCATGCCACCAACTCTCAGAGCAGGAAAAGGAATTTAGGATTGGCCAGGATGTGTGTCTGAGGCTGCTTTGAAATAGAATATACTGAATTCAATGGGCTGGTGCAGGGTGTCTCTAGGCTTAGAGCTTTATGGTGCATTTCAGGATGATATACATAAAAACAGCTGAGTTGTCACCTCTGTTTTTGAGGGGCTTCCAGTGGAACTGCTGACAGCCTTAGAACAGCTGCAGCATTGCAGGACACAGCTCCTATACAAGATGCATGCCCAGGGGCCCAGCAGCAACAAGAATCAGGACAAACTGATAAAGAAGAATGATGAAGCACATATAGTTCAAATCCCAGGAGATTAATGGGTTCTCTAACGTAGGGCAGGGTTTCTGAGTGCAGCTAGCTATGAAGTTTGATTATGGATATCATAAAATCCTAGTGCTTCCTTCTCACCCTCAATCCAGGATCTCAAAGTGCTTTACAGACATCAAACAAGTTACTGATATAGGCTTGCAATATCCAGTTTAGAGATGGGGCAAGTGAGGAACATAGAAGTTAGTGGTCCAATTTTCAGAGGTACCAAGTTCCTGCAGTGCCAATTGACCTCAGCTCGATGTACACATGCTTAACATCTCTGAAAATCAGACTCAAGTTGTTTTAAGTTAAGCACTCAAAATCAGAGGCTACTTTTCATAGATTCATACATTGCAAGGCCAGAATGGACCACTGTGATCATGTAGTCCGACCTCTTCTACAACACGGGCCAGAGAACTTCCTAGAGCAGATCTTTTAGAAAAACATGCAGTCTCCAGTCTTGATTTAAAAATTGTCTGTGATGGAGAATTCACCATGATCCTTAGTAACTTGTTCCAAATAGTTAATTACTCTCACTGTTAAAAATTTACAGTATGCTTTATTTCCAGTCTGAATTTGTCTAGCTTCAATTTCCAGCCACTGAATCATGTTATGCTTTTCTTCCTAGATTGAAGAGCCCACTATTAAATATTTCTTCCCCATGTAGGAACTTATAGACTGTGATCAAGTCACCCTTTAACCTTCTCTTTGTTGAGGCAGGCTTTCTAATCATTTAATCATTCTTGTGGCTTTTTTCTGATTTTCAAATTTTTCAATATTTGAAGTCTTTTGAGCATGTTGACTTTAGGGACTTGACCAAATCCAGAGAGTCAGTGGGAAGGTCTGGATTAGAGTTGAGCAGTTCCTCACTCCCAAATAGGTGATCATTCCTAAAGGCTGCCACTCAAAATTAGCCACTTAACAAGACAATTTTCTAGGCCTAAGTCTTCTCAGAACTAACTGTAACTTATTAGAAAATATTAAGAAATATGCATTGATGGAATGCAAGGAAATTCTTTGTATTTTTGTATCTTTGTATTACATGGTTGCTAATCATAGAAATTACATAGCTGCAAACCCCCAATTCACAGATATTTAACACACAATAATCATCTTACTGCAGCTAAAATCAATTGGGACATTTCTAAATACAGCAGAAGGTGTGTCCAGTTGGCATATGCCTCAAGTTTTAATTGCCCCTGAAGCAACTAGGAGCAAATACCTCCACTTCCAGGATTCATGGGTCACCAGCATGAACTTCTCCTTAAAACAAATGGCTGGTCTATTCTTCACAGATGCACACAATACTATCAGCTGTCATCAAACACAAGACCCAGAAATTGAAAGAAAATTACTACACAAGGTCCAGCGCTCATCCTCATGTTTTCTTCTAAAGCACAGTTACCATGAACATCAGCCTGATTTACAAACAGAAATACCACTCAGACCCTTCAAAATCTGAAGGCAACAGACACAATGAGCAGAGAAGCAAGAAAGTAGCTAGAATGAAGTCCTAGCAACCAACATATGGCATAAACCTTTTGACTCCCTGGGGAACAAAAGATGTTGCACGTAGGTGGGCTCACTCTGATAATGAACAAAATAACAATCTCCTTGCATTTCTTTAGCTCCTTGAATCCTAAAGGAACCCAAAGCATTTTACAAGCGATAAATCAGGTACTTGCATCCGCCTATGGATACAGCTAGCTCTGGATCAATATTATACAGTAGCATTTAAGAGGGGAAAATTGGGGTATGTCTAGTTATGTAAAATGTAATTCATATAAATGGAACATGTCCAGGACACTGGGGCTAGTTCCCTGTTAACACGTATCATTACATTCACACACCCTCTCTCCTAGTCTCTGTCCAAGCCCTGAAGAATCACAGTTTATAGAACTGGGACTGATCTATTGGGACTAGAGCAAGCACTCTCAGCTCTTGAAGTTCCCTAAAAAGCAAGTGACTAATTCAAGTCTCCAGCAAAAATTCAAATAAGAAAGCAATGATGCAAGATCGTCAGAACATAAAGCCAGAGGAAGATAT
The DNA here is from genome assembly GCF_965152275.1 of Natator depressus. Taxonomy (NCBI): domain Eukaryota; kingdom Metazoa; phylum Chordata; order Testudines; family Cheloniidae; genus Natator; species Natator depressus. Next base: position 3,104,515 of record NC_134250.1, on the reverse strand, counting down.
ATTCAACCAAGTTTGGGGACAGTCTGCCAGTCAGAAAAAGTTGAACAAAAGCTTAACAGGTTTCAGAGTAGCAGCCGTGTTAGTCTGTATCTGCAAAAAGAAAAGGAGGACTTGTGGCACCTTAGAGACTTATGCTCAAATAATTGTTAGTCTCTAAGGTGCCACAAGTCCTCCTTTTCTAAAAGCTGAACAAAATCCCACAAGAGCCAAAATGGTATCAGAATGGAAGAAATCACTGAGTATGCACAGGCATGCCAAGTGAAGAAAGCTGAACAGAGGCCATTGTAGAACTGATCAATGAAATTGTTTTTAATTGTTCACTTTATTAATATAACTTCATAAGTAAAGTTTTATGAATGAAACTACATTCAGTCATAAAACCAGGTACCCCAATAACTGGCTAATTGCTGCTTAAATCACTGAAACTTGCACTGCTTCAACACTAACTTCTGTTCACTATTTGCCATTCCTTACACTTGTCCATATTGTAACTCAAACTCCATTTTAACTTGTCCCAAACTCCATTTTAAAATGCTAACTCCATTTTGTAAACCCTGCTGCAACCTTCATTTTTGCAAAACGCTGCTGTAATCTTATTAGTGTAGTTTAGATGTGTGAATGAGGTATGTATGGATGATGGAATCAACCTCCAGCCCCAGCCTGTCCTGGTGAAATAAAGTGTAAACACCAACTGCTGAAGATGCAGACAACAACCCTGGCGAAGCAAGAAGATTCCACCCTCAAAAGAAAAGAACAAAAGTACAACTGAAGAAACATCAAAGCCAGGTCCCAGGCTGAAAGTCATGTCTGCAATTGACCGGTGATCAATCACACCAAACCCAGAGGCAGCAAGACCTATAGACTCTGGATTCAAACTAAAGCCTACAAAAAGGATGGGTGAGATGGAAGACTTTGAAGGGTAACATTCTGCTGCCAACATGGAAGGGCATCGGTGCGTGCCCAACAGAGACCCAGCTCTTCCTTGTGCCCAGCTTTCCTGGCCAGTTAGCCACCACAAGCTACGAACCCAAGTGACATTCGGGGTATGTGTGTGTACGTGTACACATAGGTATTAGATATTAGTTATTGGTCTTAAATCAAATTGTGTTATTATAATAAACGTGACATCTTGTCTTGTCCCCTGAAATGATCCTGTGTAGTTTTGTCTGCATAACACCATGCGAGATCAACGGTGTAAAAAGGCGGGTGGGAAGAGCAGCAAGAACAGCTAGGGGAAAGGGGCTGCGAGGGATAGCAGGGCAAGGCACCAAGCTCACTGTGCAGAGCGGCTGGAGGAGCAGAGCAAGAAGGTTAGAAAAGTGCAAAAGGTACAGCATGGGTGCACAGAAAAGTGGGAAGCCATGTAGCAAGCAGTCCAGTGATAAAATTCCTTAGCACTCAGAGGGTTTTCCTCCTCCAAGCCCTGTAAATGTTAACTCTGGACATCCTGTGAGGTAGGGGAATCAGTGTTTTCATTCTCATTTTTACCAATGAGGAAACAAAGAAATTAAATCAGCTTTGGCAACTCTGCTCTCTCATTTGCCTAGGCAACTCCAATGTCACTCTTTTTCATCCATCATCAGAGCAGATGGGTGCCTAGGCTAGTAACTTAAAAATGACTATCAGTGGAAGGTAATTATCGCTTAGGAATTCCTAGCTCCCAGCCCATGCTCAGTCCACTGATTAGTTCAAACAGCTCTCAGGAAATGCAGAGAGGAAGAGACAAATGAAGAGTTAAACATGTTTAACCAAAGAGCTAGACATCTCCATAGAAAGACGAATTATTTCTTCCTCAAATTAAATAGAAAACTTAGCCAATGTTCTAACTATTAAGGAGACAGAGAACCTTAGGATCTGGTCCAGATCCTATTGAAGGCAATGGGAGTCTTTCCTTTGTCTTCAGTGGGCTTTGGATCAGGCCCTTCCTGTCCAGCTCTCTAGCTGAAATCTGGCCCATGTGGATAGTGACTGAAAGATGTTACAGCCTGGTGGCTGTTTGGTGACCAAGGTTCAATGAGTCGGTGAGTCTAAGCTTGCTCGTATTATCCATCTCACAACTAGAGTAACACCATTTCCCTTGTTAACATTCCTGGAGACAGGCCAAGCACTGAATCAGCCACAGAGACTGACGTTGTCCCACCCTCTACTAGATCACTCCTGACACGGTTGGAGCACACTGGGGAGGGGGTAGCAGATGGGGAAAAGTTGCTCCACTACAGCCCATTAAGTCCCTTTTCTGTGGGCCAATGCCATCAGTCTCCAGGGCTGTCAATCCCACTCCTTTCACCAGCAACAGGACTCCCTTCCATAAAGATTTAAAATATATAGTGTTTTCCTTTCTGACATTTGTGACCTCTGCCCAATTGTGAATCCAACAGGCTCTGAGCATTAAACTGTAATAACTCAGGGAGCTGGGCAACCTACCAGCAAGAGGCTCCGTTACAGCAGTTACCATGGTGACCGTTAGAGTTAATGGATATTTAAAGGCAACTCACTCAATCACATCAGTTAGACACTGGGAAGCTTTTGGATGATGGAGACACAGAAGGCTTCGAACCAGAGGGCCCGATTTATTTCTGGAGCATTGGAGTCTATGGAGATGTACCGGCTTACAGCATCATTGAGTTGGACCCAGAATTCCCATTCTATCCAGATCCAAAAGGGAACAGCAGCTCACCAAATGAGCTATTTCAAGTGAAATATTGTTTTGGTTCTGAAGGCCTCAGTGCAATAGCTGCAGTTTAGTCATTGGAGAATAACACACTGCCAAAAATATAATAAAGACTAAGAGGCCTTTAAATAGCCATAGATTTTGACCCATGCACAAGCAAGAGGAACCTGCAGATTTGGATACCTGACCACATTTTTGTGAAGTATGTCTGAGTCATTGAAAGGGCAATATTTCACTTGGGATATTACAAGATTGAGATACGAAAGGTTTTAGCTTGTGATCAGACACTGTATGGGTGCCACCAAATAAATCATTCCAGAGTGTGCTGCTGTTTATCCTTCCTTGGTGTTGGGCTGCCAGGGACAGCCCTGCCCTCTGAACCTCACTTTAAGGGGGTTCCTCTCATCAAAGTGGATTCTGCACGAGATGGAATTCAGATGGAGGCAGTTGATGTGCTTTTCCCCTTGCACTGGTGCTTTCCATCCACTCCAACTGCATGGGGTCCAGGAACAGTGAAGGGGAAGGTGTCCTGGAGGCGACAGCTCTCACCATTACAGCAAGCTGAGGGTAAATCTAACTACAAAGGGTCCCATCTGTGTGCAAGTCTAATGGGTATGATCTGGCCCAAGCGAAATGGTGCCCTATTGCGTGTTATAGGGTAGGTTGTGGTGAGTAGATCTGTACCTGCAGGTATCTGCAGCTGAGTTAAATCCATCTTTTTTCATGAATTGCAGATAGAAATGCAACACGTTGTTTTTAATCCATTGTGTTCCATATGGACTCCATAGGTGTTCCACATAGAGGGATTGCAGGACTGGGCCCCTGGTCCTTCATATCAGGAGCATCTCAGCAGCTTGACAAAGCCTGAATGTCATTTACCAAACTGAGGATTCCTTTGCCTTTTCACTGCATCTCCCCCCACAGCACTTGCCCTCCTACATCGACTTCTTTCTGGACTAAACCAGGTTTCTTGAAAGAGAACCCAGGCTCCTATAACAACAGCTTACTTCCCTGGGAGGTGACATCAAAAACTTGATACACATCCTTTTAGCACACGAGTTACGAGATGTTACGTACTTTTAAAACTGTTAATCACTGGGCGAAAACACAATTATCTCTGATATCAGGGTGAAGGGATAGAGAAAGGGGTGGACCAAATGAAAAGCACAGATACCCTGCACAGTAGAGGGTCTCACTCTTCAAAGGACTTAGAAATACAAAATACTTACAGTACATTAGACACAGAGAGAGAAAACAGGAAGATTCAGACGAATACCCCCCAAACCCAAGTCTCATGCCTCCTGCCAAATTGCAAAACGCAGTCACATGGAACAGGCCTACCTGGTCCTAAGAGAAGGCTTTGGAAAAAAATGTAAACAGTCTATCTTATGCTAACCGAAGTCAGGAGCTTAGAGCACCAGACTGTCTTTTCAGCCTTAACTCTCAAATTCCTGCCCTCGTGGGCTACAGCCCACGTCTTTATGGTTATGTTGGTGGTTCAGCAGAACAATGACAACTGTTATCAGCTTGGAAAGCCCTGTCAGTTCAGTAGAGAAGTAATCCCCTCCTCAGCCTACTTTGAGCTTTGGTTTGCATTTTATGAACAAATTGAGTGAGGTTCAGAAGATGAAGCAACTTCTGCTCTCAGTTGCTGAATTCAGAGAGAGGGCAGATTTCACTAGATACTGTACCTTCTCTTGAGCTTTCCATCCAAGGATTTGAAACCGCTCTACAAACAGTAAACAAACTTAGTTAAAGTATCATCATCACCACATTATAGATGGCTGAACAGCGAGGTAAAGTAACTCCCCTAATGTCAGTGAGTAAGACTTGGGAACAGAATCCAAGAGTCCTGGCTCCCAATTTCCTGCTCTATCCACTGAACCTATTTATTATGAATGCAGCAAAAAAATTTAAAGGTGGAAAAGGCCCCGAGTCAACAGTAGAAAAGAAGGGAATGGATTCCCAACTGCAAAACAAGCCATAACCTCAACCTGAATTTGGCTTGACACCACCTGCTTTGCAAACTGCCCTAAAACCTATGACCAGTGTTTTTTTATTTGCAAAGGCACTTCCTGCTTCCAAAGGAGGGTAGAAGTCCCAGCTGGGATCATACTCTAAAACAGTGTTTCTCCACCTTTTAGATACCAAGGACTGGCTTGTTGAGTTCCTAAACTGTGTCAGGGAGATTTCAGGGACTGGCACCGGTCCTCGGACCAGTCATTCAGAAACACTGCTCTAAAACACATCAGTGCAACAGCCACAGCCCTCTGCAGGCATTCAGAGCACCCACAGTCACGGTGAATGACATGTGGGGAAGCAGCTTCTCAGCAACCAGCCTACCTAGCTTCTTACAGTCAGTGTTGCCAGCTCTTGGGATTTTATCATGAGTGCTGTGATATTCAGTGTTTTATTTAAAGCCCCAGCCCCTGGAGTCATGTTAGTAGGTGAGACTTTCAATTTTCATTAAAACACACACACAAAAAGTGTCTAGCCTCACGGCTATGGATAAAGCTTGAAAACGTGATCACTAAGGACAAACAGCAGAAGGCAGATAAAAGGAACCCCAAATGTGTTATTTGTAAACCTCACGATTTTCAAGGCAATCATATGACTTTGGAGGCCTGACTCATGATTTTTCAACACTCGGGGCTGGCAATACCCTACACTACATCCAACACTGTGGTAGCTGAGTCTTAAAGACATTCCTGTTTGGCTAATTTTTGCTCTTCTTCGGCACAAGTAGCTGCAGTTCAGGGCGTCACAGGTAGCTACAAAAATAGCCCTCTATGCAGAAATACTTGCAGCTCCTTAACTGTCCACAAAGTTATAGGAGACCTACAAAGCTGGCAGCATTACTGCCCAGAGCCTTTCCAGGAGGGAAGGGGAAGATGAGGGGGGAAGAGAGCGGGAAACAATTTATTTATTTTGGTCTCCATTGCTAAACTGCTTCTCATGCAGTGAAGTCATTTCTGGAATAACTATGGGATTTGACAGGTTTCAGAGTAACAGCCGTGTTAGTCTGTATTCGCAAAAAGAAAAGGAGTATTTGTGGCATCTTAGAGACTAACCAATTTATTTGAGCATGAGCTTTCGTGAGCTACAGCTCACCTCATCGGATGCATACTGTGGAAACTGCAGAAGACATTATATACACACAGAGACCATGAAACAATACCTCCTCCTACCCCACTCTCCTGCTGGTAATAGCTTATCTAAAGTGATCATCAAGTTGGGCCATTTCCAGCACAAATCCAGGTTTTCTCACCCTCCGCCCCCCCTCCCCCAAACTCACTCTCCTGCTGGTAATAGCCCATCCAAAGTGACCACTCTCTTCACAATGTGTATGATAATCAAGGTGGGCCATTTCCTGCACAAATCCAGGTTCTCTCACCCCCTCACCCGTTCCGAGAGCTGCAAAGACTTTCTTTGCAGCAATACCCAAAATAACCGTCCAAGTGCTGCAGCTATGAAAGGTATACTTCAGAATCAGAGTTTCAGACAAGAATATTATATTTACAGTTTAAAAGCCCTGTCCTTCAGGGCACTGACCTACATGTCCATATTCTCCAATCAAAGGTTCAGTGACACTGATCAATTCTCTCCTAAAAACTCCTATGTGCTGCCCTCTAGTGAAACTAAACGGATCCTAAATGTATAGAACAGCCACTTGAGTATTTTTTATAAAAACAATAGCTATTGACATTTCATCCTTAACACATTTCATTTTAATTACAGGGAGGAGAGACAAAAGAATGTTTGAAAGAGTTCCAGTTAGGGCTATGCAAGATAAAAAAACAAAACAAAACAAAAAAAAAACACTCTCTCCTGACAGACGTGAGGTTTCTTGGAAGAGGTTGAACATTGAGGGCTTAGCAACTCCAAGTTGGCAGTAGGGTGACCAGATGTCTCCATTTTATAGGCACAATCCCGATATTCAGGGCTTTTTCTTATATAGGTGCCTTTTACCCCTGAACCCTGTCCCAATTTTTCACACTTTCTATCTGGTCACCCTAGTCGGCAGTGTAATTTCAGGCAAGTTATTCAGATGACAGGCTTGTGCTGAAGGGGCTCAGACTGCACTAACTTGCAAGCGTCCAGTGAGTGATTAAGAGAGAGAGAATTTGAAGTTTGGAGTGAGCAGCTTGTTCACTGCAGGTTTCTACTTGTCCCACACATAGCAAGAATTGTCAGTCACACTATCTAGGCCCCAATCCTGCAAACACTTAAATTTACTCATATGAATAGTCCATGAAAGTCAATGGGACGACTTGCATACTTAGAGAAAAGCACAGGCTTAAATATGTGTAAGATCAATGTCTTTGTTCACATGCAGAATATAAAACCATGCATGCATGATACTGGGAAACGGGGAAGACATTCATAATGAGAAGAAAGATATTATGTGGGAAAACATCAGAAGACAATCATCATGTAAGTTCTGGCAATAAATGGAGCCTGTCCCCATTACCCTGGATGCCAGCTAACCACACCAGAAACGGAAAGAATAAATTGCACACCCTTCCAATCCCAAATCACGGATCTGGGAAAAAATAATCCAAAACAACACTCCAGCCACAAAGAGAGCCCAACTCTCAGTGCACAAGTCCCAGCCCTCAACACACCTCTCACTCGCCCAAAATCGTAGGGAAATAAATGGGCTTTGCAGGTGCCTTGAAGATCAGCAGATCTGGGCTATTTTGGATCAAGGGAGGGAGGGAGTTCTGAAGTTCAGTTCTCCTCATGAAGAACACCCTGGCTCCTCCTTTTTATACCAAGAGACTTGAGTACTTACTGTATTCAATTACAGAGGGAATAGAATTGAGAAGCCAGTAGAGGGCAGTGGAATTCAGTGCACAAGTCAGGATGTTGTGCTCAACTGCGTATAGTGAAAATATTTGAAGGGGAAAATAAACCACTGTACAGCTTTAAACATATTTGCACAGAATTATCCAGATCTGCATGTGTGTCATTGTAAACAAGTAACAATGCTGAGGTAAAAGAGAAAAGGAAAACCAGGACAATCTACTACAGAACATCTAATGCATCTAACTCAGTTCAGACCATGGGTCTGATTTTCAGAGGGATACATGGAAATGAGTCACTTTTAGTTCATAAATTCCTTTTAAAATAACCATTACAATGTTTTCTAACATTTTAAATTATTAAAATTCAGTGCCTCAAAGCAACCCATTCTCACCATAACAGTTATTCCTTGACGGTTAGGCCAAAAACTGCAGATTTAAAAAAAAAAATATTAATAGTAAAAACTTTCCATAGAACTATAACAAAAACATTTTGTTTGGTTTTAAACCCATCCTTCCCTTCCCTGCAGCAAGCTCAGCAACAGACTTGTGCTAGTGCATGAGAATCAAAAAGTGAAACTGGCCCAGCTATGCCACTACTGAGCAAAATGAAGCGTGAACAAATTGCATATATGACTGAAGTATTTATTTTAGCTTACAGCCTCCCTTTTAAGGGGGGTAAGCTTATCAAGGTGGGAAGTATTAATGGGAAGTTTCTATGCTACTGCCAAACAAAATAAACAGTAGTGTAAGACTTAAAATCCCTTCCTGATCTGACACTAATCAGGATTGCATTTTGTGACTGCAAGACAGATGTTGTATAAACTCTCAGTGCCCCTTGATCATAGAATATCAGGGTTGGAAGGGACCTCAGGAGATCATCTAGTCCAACCGACTACTCAAAGCAGGACCAATCCCCAATTTTTACCCCAGATCCCTAAATGGCCCCCTCAAGGATTGAACTCACAACCCTGGGTTTAGCAGGCCAATGCTCAAACCACTGAGCTCTCTCTCTCTCCCCCTGATCTGTACAAACTCCCAGGCATGAGTGCTACGTTATGCCATGGACATCCAAACTTCGCTCAGCTGAGGGGCTGCATGGACAACATCTGTCCACCTGGTGTTTCTCTATCTAACGTACGTAAAATGAAGTGGAGTGGAGCTGCCCTTGTCTTAGCCCAAGCAGCCACCTCAGATGCTGGGACCTATCAACTTCCTGGGGCCACTCACCCCAGAAGACAAGAGAAAGTCAGGGGGGTGCATCGTAGGACTCTGTGGGTGACATTTGACCAACCCCACTGCACAGGTACCCATAAAGGCTTGGTTGCTTGAAGGGCAGCGGAGCCTCCCTCTCTGGGATCGGGCACCTTGGCAAGGCCACCGCGCGGTGTCAATGAGCCACCCAGGGGACAGCCCTGCTCTCCCTGGCCAGCAGGCAGAGCGGGGCCCATTGCACACTGGGACCCAGGGCTTTCCCCGAGGCCTGAGGGTGGCTGCAGGGCTCCAGAGGGGGAGCGGACACCCGGCACTTTGGCTGCCCTCCAAGTAACCACCGGCACCTGTGGCCTCCCTGGGGATGCCCCTCTGCATTAGGGCCCAGGGTCCCTCCCGCCCCCCTTTGCAGGGCAGCCACCAGGGACCCTCCTGCCATGGCCGAGGCCCCAGCCTCCTGTCAGAACGGCCCCTCTGCCTCCCACCCCCCTGGCCCAGCCCGCCCCAGCCCCGCTCACCTGCCGCCTCCTCCCAAGGATGCTCTGGCCGCAAGCACCTTTCCTCTCTTCGGCAACGGTCCTAACGGCCGCCAGGGGGCGAGCTGCCGCGGGGCACCCTGGGAAATGTGGTTCTTCCTCTCAGACCCTCCGGACTACGAATCCCAAGATGCCGCGCGCAGCGGAGCCTGGCGGTGCGGCTAGGCCTGAAGCGGCGGAGCATGCCGGGAGTCATAGTCTCTTTGCGGGGTAAGGCGCATAGCGGTTAGAGAGCGGCTACAAGAGCCATGAATCCCAGCGCACCTCAGCCCTTCGGTGACGGGCATGCTGGCAGTTGTAGTCTGCTGGGACGAGGGGGGTCGCAGCCCGCCCGCGCGTGGTTCCACTGTGTCGAATCGGCTGCTGCGGAACCACAGGCGGCCGGGGCAGAAGCACCCCCCACCCTTGCAACTTCGAGCGTGGAATCTACGGCTGGGGAGGCAGCGACTGAGTTTACCCGGCCTGTCATGGCGGCGGCCTCCTCCCCGGCGGGGAGCGCGCCCGCCGGCCCCGGGCCTGAGCCGCCCGGGCCGGCCCAGCTGCAGTACAGCCTCCTGCTGGAGCACCTGGTAGGGGAGCGGCGGGGGCCGCGCCAGGCCCGGGCCCTGGACCCCGCCGCGCTGGGGGGCATCCCGGCCCCGCCCAGGAGCGAGCAGCAGAAGCTGATCGAGCGGGTCATGGAGAGCTGCGGGTTCAAGGCGGCGCTGGCCTGCGTGGGAGGTGCGGAGCGGGGCCGCGCCCGGCACGGGGGCGGGTGGCAGCCGGCGCCCATCTCCCCTTCCCGCCGCTCGAGCTGCCGGGCCCCGGGGCCGCGCCCGGATTGGAGCCCCCTGTCCTGACCCGGGCTGGGGTGCTACAAGGAGAGGCCGCGGGGGGGGGCGCGGGGGGTGATGGAGGGTTATAAAATCACCAGTGGAGCGGGGAACGTGGATAGGGAACGGGGGGGGGGGTCACCCAATGCAATGGACAGGCGGCTGGTTGGAAACAAACCTAAGGACATACCTCTTCGCACAAGGCAACGCCACCCTGTGGAACTCCTTGCCAGGGGATGCTAAAACCGGGTTCAAAAAAGAGCTAGATACGTTCATGGAGGACAAGTCCATCAATGACTATTAGCCAAGAAGATCAGGATCACAACCTCCATGCTCTGGGTCCCTAAATCTCTGAGCGCCAGAAGCAGGGACTGGGCGACAGGGGATGGATCACTCAGTAATTGCCCTGTTCTCTTCATTCCCTCTGAAGGATCTAGCACTGGCGTCTGTCAGAGGACAGGATACTGGGCTAGCTGCACCATTGGCCTGACCCAGTATGCCCGTTTTTATATTCCGGTCAGTTACTTCTCTCTCCCTGTGCCTCAGTTTCCCGCTTTGTACACCGGGCTCTCCATTACTGGCCCTGGGCGGTAACAGAAGGGCTGCCTGAGGCGCTTGGAGATGCGCTATGTTAGTAATGTGACTGTGGGGGGAAGTCCACTCTTCTGACCACAAATGTCTTGTACAAGCTGTAACATATCAGGATGCTGGGATGTTTGTTGTGATGACCGTGCTGCATTGCTGCAATCAATGGGGAAACATTCTATTCTCACTGGGTTTTTTTGGCTTCTTTAGGTTTTGTTTTGGGAGGAGCATTTGGTGTATTCACAGCAGGCATCGATACCAATGTAGGGTTTGATCCCAAGGATCCCTATCGTACACCAACTGCAAAAGAAGTTCTTAAAGATATGGGACAACGAGGGATGTCCTATGCCAAAAACTTTGCCATTGTCGGTGCTATGTTTTCCTGTACTGAATGTCTAGTAGAGTCTGTAAGTAGCCAACAGAAATGCTTTCATTCTTTAGAAACCCTTGACATGTGTGTATTCCTACCTAACTTGCTCTTGAGCTACACTAAAGCAACCTTGGGTGGTGGAAAACAGCTCTAGGAGGAAAATGAAGCACACTTAGCCTGTTGGTTTTCGGTGTTTTCCAGCCTCTGATTCCTTGTTATAACAGAAAAAAGTACAGAACAACCCTCTTAGGGCACACTTGGTAACAAAGATCATTCCAGTTCCAGGGCTGGATAAATATATGGTTAATTTTGGGGACTATATTTTAAAGCCTAGCCAACCTTTTTTAAAAAAAAATCTCCCTATCAGTTGTACCCATAATTATTTGGTCCTGTAACATTTTAGAAGCAAAAAGGAGGTTGGGGTGAAAATCAGGTCCTGGAGGATAATTCTGGATCAGGTCCTGGATCTCATTGTGTAGCTAGAGAGCAAAGTGACCTTGCTTGTCTCACTGCTAAAACTCTTGACTTTCATATTTCCTTAGAAATAAGGCAACAAGTTTCTTTATTTTAATTGGAAAGTGTAATTAACTCATGTAGAAGAATAAGGGTATGTCTACATGGTAATAAAACATCCACAGCTGGTCCTTGTCAGCTGACTCAGGTTTACAGGGCTACTGTATTGTAGACATTCGGGCTTGGGCTGGAGCCTAGGCTCCAGCCTGGATGTCTACACTGCAGTTTTATAGCCCTGCAGCCCAAACCTTGCAAGCCCAAATCAGCTGATACAGACCAACCCCTGGCATTTCATTGTGTAGATGTACCTTAAGTGTCTTAGGTAATGCTCCCCCTTCCCCCAAGAAGTCTCACACCAAAGGTCAATGTTGCTATCTACTGGAAAATTAGGGACAAGCATGGTCAGCTGTGAGTCAAGGGGACTGGAGGGGTGTTTTTATTCTCTAAAACTAACATTAAGTAGCTATGCTAATAGTTCCACGTACACTTTCCTACTGTGACTCCACTGTGTTTCTCCATTCCACAGTATCGTGGAAAATCAGACTGGAAGAACAGTGTTGTTAGTGGGTGCATCACTGGAGGAGCCATTGGCTTTAGAGGTTAGTAGCACTTACTTCGAACTGTTTCTGTGCTAGCTCTGGCTCTGGCCAAGACTGCCAGCTACATGGATGTACTGCAGTCTTTTCTAGACATCCCAAGTGCAGAACACTTCCATGTAGTATTAAGGGGGCATCACCATGGAACTTGTAATGGTTCAAAATGAGTTAAATTTGCTTTAGGTGCTGCATTTGCTTCCCTGCTAATAAACGGTACAGTGAAACTGACTATACACAAGCATCAGTCAAATGGAAAAATATCTTTATTCAAGGCTTTCAGAGTAACTTTGGGTGTTATTACATTTGGATAAGATGTAGAATAACCACTTTTAAACAGAATATTGCACAGGAAATACCACCTAGGAAATGCCAGCAGCAGCTGGCACCCTAGAGCGAGTCTAGCTAGTAGCCATCAGAATGGGGCATAGTCCAGCACCAATCACTGCTTAGCACCTGGGCTTCTGGCAAGAACCCACCAAATGCTCCCTTGTTAAGAATATGCCTGGAAGGGGGAGCTGTGGTTGTGCTGAAGCACAGGATTGTGGTGCTTTTCAGCAAAGCTGGAGTTCTGCCTTCTTTTCCCTTCCTCAAAGGAGTCTTCCCAAAGAGCATTAAGGGAAGCAAACAGCTCTAGAAAGGGCTCCTAATTAAGTCTATTATACTGTGTCTGGCCTGGACCTAATCCGTTCAGAGCTCTTAAAGCAGCTGCTGCCTTTCTGTCCCCATCATACTGTTCAGCCACCCTAAGTCACCTGCAGTGCTGAGCTCAGAGGCAAGTGAATCCAGCCATTGCATCAGAGCTGGCAATATTCATTTGCAGCCCTTCAGAGGCAGAGAAACCATAACAAAGCTCAGTTAGTGCAGCACACAGGCCCAGCCCCTGTGGTTCCAAGTGCAGTGTGTGCCAAATTCCGGGGATGCATCTAAGTCCCCTAATCCAATTAAAATTGGAGTGCAAGATTCTCTGCACGGAAAACTGCAATCCTGGGACCTCTTCAAGGCCAGCAGCATAAGCCAGTAAATGGGAAGAAACGCAGGGCATTTCTAATTCTTTCCCTTCCCTTTTTGCATTGCAGCTGGTTTAAAAGCAGGGGCCATTGGCTGTGGTGGCTTTGCTGCTTTCTCGGCAGTGATTGATTATTACCTACGGTAACAACGCCGTCCTGTGGGAAAGTTTCACTTGTGTTCCAGTGCTGCTGGTAAGAGCTGTGGGTTCACCAGACTTACTTCCCTGCCTTTGGAGGGGTGATCAGAGCAGGATGTTGCCTGCTGTTTCCGAAATGACTGATAATCCTTTCACCCCTCGCCCTGGCAGGCTTATTTCATGGTCAGGTGCTGGAGTTCCTTGGAATTGAGCCAGGCTTTTGGACACACAGTGATCAGTGTCATCATCAGAATGGATAAACGGTCAGTTTCCAAGAACTAAGCCTCTTCTCCCTAAGCCTTCCGGATCCTTTGGGGTCTGACTTCTGGGGAATGTTTTGCTGGTGCTGAAAGAGGCAAGCTGTCAGAATCTTGATAAATAAATGCAGCAAGCTGGGTTGTCAGTTTGCTGCGAACGTTTAACAGTAACGGGTTTGCAATGTGCTGCTCTGTTGGGTAGAAACAAGACCTTGTGGGGGAAAGAATAACTAATTCCAGGCATTTTTTAATATCTGCTGGAGCGTACCTAACCCTCTATACAGTGCTTTAAAGTACAACTAAATAGGAACCAACTTTCCTTACCATGTCTTCGAGAACAAAGTGAGAAGGCGTTTTGCCTAGTGATGCCAGTGACTGAGCTGCCACACACATTTCAACCAAACAATTTAGGAAAAAGCGGCTTGTTGACAGAAGTATAATATTATATGGCAAGCCTGCCTAGCTGAGCTAATCTCACTGTAGGAACACAGCAAGTGATGAGCTACTGCTTCATCTGCCGTTGGATCAAAACGTTAACTCCAAAAAGTTGTGGAGAGACTAGGAAGCCATTGCATTAGAACAGTGTCGGGAGCTTCCTATTTACTTAGCAGGACGCAATCCTTTTCCCACGACCAAGCGGCACCGATTTTGTATGCTCTGTGGTGCTGGCTATTACTAGAAGCTGTATTATTGTGCACTAGAGCTACCAGCTGGACTTGAGTATGACTTTAGGCCATATTTCAGACTGATTGCCAATTAAATCATGCACTGAGTTTGTCACATTGGGCTGGGGGACTGCTGCAGTAATGGCTAGTTAGCTGCATGCTGCCTGGATGTACGTGTTGATAGGCTCTTCCAAAGGGAGACTCAGGTTCAAGGCCACGCAGGGTATGCAGCAGCTGTAAGCAGTCTGATGCCTTACACCATCTCAACTAAGCCTGTGCAGAGCTGTGGCTGAAAGTGGCATTCAGCAGGCAGAGGTGCTTAGAACTCTCTCATTGAATGTAGGGGAAGATGTTAAGCCTGGGACCACTGCAGGGTATTATGGGAAGTGAGCAAAGCTAGAGTCTGGGTTGAGTGTTACTACAGCAGGCTGGAGGAGATGGATGCATGGGTTAAGTGTGTTTAGCTTTCCAAGTGGTGCTGAAAGGGCTGGTCTTCCATAGCTGCCGGCTTCCTCCATGGACTTATCCGTAGTGTAGTCATAATTGATTGTTCATTAGCACCCATGAACTGGTGCCTTAGGGTGAGTTCTGGCTGCCACGTTTCTAAGACAGCTGTTCCCACCCCTTAGAACAAACATGGTTAGTTTGGTAGGCTCAGGCCTGCTTAAACTGGTATTAACCTGGTTTGCCTTTGTGAATGGCTCAACCACTACTACTCTCTTACGTGGTCTATAGCCCAGGCTCCTGAGATGAGGGTGGGTTCCAGCTTCCAGTGTGGGCCCCCGGTGAATCATGGCCACCTGGTCACAGGCTGCTGACTGCCCTGGGGTAATGACAGCCATGTCAGCACTGGACCAGTGAGAGCAGCAGCAGGGTTTTTTGCTGTGCTTGAGTGTCCCTTTTGGGAAGGGAAACACTGCTGTCTTCCACCCCATGTGTCCCCACTTTCAGCTGGGGTGGGGAGCCAGCCCCACGTGAGTGGTCAGCTCTCAGAGGTTCCCAGCGCAGGCTGGCTACTGCTCTTAGCAGTGGATCACAGAGTGACACAGCATGCAGCAGCTGGGCTTTGCAGTTCCTTGCTGTAGAGACCTGCCTGCCCAACGGGAGCAGCATGTATGCTTGGGCCTCAGAGAGGCCTGCAGTAAATAGCAGTATTTACACTGCAAGGAAGGAAAGTGAAAAGGCAGCGTCTGTTGGAGATAACCAGCTCACTGCTGCTTGATGCAAACATCTACACCACCGAGCTATTTTTTGTGCAAACGTCAGGGCTTTGCTTTTTATTAACATTTTTCACATGGTTTACATCCATTGAAAGTTTATAATCTACAGAAGTTGAAACAGAACACAAACAAAAAATAGATCTTAACTTAGTAAAAGTCAAATATTAATGAACCGTTCTATTCTACCTGTAGCCACAAGAGTCTGACACCTCCCACCCTGCTGTAGGAAAAATGAAAACACAGCCCATGGGATTGCCACAGCTTGTGCAGGGGGCTGGTCTCCAGCCCTTTGAACTGGTGTGGGGGTGGGTCAGAATCTCCCTTTGGAAGGACACCACAGTTGACAGATGTAGGTACATAAAACACACAGGGATCCATTGTGCAGTTCGATCTAAGCTCAGTCCCATTATCCAGGGCAAAGTGTGACACCTGGTCAGTGCGTCCAATGCCATTTCGCTTCTGTGTCGCCAGCAGCGTGGGGGCTGGAGTGTAAGCCCTTTAGACTGGCATTGCAAGACTTCCCTTGCCCTTTAGCTGCTTCAGTGCTGTGGGGCTAGCAGCTGCCTTCAGCCCCCGAGGCTGGTCTTTAAGACAGCACGTGGAACAGCAGTTAAAGGCAGCGCTGCTGTTACAAGGGATATGCTTGGTCACCCCAAATAAACCAGCTGTCCATCGGCATTTGGCACAGAGGGTGTAGGGGTAGTGGGCAGAGCTTCCCCCCCGCCCCCCAAGAAAAGGGGGTGGGGGAGGGGAGAAAAAAGGCAAGGTTAGTTTCCTTGGCAGGTCCCAGCACCTGTCTGTGGGCTCCAGGAGTCAGGGTAGGTTGGGGTGCTCTCAAGCGACAAGAGCAGGAGTCCACAGAAGAGAACACAAGATAGTGTTTATCTGTGGGACACGTCCCAGCCAGCAGGCAGAGCCATCGCTGCCTTGCCACAAGGGCTGGAGGTTAGAATTCAAAGGGAACGAGCTGGGGGGAAGCTGTCCCAGCAAAATGGCATGTACCCAGGCTGGCTGAATGGACGTGCTTTAGCTTCCACCATGTCAGGCTGGTGCAATGAGGGAGAGCCAGGTGGGGAGAATCCAGCTCCTGTTCCAAGCACAGTGGGCTTTCCCCTTCCAGGCCCCCATCTCCACGAGGCTCTGCCCTTCGAGTTCGCTTTCAGCTCAGAAGCTGTTTACCTTGGTGCAGGAAGGGACAAAAAGCAGCTGTTGTCCTACAGACTCCGGCAGCCTCCTGCAGTGTTTACAAGGGGCCAGCCTGCGTGTGGCTTGGTGGTACCAAAGCAGAGCCTGGCTCCCTCCCTCCCCTTCGCCTAGTTCTCAGAAGGGTAGCTCAGCGGAAAGGCTGCACAGTGCAGCTCCCAGAGGGAAGAGGCCCCCGGGTAATGCTGGGGAAGGAAGCCTAGCTGCTCAGTTGTGCCTTCGCGGCAGTGCTCCACTGGAGAGGAACGGATGCCAAGGGCTAAGGCATTGGTATTGACGAGGTATGTGAGGCTTTCGGGACAGTCACTCCTCCCTCGTGCTGCAGGACTCAGGGGCGTTGCCCCACCTGATCACTCCAGCAGGTGCGCTTCAGGGAGCTCCTGGCTGAACCTCGTCCGTACCTAACGTCCCCTGGAGACACAGCGGGGGGCTAGAAGCCAGTCACTTGGCACACCCAGACGGAGGCAGGGTAGTATTGGTAGTGTAATGGGACAGCCCTTTCTTCTTTCCACACAAGCCTGCCAAAGGCACCTCTGCCCCATCCTAGAGAGCAGGTTACCCCCAACACTACACAGCGGGAGAGGAGAAACAGCAGGGGATAGCCACAGAGGACACGACAAACAGGCAGAAAGCATAGACCACAGGCCCTAGCTGTAAAGCACCTGGGACAGACATTAAAAATGTCCCCCCCACCCACTTTTGTGGCCAAAGGTTTGCTCCAAGAGGGAGCAGAGTCCTCCGTTCACACGGACAGCAAGACAAAGTGGAGCTCGTTGTCTTGATGGGTAGAAAGGGGGAGCCCTTGGTCCCTTCTCAGCCTCTGATGCAAGAGGCCAGCCAACGCTGCACATGCAGGCACAGGGGACGAGGCAAACCAAACAGGCACTGGTGTGATGCTGCAGACTTCGAGCAGGCGAGATGAAGGGACGCTTGGCTGAAGCTGGGGAGGGCAAAAGGAGAGTTGCAACGGCCTTCGAAGGAATGGGAGCCTGGCAGGAAATGAACGAAGCGAGGGGCTTGCGGCCCGTCAGTCACTACCTCTTCTGTCGAACGAATATACATAAAAAACAATTCCTGACCACGAAGGTACGTAAGACACGACTACTAGACAGGGCGCCCAGGGCCTGGGCCAGGGTTGGAGACTTGTACAAAATGGTACCAAAGATGCAGAGGGCACTGTTCTGGGGAAGTGCCCGTCTCCCCGCAGGGCGAGGCTAGTCTGTGCTGTACCCCACGCTCTGGGAGGCTGGGTTCGTGTGCGGCTGGTGCCTTCTCAGCGCAGGCTACACGTCTGTGGAGAAGTAGAGTGTGTTGCGTTTCAGCTCCGCGAAGGAGATGGGAGGATGCTGCAGGTAGTAAAGGAGAACCTGGACCTGCAGGGGACGCAGAGGAGAGAGAGTCAGGGCTGGGCTAGACACGGAGCTGGCGAGGGGACAGAGCTGCCAGGCCAGCCCCTGCCTCCAGCCATTAGAAGAACCTTCAAGTGCAAAAAGCCAGGGGAGGGGACGAGTCTATCCCTAAAGGTGACTAAACCCAGCCCTTCTCCCACAGGGAAACCAGAGCCAAACAAGGGCTGTTTGAATGCACATAACACCGAGCTGAGGGGCCTGATCCACTGCAGGTTTTTAATGCAGTGGCACCCAGAGGCCTGCTCAGGATTGGACCCCACTGGGCCAGGTGCTGTACACAATACAATGCAGGCCCCCCCCCCCATCCTACTGAGGGCCACGTGGGCTAGGGAGTCACCCAGACACTACCACACTCCCCGAAGCCAGTCACAGCCCCGCTCAGATTTACCCACGCTGCACAGAACGTGTCCTGGCTGAGACAGACAGAGCCGCCTCCCCCCAGGCAGCTCTGCACCACTGGCCAGCAGCTTTCTGGGGCTTTCCGGCTCTAGAATCAGGCAGAGGCAGGAGACTGGTCCTGGATGAACCAATGGGCTGAGCTGGTGGCCATCTGGTTAACAGCAGAACCATCTCCCAGCGGGGTGGCGTCTGCTGTTTCCCAGCTGGGCAGGACACCAGGTTGCCTTGCCGAGGCATGCATGGAGAACACGGACTGATGGATGAGGGAGGCTGGGTGACCAGAAACGTTCAGGGTTAACCACCCTGCGGGGACAGCCAAGTTCGTCACGGCAGGTATAATGGTGCTGAGGCCAGCCCTGCTGGTGTACCCCCTGCCCAGCTGTGCATGAGCTACGAGAGGGGCCGCAGCCCGGCTCCGACACGCGGGGGGACGCCCTGTACAGGTGTGAGCCGCAGCTCAGCGAGGGGACAACACGCACAGCCCAGCAGAGGGCACTGCTTCCCCAGCTGGATGGAGCCAGAGCAGCGCTCGGCCCCCATACCTGTGCCATAACGTCATGGGACCAGATGTCGGAGGCCAAGGTGAGGTGTCCTTTGCTCTCCACCTCGGAGGGTCTCAGCAGTGTTGGGCCAAAGACCGTGGCCAGGTTGTGGAGGGACATTTTGTTGATGGGCTCCTTTTCGGCAACCCTGCGTGGGGGGAGGGGGGAGAGTCAGTCCACTGCAGAGGTGGATCTGGAGCCACCCCAGAGCTGCCCTCGCAGGCCACCTGGCTGGGTGGGGGGCTCCCAGAGCCACTCGCGCTCCCCCAGACAACACAGGGGAGGGGAGCAGCAAGCTGAGCCGCGCTCTCAGCCCTGTCCAAGCCGCCCCCTCTGTTCAGGCCCCTTGCCCCTCAGGCAGAGCACTGCCGGCCACAGCGTCTCCCCAGCCTCACTGTCTGTGGGACACAGGCCAGGTGCACTGCAGGGCTCTGTCCCCCTCCTGCTGGGGACAGGACCCAATTCGATGGATCAGCAGCTGCCGGGGGTTGCGCTGCCAGCCCTGTGCTGCTGTCTGGGGCGGTACGATGTGCCTGTGCCCTGTGAAAGGTCTGGGGTGGCATTCGAAGCTGCCCAGGACTCCCCAGCACCCCTCCCCCCGATGTTCTGCAAAGCCCTCCGGCGCCAGGGAAACTGGCATCACAACATCGCTGTCTTAGGAGGCAGCTGTGCTCCTCCAGCACACGCTGAGTGTGGTCCAGGGACCCGCTGGGCCAAGTTCTCAGGATGGAAACCAACCAGCCTCTCCCAGCAGGCTCCTTCGCTCGCTGCCTGCCCCCTCCCCCAGCTCACTCTGTTCCCTGTGTGATCTTAAACAAACCAGAGAGAAAAATGCCTCCTGACGCAAGTAACATGAGACCTCAAGCCCGTGTCCAAATTCCCCCTTCCGGCCAGCCCTGTGCCTGGAGCCAGCGCCGTGAGCAATTCCATGGCCTTGGCAGAGGAGCTCGTAGAGAGAGCATGCAGAGCCGTACCCACAACTGCCCCTGCCAGGGCACTAGCCGCTGCCCTCCTCCCGCTGCCCTGCTTCGGCGCACCTCAGACACGGCAGCAGGAGCGGCACAAGGGACTCCAGAGCCCATTTCGGAGCAAGGAAGGCCCAAGAACTGCCCTGGACGGATCAGTGCCTTGCCCACAGCGCTGCTGTAAGGGGGCTAGAAGGGGCCAGGCAAGCGGGGAACTTTTCTCCCTGAGTGGAGCCATTAAAACCCCTGCCAAGCACAGATACTAAGCCACATTACAGGGCTGCCAGAGAGCTCTGTGGGGGGACTGCCACGGAGATCACCAAGAGCTGCCACAGACCCAGCTCCAGAAACTGCTCTGCACAGTGACAGGAGAGAGACACGCCCAGAGCCGACAGCCTAGCGAGCGCTGTATTGAGCAGCACAGAGCAGCTAGCCCAGCTCTTGGAGAACAGCCCCTCTCTGGGGGCGGGGGGGGTCTTCGCTGCAGAGCCAGGGCTCAGTGCCCAGGTGCGAGCAGCCCCATCACGTGAGCATCCTCCCCGGTGCTGCGCTCCCCTGGGGCGTCACTAGGGCTGCTGGGCCCAGCCCAGGGCTCTGAGCACTGCAGAAAGCCCAGCCGCTCGTGGATTCTGTCCTAGCACGACGGCCTCCTGCACAAGGCAGCCAGCGGGCGGCCAGCCCAACGACAGGCCTCCCCATTCCTGGGGGGAGAAGAACCCAAGCGCATTCTCTGTCCCATCCCAAGCATCCCCCACCAGGGGCGGAGGCCCCAGCGTTACCTTTTCAAGTGTTCCAGCAGGAAGAGGAAAGTGATGAGGTTGGGATCGGGCAGCGACCGGAGAAGGTGCATCATGCAGTTCTCCTTGGCGGCAGGATCCGAGAGTGCTGGAGACAAGGAGAGAGCCCAGCGAGTGGACACGGCTCAGCCCGGGCTGGGAGGACCCTGTGAGCACTGAGCGGCCCGGAGGCTTCCCGGAGCCCACGAGCCCCAGTTGAGTCTGGCTGGGAGACCCCAGCCTGGGGGTGTGGTGGGGTCACTGGAATGACTCTAAACCTCTCACCTCAAGGCAGGAGCCCTCCCTCAACTAGCAGCCGACCCCCGGGGAAGCCGGTCCCACAACCACCCACTGCAGGGGTCTGGTGCCTTCCTCGGGGGCAGCTGGTGTTGGACCCTGGTTTGACCCCTGGCATCTCAGTAGGAACCAGCCCCCCTCCGCTCGAGCAGGCGGTGGAGCAGAGGCAGAGGATCCAGCCAGGCCAGGCCTCCAGCTGGCCCGGGGCAGCATGCGGCCGACTCCCCAGCAGCGTGCTGGGGTTTGGGCTGCTTCCATCCTGCTGCAAAGCCCCCCGCTCCCCCCCGCCCCGGGTCTGGAGCTGCAGGCCCAGGCAAGAGCCTTACCTATCCCCTCCATGAAAGCGGGGTACAGCCGGTCTGTGAGGAGGGGCTCGGGGAGCTCGCGGAAGTACAGCTTCAGGGTGCCCGCGATGGCATTGATGTCCATGTCGCTCAGCATTACCAGAATGTCCTTGTTATCTGCCAGGGGGAAACAGCTCAGTGGTTTGAGCATTGGCCTGCTAAACCCAGGGTTGTGAGTTCAATCCTTGAAGGGGCCATTTAGGGATCGGGGCAAAAATCGGGGATTGGTCCTGCTTTGAGCAGGGGGTTGGACTAGATGACCTCTAGAGGTCCCTTCCAACCCTGATATTCTATGATTCTATAACCCCCAGACCATCAGGATGCTGGCCCAGCCCAGCACAGTGAGGAGGCTCCTTAGTCCCCGCCAGCTCCCCCAGGGCACCAAACTCTGACACTCAAGGCTCTGGCCAGATGCGCAGCTCTCAGGAGGTATGCAGCCCAGTGGCTAGTGCACAGCACTGAGGCAGCCTGGGGCCTTGCCACGCCCCCTCTCTCCAGCTGTGAATCAGTACTCACCTCACTGGCTGAGCACTGGGGGCTCTGCACACAAGTGCCAAGAATTATCCTTCTCCCATTTCCTGCCCCAACCTGCTGCACAGTGCTCCTGTGCGCTGCCAGAGAGCTGCTGTGCTCCAGCCCAGAGGCAGCTGCAGGGCAGCAGCAGAGGAAGGGACTCCAGAGAAACAGCAGGGAGTGTTCTTGCCTTGTTTGGTTCTGCACCACATCGCCTCCTACTGGTGGAGAGTGAAGGGGCCAGAACAGGGTTGTGATCTTTAATTCTGCTGCCAGTGAGCATCAGCCATGGTGGTGTTGGGCCAGGAAGGGACATGGGGGGCCTGGCAGTGGCCGGACAGGGGAATAGCCAGCTCTACTTTGCAGCCTGTTCTCAGACAAAGCTGAACGGAGAAGAACTTGCCAGTCTCTTGGGAGGCTCTCCTGGCTCAGTGCTTCCTTGAGAGCAGCCCAGCAGGGACGCCGATTGGAAGGAGAGCCCAGGGCAAGAGCTGGGCTGGGACGGAGCAGCTAGGTGCTTATGCTTTGCAGTTCTGCCCGGTGTCTGTGGTGAGCTCCATCCAGGGGAGAGGGATAGCTCAGTGATTTGAGCTTTGGCCTGCTAAACCCAGGGTTATGAGTTCAATCCTTGAGGGGGCCATTTAGGGATATGGGGCAAAAATTGGGGATTGGTCCTGCTTTGAGCAGGGGGTTGGACTAGATGACCTCCTGAGGTCCCTTCCAACCCTGATATTCTATGATCCGGGACCGTTTCCCCACAGCTGCCTCGCATCGAAGGGCAATCCCACCATTAGCCTTGTTCTGGCTCCAACACGGAGACCACGCGGCACGTTAAAATCACGTTATCCAGCAAGTCCCTGGTTTTCAGGCCGGTGGGATTCAAGGAACGTACAGCAGAGGGGAGCTGGCACAGACAGGCTCTGCAGGGCTCGGCCGACGCGCTCCCCTTCCCAGAAGGGCTCTGGTCTCAGGACTCGCTAGCCACTTACCCCAGGGATCTCCGCCCTCCAAGCAGAGGGACCGCTGGGCTGGATGGACGTGTTTAGCCTGTGGACTCCCAGCAGTGGTGCAGGAGCAACCAGCTCTTCTCTTTCCACAGCCAGCCTGTGCCCCACCTCGCCCAGCTTGGCGAGAGGTGCATGTGCGTGATTTCAGCCGCCCCCCAGGCCAGCCTGTGCCCCACCTCGCCCAGCTTAGCGAGAGGTGCGTGTGCGTGATTTCAGCCGCCCCCCAGGAAAGCGCTGCGAGCAGTGGTGGGGATGGGAGTGGGGAGCCATTTCCCTGTCACTCACTTGCATCGAAGGCTGCCTTCAGCGCCTGGATGTCTGTGGCGACCCCCGAGATCCGGTAGATGCCGACCTCCTCGATGCCTCTCTTCTCCACCTCCTCGACGCACTGCCGCACGATGTACGGCACCTTGGAGCGCTCCCGCCTGGGGTGGGGAACCAGAGAAGCGGAGTGAGACCCCCAGGCCCCGTGCCCGCTGCGTCCTGCGCCTCAAACAGCCGCAGGGCCATGCACATGGGGTGGGCGGCACCCGCTGCTCTGGCAGGGCTGGGTGTCGCTCAGGGGAAATGGCAAATCAGACCGAAGGGGCAGCAGAGGGGGCAAAAGGCCTGCCCCCCAATCCCGGGCTGAGAGCCGTGGGCTAGCGGGAATGAAGCTGGGATGCACCTGCTCTGCTCCGGGGGAAGGGATGGGACAGCCTGCAGTCCAAGCCGAGAGCAGCGCTGGGTGCAGGCCATGCACAGGGCTTCCTCGCACACGCAGTGGCAGGGAGGGACGTGGACCCGCTTGGCAGCGGGATGCTGACTCCGGCTGGAAGCCCAACACTCATGTTGTGGAGACGGCACACCCAGGGAGGGCCCAAGCCCGGGCGACCCAGCAGCCTGCTCCTTTGGGGCCGAGGGGAAGGGAAGTGCCGCCGAGCTTGGGGCTGCACAGGGGTTGTCCCCTGATGCCAGGAACTTACTTGGTCACCACGCTGATTTTCACCCCGAAGACGCCGGTCTGCTTTTTGGACGGGGTCCTCTTCAGGCTCATGTCCCGGCTCGTGAACTTCATGGAGAACTCCACTTTGATCTGAGGGAGCATGGAGGGCTCAGTCACAGGGCGGGTGGCAAAGCTGCAGGCAGGGACCTGGCCCAGGGGAGGGCAGGGAGCTGACGGACCCTGGGCAAGCGGGCAGCGACACGCCCTGGCCAGGCGTTTCCAGAGCAGCCTGAGAAGCCCAGCCCTCCTAGCCAGCGGGGGATGAAAGTGGGGAAGCCATCGTGATCCCGAGTGCAGGCGCATGGGCAGTGCCTGACCCTCGCCCCGAGAGAGGCCGCCCTAAGGCACGAGCGTTGAATGGGTCCTTGGATTACCTACCCCATTCATCTCAATGACGTCCATGTGCCAGTTCTTGGTCGGCACGGCCTGCGGGTCCAGCTGTGAGGAAAGAGAGAAAGTGAAATTCCCAAGTGCTCCCCTGGCCTGCGCGTTAGATGCGGCCCCACTGAATCCTGGGGAGGACGCTGGCACTAGTCACGGAAGCGTGCAGAACATTGCATCACTGGACTCTTCCTGCCCTACCACAGAATCATAGACGATCAGGCTTAGAAGGGACCTCAGGAGGTCATCTAGTCCAACCCCCTGCTCAAAGCAGGACCAACCCTAACGAAATCATCCCAGCCAGGGCTTTGTCAAGCCTGACCTTAAAAACCTCTAAGGAAGGAGATTCCAACACCTCCCTACGTAACCCATTCCAGCGCTTCACCACCCTCCTAGTGAAAAAGTTTTTCCTAATATCCAACCTAAACCTCCCCCACTGCAACTTGAGACCATTACTCCTCGTTCTGTCATCTGCCATCACTGAGAACAGCCGAGCTCCATCCTCTTTGGAACCCCCCTTCAGGTAGTTGAAGGCTGCTCTCAAATCCCTGACTTGACGAAGCTGGAGTTACAGCAGGGAAAGCTAATGCCCACCCCCCGAGGCAGGCAAGTGCTACCCTTGTGTTACAGATGTGGAGATGGGCCAAAGATGACCCCGAGGGGCCTCTGAGGGAGCCTGTATTGAAGCTGGGATCAGCCCTCAGGATCCCTGGCTCCCCGGTCCATCCCCAGACTGCTCGCTGCCCTGGGGCTGGCGTTTGCAGCAGTGCAGCCATCGGCTCTCTTCTCTCCGGCCTTGGGGAGCAGCGAAAAGCCCCCCAGAGGCCGCTGCGAGCTCTGTTACCGCCAAGCCAAGCAGCCGAGTTTCCATAAAGCAGGGCTATTTCTGGAGCAGTCATCGAATAGAGGGAGGGCAGCGTTTTCCACAAACACCTCCCAGGTGGCCGGGGCTATTTATAACCCTGGGAACCATGGGCTCCGCTGGTTCCGGCCGTCCACATAGGCAGGACGACCCCAGCTGGCCAGCGCGGTGCTGGAGTTCCCAGCCATCCAAGCACTTGCACTGGCCATAGCTGCTCAGGTACCGCGCCCGGGGCAGGTTAGAGGCGACTCAGGACTGCCGGGGAAGCAGCGGTCCCGTGGTGAGCGCAAGTGCTGCGGTTTGGTCGCACCAGCTCGCAGCACTGAGCACCGCTGCCTGCTGAGGGAAGGCCCAGAGCACCGGCAGGGGGCCGCAGAAGCCCACTCAGGGCTGGATAAGCAGCCCAGATGCCTCCTGGTTTCCAGCTGCCTTCCTCATGCTGATCCCACAGCATCCAGCTGGGAGGGGGCAGCAAGTGGCTCCAGACCGCAGCGGGGAGGCAGCCAGGAGCTTGGTGACAGATGGGATGGGGTGCAAATGTGGGGCAAGGTCCCAGGCCCTCCCCTGGGCCATACCCAGTACCCCCAATGGAGTCTCTGCTGTGCTCTCGGCAGGAGGGGAGGAAGTCCCAGTCTCTCCAGGGGGAAGAAGAGATGCAGGGGACCCCTGGACCCCGCTCCATGGAGCCCCAGGCTGCCCTCTCATGCTGCCTCCTCCAGCTCTTCCACTTGCGGGCCAGCTCCGGGAGGAGGCGCTGGCTCAACGAGGTCATGGCAGGTAACCTGGGCCCCCGGCTGGGATGATGAGCTCCAGATGTGGGCGAGCACGCACAGCGGGCGTAAACAGACACCAGGGCGCAGAAGGAGCGGTCACGCCCTGCCTGCATTTTGGGGGAAGTCAGGGAAAGGGGAGGGAGCTCTCCTGCCCCGGCACCCACCAAGGGAGCATGGGCATCGGGTCAGGCACAGCTGCATGCCCGGCCTGTGGCGGACACTGGCTGCAGAGGGGGCTGGTTAGTCCTCTTCTGAGCTGCTCTGGGTCACCTCTGCTCCCAGCCCCAGGACAGCCCAGCCAGCCTGGGCTCAGTGACCACAGCAGAGTGACTGACTGGAGCCGATCCATGAGAGCCATAATGCGTCTGTTGAGCAGCCCGGGGGGGGGGGGGGGGGGGGGAAGGGCAGGGGCTTTGACTCTCCCCGAGGAAAGGGACCGGAGGGCTGGCCCGGCTCTGGCCGGTGCTTTCCCAACCCCAAACGGCAGAGCTGCGAGGCGCGTGAGCCTTTCCGAATACCCCGGAGCAGGGCTGTGCAGCCCAGGCCCCAGCTGCTGGGCCAGTCACGTGCCGCCTGGCTGAGCTAGAGCCCAGCTGTGCAGAGCTGCCTTCGCTCCTCAAGGACATGCCGTTTTCCTCTGGCATCTCCTGGCTCAGCAGAGGCTCCGGCGAGAACATGCTGTTCCAGTGAGGCTGAGAAAAGCAGCAGCCACTACCGGCTTGCCAGCCTCTACCTCCCCTCCGCCCTGGAGCAGCCCCAGACGTCACACAGGCCAACGCCAGGGTCCCTCCCACCACATCCGCGCAGCAGGTGGACGGAGAGGGTCGTGGCATCCCCCACCCACAGTATATAGGAACAGACAGGCTGAGAAAGCCATGCCCCTGGGTCCGGGCTCTCCCCTTGGCCAGAGCAGTGGGGGCTGGGCCCAGCCAACCCCTCCCTGCTGGGGCCGTCGCAGCAGGGACCCTGTCCCCAGGGGTCAAGGAGACAGTGTTTCAGAGAGCGCCCTTTGTACCAGTATGGGCGAGCAGCCCCTGGAGCCTCCAGCGCCCTCTCCCAAACAGCAGGGCCCAGCCCCGCGCTCAAAAGCCTGGCCACAGGGCGGCCGTGTCAGCCTCCCTCCAGCGCTGGAGAGACGCGGGCATGATCTGCAAGAGGGGGAGGGATCCCATGGGGCTCGCCCAAGGAGCTACAGGACAGCAGGGGGTGCTCTTCCCCACCGTGGTCACACCCGGGCCAGCTCCAGCCGTGTGTTCAGAGCAAAGCGTTCGGTCGTTCACGGGGTTCCCAGCCACACCAGAACCTGCCACTCCAGCCAGCCAAGTAGGCCAAGCGCCGGAGTCCGTCCCTGGCACCCGCCCGGAGTCGAAGAGACGGTGCTGCCTCATGTGACTGCCCCACAGCACCCCCCCAAACACGCTCAGACCTGCGCATCGCGGCTCCTAGTTATGGCCAGCCAGCAGCAGCTAGCCATCTTCAGCCCCAGCCGGAGCCAGCCCGCTGCCCAGTGCATTGCAGGGCAAAGCCATGGCGCACTCTTGGCCCTGGGGCTGGACGGGGGGACTGGTGACAGCACCCTCCTGCACTGCTTCTCGCAGGGACAGGAGGGGGATGCTGCCCGTCGGGAGCGCTGGTGGGGCAGAGCAGGGCTATGCCAGAGTCACTACGGTTAATACACTGCTAGACAGGCTGGGCAAGGGACAGGGATTGCAGCCCCTCACTACATGCAGAGCCTGGGCTGGCTTGTCCTGCTAGAGGAGGAAGGATGAGCAGAGACTCAGACACCAGCTCTGCCCCCCACCCGGCCCTGGTCTCTCCCACCTGAGGCCTCGTATGGCACAGGGGAAGCCTACAGCAGTGTCCATTCCCTGCGTGGCTGTGGTTGGGGGCCCCCCGAAGGCTCCGCGACCATTTGCGGGCCATTGGCAGTGCTCAGCCAGTTCCCGCAGCAGGCCAGGCCGAGCTAGGGCCCGGTGGTTTCTCTCCCCTGCTGTCCCTGGGCCACGTGGAATAGCTGTGGTTTCCAGCCCTCGGCACAGGAATGTCTCCTGACGTACATTCCCTGCAAAGCAGCACAGTGCTCCAGCTACAGCCACGTGTGCCATGCCCGAGAGCATCCAGCGAGCAGGCTGGGACCGCTTGGGGCTGACATGGGAGGGGGCAACCAGTTCCAGCCCCACAGCCCCCCTGGTCACGAACCCCACAGCCAGGGCTCCTCTAGAGCTGCAGGGAAGGGGCAGCAGAGCAGAGAGGACAGAGTCCCTGCTGCTCCCTCACAGTGCAGGGTAGCCAGCTGACAACACCTTCACCGAATGGGCAAACCAAGTAAGGAGCCTGGCTCTGCCAGCGCTCCCAGGCCAAACCCAGCCACTCCGACACAGCCCAGCCTGCCCCACTGCAAGCCCAACACCGCCAGCCTGCCACTCGCATTGCCCGTGCGCAGGCGCTGTTCCCACGGGGACACATTCCCCCTGCCTTCACCGCTCCCTTTCTGGGCCTTGTGTCCTAACCACGCACGGCCAGGAGTACATGGGGCCCAGGACTGGGACAGCGGGGGGGGGAGATAGGCATAAGCTTACACACGACCTACGCTACAGATGGCACTGCCAGCCCCTCTCCCCAGAGCCTCCAGCAGGCCGAAGCAGTGCTCCAGAGCGGCCGGCGCAGGCTGGAAGGAGGGCAAAGTACCAGGGGCTGAGCGGCTCCACGTCATGCGGCCTGCCGTATGCCCCAGCCGGAACACAGGGCGCTACTTTAGGAGACCGCGACAGACACACGCCAGGGCTGGAGAAAGCACCAAGCCCTGCCTGTCCCTGTGCACGGCAAGCAGTGCCCAGCAGGGAGGAGCAGGGGCCAGGCGTGGGCTCTGGCAGGTTTGTGTGGAGGATCCTCTACCTCAGCCACTGCCCCAGAGACCCCTTGGCTGAGGAGTCATAGTGCTGCCGGAGGGGGCCCCAGCTGCCCCACACCCTCGCTGCTCTGGCAGGGCGGTGACAGAGCTCCCACAGGTCCCCTCTGCGCTGTAACATGAGCTGACTGCGCTGAACTTCACTGGAAACAGCCGCAAAGTTCCCCGCCACTTCCCCCAGGAACTTTGAAGTCCACATATGGAAGGGGTTTAGCAGGCTCTGAATAAGGCCTTTATTAAAGTCAGGTTAGCCTCCCGATTCAAAGCGTGACCCTGCCCTCCAGAGAGCACCGCACATTCCTGCCTCCTCGCCTGCCCCAGCCGGTCCCCTCTCCACAGCCTGGCTGAAGGGGGCACCCCCAAGGACAGGCCGGATGGCATACGGACACAGAGCACGGGGCTGGTCACCAAGGAAGAGCTACCACCAATGCTGCTACAGAGGAGGGCCCGAGACGCATGGCCGCACCCCCATCCACAGGCACAAATGCAGGATCAGTGGAGCCTGAGAACCCCCCTGGTCCGGCAGGGATTCCCTCCCCCATGGATGTCACATGTCTCCATGGCCATGTACCTGCTGACACCTGGGAAGAGAACTGGCTGCCTTTGGCTCCCCAAGCCCCCGCCTCTCCAGAAGCCCAGCCAAGAGAGGGGCAGGGAGGGACGGGACAGACCATGTCATGCAAGGCACCTGCCCCTCACACCAAAGTCTGTCTGGACCCCCATGCACCCCAGGCTTTGGAGCGCCCACCCCTCCCCTCCTAGCACTGCTCTGTGGTGGGGACCCTCCAGACAGGGCGAGCCCTGGGCCTCTCCGAGAACCAGAGTGCTGTTTGGACACGGCTCTGCCCGCGGGCCCTAGAGCGAGCCGGCAGGGGGAGGGCAAGCCAAGGCTGTGCTCACTGCCCCCAGCAGCCCTTCGCCAGGGCACTCCGGGACGCCCATCCGGCAAGGCTCGGGAGAGGAACAGGGGGCCGGCTGGCTCCTCTTCCCCCAGGCCCTCGGAGCAGAACTGCTATTACTTGAGTGCCTCTTGCCCGTAATGCTTTAGCCAGACCCCACGCCTGGTGCGCCAGCAGGGGGAGGGGTGTGATGGCGGATCTGTAACTAAATATTTGTGCGGCCTGAAAACATGACAAGTGTTTTACAAACAAAATGTTTGACAGTCTGCTTCCTCCTCAGCCTCAGGGCCAGCCTGCAGGCTGGGCCATGCACTGCCGGGGGCCCCTTGGGGCTGCAATCAGGGCCGGGGGGGGGGGGGGGGAGGGAGGGAGAGAAACAGGCTCACAGACACTGAGAACACCGTTGGGCTCCCCACTTCGGCCAGCTCAGCTGGAGCACTCGGCCAGTTTGAGCGTTTCCCCCCCAGCATGGTCCCTTCTGGAGGGTAGATGGGGCCGGGAACGTTGGACCCGGCAGCTGCTACACTAGGCCCAGTCACGTGCTGCGGGACAAACAGACCCCCTGCGCCCAGGGCTCTGCCACCTCCCCCATTCACCCGGCATGCGCAAGAGGGACTCCAAGCCAGCAGCTTGCGTCTCTTCTCACAACCCCATCGCTGCCCACGTGCCAGAGGAGGGGAAACACCGACTGGGGAGTGGTGGTCCCAGGGGAGCCATTCGCTGCAGCTCACTGATCCAAGGCTGCGCAGTGGGGCTCTCCCCTGACAGCTCTCTGGTGGCCTAGAGGTAGGCGTAGGGCTCCGGCGGCTCTCAGCAGGGCAGGGCCCCCGCAACACTAGAGCCACGGCTGCTGTTAGCCTTCCCTGCCCAGGGGAGAAATGGGGGTCGGGCAATGCAAGGGACGACACCCCTGCCAGGCCAATGCTGTGCAGACCCCGGAGACTCCAGGGCTGTCGATCTGGCTCCTTGTGCCAGCCGCAGAGCCACCCGCCACTTCCAGTACCCGGCCCAGCCAAGGAGCTGCCCACCGGTTCCAGTACCAGGGCCCAGCCTGGCACAGCGGGAGGAGACTGTGGAGCATTAGGAAATGGAGACAGTATGATCACTCCTGTCTCTCCCTGCAGCCTGGTGAATGGGAGTGTCCAGCCCGCAAGGCCAGAAGCCCCTCTGTGCGCGATGTCCTGCCAATCAAAAATGCCCCCCCAGCTGACTGTTCAGTTCTGCTGTCAAACAGCAGAGGCTTCGGGTCCTGCTGGGATTTTCTTTTTTCAAATCCATCTCCTCTATTTCCCTCCCCGCAGAACCTCCCGCTGTCCCGCACTCCTCGAGAGCCTCCCAGACACAAGGCAGCTTCGTCAGCTAACCGCAGCACGAGCTTGGAGCGGACGTCCCAACGCACACACGGCCAGCGTCCCCCACCACACGAGGGGAAATGCACAGCTGTAGCGAAAAGGGCCTCTCCCCTGCAACGAGCCAGCCACCCCAGGGTGCCTACACAGCAGGACCGAGCCAGGAACGCCCCAACAGCTCAGCAACGAGGTGGCCCAGGTGCTCCAAGCAGCCGCTGGGTGAGGTGTGGTTCGGGGCAGGCAGAGATCTGCAGGTCGCAGGGAGGCCTTGCCAGCCGCGCCACCTCGGGAATGCGGCGAGCGCCCTGGCAGGAACGACGCGAATGCCCAGCACAGCCCCTCCCGCATGCCAGCACCCAGCCGGCCCTGCTCCAAGCGCCACCGTAGACAAGCTGTTCAGTGGCCGAACCCCCGTCCTTGCTGATGTACAATGGTCTGCGGGACGAGAAACTAGCCTCACCCCCCGGAGCTGCAAGGCCCTGCCCCACACCCTGCGGGCTTCCCTCTCCTGGAGATGGTGCTCCCAGGGAGCCTCCCTTCCACGTGCCTGTCAGAGGCCCTGACTCCAGCACACGAGAACGCAATGCAGGCCCAGGAATGCTGGGGGATGCAGGCAGCCGCGCCGGGCCCCTCTTACGCCCGATGGGGCGGAGGGCATCAGCTGGGCTTGCCGTATCGCTGCTGCTCCCAGGAACAGGCCTTCCCAGGGAGCAAGCAAAGCAGCAGGTGTCTGAGCACCCAGCTGCTCCCAGCTCTTCCCAGAGGGAGCCAGGCCACCCTGGCGAGGGGATCCTCCCACAGAACGACTCAGTCACTCCCTCCCTGCACCGCTGCCTTGGGTCGCACACCCCTGAGGTCACCCAGGGTGTCAGCTGCTGGCCAAGCCAGGGTGAGCGAGCTGCGACCCAGCCAAGCAGCCAGATGCTTCTAGCTCAGGCTGCTGGGACCGGCTGTTCTCAACACCCCGGCTACTTCGACCATAAGTCTCTAGGCAGGGACAGTCCCGTTTGCAGACCGCCCAGCATCGCGGGTACCTGGCCCACCAGCGGGGGTAGGGACACGGACGATTAGGTGCTATGATAACACAAATCATCCTACCACTAGGCAAGTCCCAGAAGAAAGCAGTGCCTGATGGCCCCTGGATGCCCGTGAGAAGCTGGCACTTGTGGATGTGTTTTGGGCCCAGAGACAAGGTGGGGGATGAAACATCTGACCAGAAGTCGGCCCAATAAAAGCTTAGGGCCCAGAGTCAGCTGCAGGACCTACGAGCAAGCAGCAAGAGGTTACAGACATTTTGCACATCCAAGACAAAGGGGTGAGAGTCAGTTTCTCCTTCATTGCCTTGCCAGGGTCAGAAATGCTCGGACTTGTTCATGGCTTTGAAATTCACCTCAGAACTACAGACAGCTTCTCCCCGTCCCTCGGCTCTCACATCTCTGGCCAGCAGACCCTAGGGCAGGTGTTCCAACCTAGCCACTCAAAGCATGCGTCTCCCTGAGCAGTCCAGGGCTGGGCAGCTTCCCTGACAAAGCTCCTCGCTTCTGCAGCTTAATCCTCTTCCAGGGAGGGGCCAGGCCATGGACCCCGGCTACCCAGAAATTAGGTTAATGCTCCTGTCCAGCGGGATCTCAGCAGCTGCGTCACAGCCGGGGAGCCAGCGAACGCATGCTGAGCGGATGAAAGCACTGTTACTAAGCAGACTTCGACCCCTGCAAGCCTGATGTTTTGCCATGGTTAGTGCTAGCAGCCCAATCCCCCCAGTATGCAACAGGCACCGCCAGCTGTGTGCCTAGGAGTGAGGCTGAAGTGACGCCGAGACGGCGCCCAACGTGGAGCAGACACCGTCAGAGGGAGACACCCGTACACGAGCGGCACCCTCCAGGGACGTCAAGACAAATGCTGGGGCAATAGCTGCCCTCCACGGAAGGGGAGAGAATGGAGAGGGCAGTGGAGCTGGCATCACTCAAGCTTTGCCCCATCACCTGCACATGCCCCTGGGATGGCCTGCCCAGGTCTCTGCCACCAGCTGCGGCTGTCGGCGTCACTAGCACCAACGCTCACCCAAAGGCTCCGAACTGGCTGCCCGTTTGCCCTCCATGTCCCCTCCCGTGCCAGGGGAGCACCAGCAGGGAGCGTAGCCAACTCTACCAAAACGCCCACAGCACCTCGTAACGAATCTGCAGCCCCGGTGCCAGCTGCCCTGCAGCCCCAGAGAGGACAGGTCATTAGCCCTGGCTCTGCAGAGGGAGCCTTAACCTTATGGTGCCACAACTACCCAGAGGGGCCCCTCATTCTGGGTGCCAGCCCCCAGGGTTTGGGCACCACGGCCTCGCCAGCTCATCTGGACAATTCTGGCTGAAGTGACTCATCCCAGGTTGCAGAGGGAGCCTGCGGCAAGACTCAATAGAACCAGGAGCGCTGCCCAGAGACAGTCTCCAGGGAGCCGCACGGCCAGGACCGGATACGGCAGGGCAGTGAGGAAAAGCAGCTCCTGGTCTTTTGGACCCCACGGTGATCCGCTCACACCCTGAACCACGAGACTCATGTGCAAGACTAATCTCTCTCCAGTCCCCCCAGCTGGCCTCCTGCAGCAAGGAGTGCCACAGGTGCGGGACAGCATCCTCGCCCGCCACTCTGCCCCATCAGATTAGTTGCATGAGACCCACTGCAAAGCCACAGCCCCCAGTGCACTGTGATTCAGAACCAGTCCAACCCAGCCCCGCACCCTCTGCAGGGTGGGCAGCAGCAGCCTTAAGATGCAGTCCCTGCACGGAGCTGGCTGCCCCACGTGCAGTATCTGGCTGGCTCTGAGCCCACGAATTCCCTGGGCAGGAGGAACAGCCTCTCTCAGGACCCAGCGCGTCTACTTAAGGCAGCAGAAGACAGACCATCACCCTCTTGGCTGGGGAGTCCCCTGCACCGGCCAGGCTAGAGTGGGTGCACCCTGGAGCGGACGCCCTGCAGAGGGACCGAACCGGCTCACTGAGCACCATGGACACCCAGGGCATGGGGTGAGTCCCAGGGCGCCCCCGCACTTGGCAGGGCTAGAGCGGCTGGCACCCGCAGGTGAACCCTGGGCATGCCCAGCCCCCTGCCGCACAGGGAAGGGGGAAGAGAAGACAGCACCTTCTGCCGGAGCAGCTTGCTGCGCACTCGGCCCCACAGCTTGGCTCCCGTGTTGGAGGGGCGCTTGCTCCTGGGCTCCTCCAGCCCCTCCAGGCAGCAGTGGTCCAAGTGCTCGCACACCGAGCTCAGCTTACAGTCCGGCTGCACTAAGACCTCCGTCATCTTGGGCTCCCCGCTCCCCTGCGGCGTGGGACAGAAATCCTCCTCCCCGGCACCTCCTAAAGCCCAGCCCCTGCCAGCCGGGTCAGCGGTGCCCAGGAGAGCCCATCCCGCGCAGAGCCCCAGCCAGCAGCCCAGCGCAGAGCAGCACAAGACAGGCACAGCTCCGGCTCGCTGCGGGGATAGGGAGCCAGCGGGCGCCCAAGAGCAGCCCTCCCCCTCCGAGGAAGTGACTCGAAGGCAGGCTCCCCCCACTCCCTTTAACTCCTTCCCTGCCGCTCCTGCCAGGAGCCTGGCACAGCCGCTGGCACAGCCCGGCTGCCCCGTTAACGCCTTCCCTGCTGATCCCCCGGAGCCAGCGACCCGCGCAGCGCAGCGGCCTCGGTTCCTCCCGTCCTCCCTTGGCGTTTACAGAGGGGATCTGCCCCAGGTCCCAGGCAGCAAAGGGACTGAACCCCAGGCTCCAACCACTAGACATGCTGCCCATTGTGTCACCATCTCTCTCGGGCAGAATGCACAGGGCTTTTGCTTCACACCTGGCCCGGACACATGCTGGCTAGCACACCCGAGACAGGCATGATTAACCCTTTACATCCTGTGCACCAAGGCAGTGCTGTAATTCAGGAGCAGGGCATGGGTGCTCCTGTGACCCCCTCTAACATCTCGCCCCGTGCCACAGCCAGGCGGGAAGCGGTGGGCAGCACTGCCCTCCAGCCCCAGAGAGGGGGCGCTCTGGTCTCCTTGCACCATTCAGGAGCTGCCCTTCTCCCGCCGGGCTTTGCTTCGAACATTCTCCGCCAGAGAAGCGGATGCCATTATGCGAGGGGCTCCTCCACCCCTTGGCTCCTCGTCACCCAGGTCTGCCCGGCTGCAGCCCTTGCTCTGGATTTCCCACGCAGTCAGCTGGCCAAGCCGAGATGTCACATCCCAGATTGCGCGGGGGGGGGGGGCGGCCGTGGGGACCAGCAGCAAATACCAGCGCCTTTCATGTGACACACAGGAAACGGAGTCATTAGCAAAGCTGTCACAAGCCAGAGCGACCCCCCTCCAGCAGGAGCTGCCCCCAGCCTCACCGCACGCTGCTGGGAATCTGGGCAGCAGCCAGAAAGTAGCCCCCGAGTAAGGATGTGCGTCCTAGTGTGGTAATGCCGAAGGGGGATGGGGACGCCACCATGCCAGGCACTGTCTGGCCATGGCAAGATGGTCCCTGCCCCAGAGAGCCGAGTAGCCATTTCGGCACCCGGGGAGTGGCATTTTTCCCAGTGCCAGCCAGGAGGTGCTTCGATCAGCACACAGCAGTCTGCCGCTTCCATAGGGCTAGTGCGACGGCAGGCAGGTTAGCCCCAGAGCAGAGGAGCATGGGGGGCAGGTACAAAACCCAGCATCCCCAGCAATGCCTTCCAGACCTGCCCCACGTGGCTGGGCTGCTCCCTAAGCAGAGGGAAGGGAAGCTCCGAAGAGGCTGGCCCTGCCCTGGGTGAGTGAACGGCCCAGGCTATGAATGTCTTCAGCTGCTGGGGTCTCTTCTTGCCTGACTCGGGTCTTGGCTAGGTGGCTTTTAAGCCACCCCAGTGAGGGATGCGATGGCCCCAGTGCAGCTACGGGGGAGGCTGAGCGCCAGCCCAGACAGTGGCTCTGCCAGCAGCATCGGAGAGACGGCCGGGTGGGGAGTGTCGCTTCTCTCCCTCCCCCCAGCCCGGGGCTCGTGCGGCTTGGAAGCCTCGGAGCGCTTCGTCTGCTCCTCCCCAGGGCTGATTCAAGACAGCAGCTTGGCTGGAAGCTGGCCAGAGCCCAGGGTACAAGAGCCCACGTGCTGGAGGCCAGCAGCTTCCGCCACGCCTCCGCAGGGAGAAAGACAGACGCGGCCAGCCAAGCTGCCTCTCCCACCCAGCCCAGACACGTGTGCATCCAACGCATGGAGCCCAGGGCTGGCCTCAGCTGCTGGGGAACTTGGGGAGCCCCTCCCCATTAACTCAGCTGAGGGCTGAGCAGTGAGTGCCCCCCGGCTCCAGGGACCGTCCCGGTGACTGGTTACTGACCGTGCGAGTCACACGCACGGCCTGTGTAATGGGGCAGGGCGAACTCTGTCTGGGGCACCCCCAGATGCAGTGCCTTCACCAGGGCCTGGCCACACCCTGCACCCAGCTGGCTGGCAGGGCTCCAAACAGCAAGGGCCCCCTTTTGCTCAGGCTCTGTCGGGAAGCGGTGAAGCACATCACCCGCTGGCCAGAGCCCCCGAAGAGCCGACAGCTGTTCCTTCCTCCCTCAAGCACACCAGGAGCATGGGCCAGGCCAGTGAGCTCATTCTGGGCCACAGCCACAGGCCCCCTCATCTCCACCAGAGCCCGGGTGCCTCCTCCCGCTAACAGCCCCCTGCGCAGGGGGCAGCGTTCCCTAGAGGAGAGTACGGGGCAGCTAGAAACTGAGCCACGACGGCAAGTGGCTACTGAGTAACACTGCCTGCCCTGCTCCCGTGGGGGCAGGCAGCTGGCGAACATGTCCACACAGCCGTGTGCCTGGCACGCCCGCCCCACAGAGCCCGAGACTCGGGAGCAAGGAGACCGCCCGCTAGCTTCCGCCTCGAAGGCGATGCAGGAGCCGAGCGCACGGCTGGGGACCCACATGCAGGGCTGGCTGACCCCCGCCCTGCCTACGGTGGAAGGCCCCGAGGAACTGCTCTATGGCCCTGATTCTGACCTCCCTGGGCTCGGCCCAGCTGCCTGCGTGGGGTCAGTCAGGGGTTGGGCATGGAGCTGGGGCCAGCAGCAGAGGGCCCGTTCCCGGGCTTCCTCCCCTGCAGGGGGAGCGTGGGGCACCCTGTGCCTTGTAGGGCCAGGCCGGAACTCCCAGGCAGGGTCCAGGTGCCCCGCACCCACTACCCGGGGACCATGGCAGGGCGGGAGCAGAGTCCTGGCCCTAGGGAGATGCAAAGGGAAGCGGCTTCATGCCTGTCGCACAAGGTGCTTGTGACCAAGGGAACCTCCCCCCCACCCCAGATCAGCCTGGGGGGCTCCACGGCTGGGGAGGCTTCCCCCTCCCCAAGCTCACGCAGCAGAGGGGAGGGAGCGACTCTGGCTCAGGCAGTTGCCTCATCGCTGGGGAAGGGAAACGCCAGCCAGGGATGTGCTGTACCCCCAGCAATGCCCTCTGCATGGCCCCTTGCCCATCCCCACTGCCTGGCCAGAGATGGTCAGTCTGCACTGTGTAGTCACTTGCACGGCCTGTCCGCTCGGCCTCGCGGTGCCGGACACCTGCCTGCCGACCCTCACCAGAGCTGCCCACGTCCCCACAGCTTGGCACAACTCCACCCGCCCCCCAGAGCCAGAATATGGGGTGGGGGGGGGGGCTGCATTGGGCAGGGAGTGCAGAGCTAAGTTTGTCCAGAACCCACCCACGAACATGCAATGCACCTGCTCCAGCTGCCAGCCTCTGCTTGATATGGGGGGGGGGGGGGAGGAGGAGAAGAGAAAACTGGCACAGAAAGGGGCTACAGGGCAGGAGTGAAGGGCACTGGCAGAGCTGGGAGTGGGGAGCCCAGGGCTGGGCTAACAGGTCGGGACTGAGGTGCACCAGCAGAGCTGCATGGGGGCAAGAAGCTTTTTCCAAACCCAAAATATTCCTAAAACTGGAGTTCCCTCCCCCACAGCCTGGCCATCTCCAGGGAGGTGGTCTGGGCTGGTGCAAGAACCCGCGATGCTCCTAACCCCATGGAGGGCTGTCACAGTGCACCCCAAATCCTGGGCTGGCAGACACTGAACACGGAGCGAGCAGGCCATGGCTGTATGGGAGTCATTGCTTTGGATGGAGAGAACTCCGCTTGCCTGGCTTGAGACTGCCCAGAAACAGCAGCGGGCAGGGAAGTGCCCCCTCCGAGGGTCCTGTGCTCAAACCCTTCTTCTCTTATGAAAGAGGCGCCCCCGGCTGGCTGGATGCATCTCCCCGAGCTGGCCTGGCCCGCCAGCCCAGCACGGCCCCGCTAAGCCCCAGGCCGGTCCATGGAGGACTCTGAAGAAAGCTCTGCAGAGAGGAACTGCTGAGTGCCAGCGTGTCTTTGCCAGGCTCACCAGCTCTTACCACCAGCAGGGTGAACACAGGGCCTGGGAGCTAACAGACTGGTAGGAACCGCTCAGGAAGGGATAGAAAATGTCAGAATGCCACCCTCTGAATCCACGGGATGCCCATACCTTCAATCCCATGTGCAGCTCTGGTCGCCCCAGCTCAGCCAACTGTGTCACAGAACTGGCAAAACCACAGAGGAAAGCAGCAGAAGTGTTCTGGGGTAGGGAACAGCGGCCACCTGAGGGGAGCGTAACAAGATGGGAACCATCCAGCTTGGCAAGAGAGGTTAGGACGGGTATGCTAAAGCCAACACAGAGCTGTGAGCACAGCTCACACAGGGCTAGAAAAACCACAGCTGGTGTGGAGAAAGGGTGATTTCCCCCTTCACGTACCAGGCCGCAGGCTTAACACAAACTAAGGACGTGCCTCTCCACACAACGCAGTCACCTGTGCAACTCCTTGCCGAGGGATGCTGTGAAGGCCAAACACACAGCCGGGTTCAGGCAGGATGGTCCATCAATGGCCATTAGCCAGGCTGGGCAGGGACAACCCCACACTCTGGGCGTCCCTTGCTTCTGGCTGTCAGAACCTGGGGCTGGATCCCTAGATAGTTGTCCTATTCTGTTCATTCCCTCTGATGCACCTGGCCCCAGCTGCTGTTGGAAGATGGGACACTGGGCTAGCTGGACCCTTGCTCTGACCCAGTCTGGCCCTTCAATACACGTGGGGGAGGGGGCTTACCAACCTGCCCTCCCCCTTGATTTTTACGGGGCAGGAGGTGGTTGGTCTCGGCCAGAAGGAATCAATTCTTGATGGATTTTGCCTGCAGGGCCTGGCGCATCCCCAGGGCCAGGAGGCCCAAACGCTACATTTGCATATTGAACGATTTCCCGGCCTGCTTTATGAACCCAACTGCAGAAGCAGGGGCAGCAGGAGGGGGAGGGCCCAGTCCCCAGAGCAGACATCTGCTTCCCATTGCAGACTTCCCGTCTCAGAGTTTGCTCTGCAGAGGCCAGGTCGGCTAAACTGTAAACACCTGGGGAGGCGGCGGCGGCTGAGAACCAGGCCTCGAGGAGCTCGACGCATCCTCTGCTGGGTCACACCCAGCATGGAGCCCCCGGCCTGACACAGATACAAGGCCTGCGCGGTGACCGGGTCCAGCCGGGCAGAGAGCGGGAAGCTGGGAGCAGGGGAAGGGAAGTTCAGGACTGGGGTGAGCAAGGTGCACTGGGAAAGGAGTACACAAATCCCAGGCTGGGGTGTCAGAGAGATGCTGCAGGCCTGAGAAGCTGCCTGTGGGGGGTGGCTCAAAGCCCCCAGGGTGAAGAGGCAGCCCTTGGCCTTCTGCCACAGCTGACCACCTGCCAGCCATACCAAAGCTGGGTCCCAGGCTCTTTGGCCAGCTGTCTCCCAGGCTGGGCAGCCGTCAGCACAGCCACCCAGAGCCACTCCCCCACACGCCCAGCCTGCTCCCTCTCTGGCACCAGCCACCCCCTGCCATGCCAATCTCAGGGCATGAACTGCCATCTGACTGATGCATGAGCCATGGTCTCAGGGGACACGGCGAGGACGAACCGCTCTCCCACCCCTGCATTCTCACAGGGCCCCGCCCATCGCCTCCAGAGAGCGGCGCTAAGCAGTGCCACCCGGCTGGCCAGGCCACCAGTTGCTGGGGGAGCCAGGCAGCCTTCTGAGCCCACATGGCTCTGCTCCGGGCTCCTCCTCGGTCCTCTTCCTACGCCCAAGGGTCCCTTTCGCCCAGGAGCCTGGCACACAGCGAGGTTATTTGCAGCAGCCAGGGAGAGTGGGGCATGCCGTACGCGAAGCCTGCCCGTCTCCCCATCATCCCCGGGCAGCAAGCCAAGCTCACCCCACACCAGATCTGCCGAAGGCACGTGAGTGCGACCCAGCCCAGGGACTCCTGCTACATGTGAGCTGCCTGGTACTAGGGCCGCAGGCTGGGCTCTCGGAGGAAGCTGGGATGGTGGCGCCAGCAGGCAGCATTCCAGGCCAGGAAGCTCTGCACTCAGAGGTCAGCAGAGGCTATTGCTGGGCCTCCGTTAATAGCCATTATGGGAGCCACAGGGAGCCTGTAGGAAGTAAGCCCTCCCTCTCCAGGGTCTCCAGAGAGCCAGCCAGCCCGCCCCAGGGTCAGGGCCTCCAGCTGCCTGGCAAACCTGGGGGCTGCCCAGAGCGCTCCTGCAGCACATTTGAAGGCACTGGGCAGCCCCCCAGGGCTGAGTGTCCCTCCCTGGACCTGCCTCTCCCCTGCTCAGCAGGCTCCCAATGTCATTCCCCTCCAGCTGCCTTAGGGGGATAAGGCTCCAGCAGAATCAGGTTACAGCCTGGCTCTGGGGTGGATCTATCCCCCGGGGAGAGCAGGGCCCAGACAGCCACCTCGTACCCCACCCCCAAACCCTCCTCCGACACTGCCTGAATGCTTGGGGGGCAGGAGGGGGATGCCCCAGAGGCTCAGCCGCACCAGGCTGGAGCCAAGTGGCCAAACCTCACACAGCAGGTTCAGTTTAACTGCAGCCAGGATGAAGCTGGCCAGGCAGATGGAGGGGGACACAGTGGGGGTGCAGAGCATCCCCTCAACAGCAGGGAGAGGATGGCTCTGAGGGTGGGCAGCTATCCCAACCCCATAAGCACCCTGGCCAAGCAGCTCATGGGAGCTCTTGCTCTGCTGCTCAGAGGGGCTGGGGGTCCCCTGGGACCTGTTACAGCTGGGAAGGGGACTGCAACCCAGCTCACAGCAGCTGCTGCAAGGGGCCACCATCTAGCCTGGAGTCCCACGTTGGATGGGGACTGCCCTCCCCCACTACCCACAGAGCATGTAGGCAGTCCTGGGAGAGCAATTCCTTCCTGAGCCCTGGAGCACGTGGGCTGAAGCCTTTATGGGTTAGAGCCTCGCTCCCACCCACCATCACAGCTGCGGTTCCAGCTTCAGACAGGCCACCCGCCTTCCCTCAGGGGCTGCTTGGCTCCAGGGGCCTCCTCTCAACTCTCTGGGCCTAGGGGCCTCTTGCCCATGCCTGCTCCCCCAGCCTCCGCCCCCACGGTTCACACAGCGCAGTGCTCTTCCTCCAGAGGAGGCCGGGCTCCTGCACCTGGCCCCGCCCTGGCTCCCATGAATCATGGATGTTGACACAAGGCTATTTCTGATTGCATGGCCCTGCTGTTCTCCAGACACCAGGACCCCCGGTCCCTCCTGCTGACCACCCCCTGCATATTCCCAGGGTGATGCCAACAGCCCCTCACCTGCTGCTGATCCAGTTCAAAGCTGGAGAATCACATGGCACAATGGAGCAGGGCTTTGAACTCGGTCCCTCGCCCCATCCCAGCTGGCTTTTGGCTCCACTCCCCCCCCATTCCCGGCAGCACTGCTCCCTCCCCCAGCTCCCCAGGGGCTGGCCAGCACAGCCACTTTCCCATGGAGCAGGCAGAGTGGGGCTAATCATACAGGCCCTTTGGAGCAGCAGTCCCAGCATGCAGGGACAGGCAGCAGGGATGAGCTGGCAGGCTGGCCAGGCCACCCCCAGGCACCATGTAGTCTGCGCCATGGGAGGGGGGGTGGGGTGGGGTGGGGAGGGGAAGCAGAGGCTTTCAAATTAACCAGGTCCCAAGCAGCTGGCTCAGGGCAGCCAGCCCCAGCTCACTGCTCCTCTGGCGGGTTTCAGGCCATGACCACACCCCCACTGCAAACATCAGGCTTAGCAGAGCTGCCAGGAGACCCAACTCCCCTCTGCCTCTGCATGGCTGAACCAAGGCCCTGCCCCTCCCCTCGCCAGCCCTAGGAAGGCGCTGGGGAATCCCAATCGCTGCAGTGATCCACAGGCCGGAAAGAGCAGGGCCAGGGGAAGCTACTGAGCTGGACTCGCGTCTTGGGTTCTGCCCGGGAACTGGGAGCCGGAGCCTGGGAGCCGGCCTCCTGCCACTAGCCCAGCGGCACCCTCCCAGGGCAGCTGGCTGCCTCCCGATGAGCCGAGCGTACCCGCTGCAGCTCCGCGCCACACAGAGAGGAGCTGCTTGTGCCATGCGCCACCCACCCCCGCCACGGTCACGAGGCTGATTTACTGCAGCAGGTTTGTAGGGTCCCTGCTGCAGGCACAGGCTCTCGTGGGCAACAGCTGCCTCTGTGCGACAGGCCTGCCTGAGCAAACCTGCCCGCGCCAGGGGCTGGACACGGCCACTCGGCCCCTCCCCTGGCTTGGCGAGGGCCTGGAACCGGGGGTTGGGGGCTGGAAGTTACCTCCCCTCCCTGCCAGCTCCTGGGCTCCAGAGCAATTGTGCAGGCGGCTCAAACACTCAGCCCCACCTGTGGGGGGAGCACAGAGGCCTGGTGGAGCCTGATAGCTGGGTACAGGTCCACTAGCACCCCGTTGCTGCTGACCCACAACAGGACTCTACAAACGCCTGCAGGGCCTGTGAGCTGCTGATCCCTCCGGGGGCACCACCCCACCTGGGGAAGCAGTGTCGGACCATCCAGCGGCTCGGCACGAGCCCCCACAAGCCCCTAACCCTGCCCAGCACAGATTAATACAAAGTCCTTAACACAAAACCCATGAGCCCCACAAGCAGAGCCTTTACCCTGCAAGGGGAGTGCCAGCCACCAGCAACTTCACGGGTGCTATTGCTTCGACATGGGCTGTGCCCAGATAACTGGAGGGATGAACCCAGGGGCAGCTTTCCATGCTGGCACTACAGTCCCAGCCCTGAGCTAGGACCCAGCCCCCTCCCAGCTCCTACAAGAGCAGAGGGGTGCTGTGGCATGGCCTGAAGGAAACCAGGGCGCAGCTCCAGCCAGTGGGGTCACCGATCCCACAGCCAAGTTCCCCTCACTGAACGCACCTCCGGCCCCTCGCCCGGGGGCCCAGCACTCATCACCACACAGGGAGACACAGTCTCCATGGTAACCGGGACCCTGCCTACATCAGGGCTGAAGCCAGCACCCTCAGCTGCACCCCAGAACACCTGGGGGCACACTGGCCACTCCCCATTTCCTGCACCTCCTGACACCCCTCCTGTGCTGAGCCAGGGGCACATCCTTGGGGATGCAGCAAAGCACCCCCCATCCTCCCTACCCAACCAAGAGACAGTTGCCCTGGCAACCCCGGTTGCTATAACAGCAGCGCTGGTGACTGAAGGCAGCGGCCGGAGCCGGGAAGGGCTGAGCTCTGCACAGATCGCACAGGGGGTACCCTGGGTGGGACCATGACCACCTGCATGGGCTCAGCCCTGGCCCCACACCCAGACAGACAGCGAGTCTCCCCCTCCCGCCAGCGTGGGCCTGGCCAATAGCTGGGCCTTAGCATCACCATGGGACCCTGCAATACCAGGGCGGTGCCACAGCGGGCAGACTGGGGAGGGTGCTCCTGGAGACCACCAGCCCGTCGCCCCACTGCTCTCAGCTGACATCCCCATTTGGCAGGGGGAGACTGACACACAGAGGTGACAGGGCAGGGGACAGAGTCTGGAGCCCCAGCTCCTGCCCTGCCCCCAGCCAGCGAACACACTCCCTGAAGCAAACAGAGGACGCCATGGGGAGCATCCCCTCATGTGGGGAGCTGCCAGCCCCCCCATTCCTCTGCATTGGCGGGCAGCACAGCTGGCTCCCAGTGGGAGCATCGTTACAGCCGGGCCAGACAGGAAGGAAACAATTAGAGCCCGGGGAACCGCCCAGCACCCTCCAGCCACCTAACCCAGCTTCCACGCTAGCCGGGCCTCCCCTACTCCCGGCCCCTTCCGCCCTCAGAACCGAGCACGCTTGCCAGCCAAAATCCAGCCTGGGCTGAGACGGCTTTGGAGCCAGCCCACCTGTTAGCCCTGACCTGGCCAGATCTCTGCCCCTCAGTCTCAGGCATCGTGAGAGCCCCTGCTCGCCAGGGAGAGAGCACCCAGCACACCTTCCATCTCAGCCTGACCCCAGGCATCCACCGAGCGCAGATGGCTTCGGAGCCAGAATCCGACAGAACCGCGGTGCGCCAGACAGAAAAAACACAAACCCACCCACTGGATGTTCCCCGTCTGGCAGGAAGGGAAGGGAGCGGCTCTGCCAGCGACACAGCGCCCACGGGGGAGTCCTGGCAGCA
Organism: Natator depressus; assembly: GCF_965152275.1. Taxonomy (NCBI): domain Eukaryota; kingdom Metazoa; phylum Chordata; order Testudines; family Cheloniidae; genus Natator; species Natator depressus. The sequence continues at coordinate 3,060,081 of NC_134250.1, read as the reverse complement.
CGAAGCAGCTCGCAGCATGGCCTCTCGGTTTGGCCATTCCCAGACGACAGGCAAGGGGAGGCCAGGCTTGTGCTGCTGCTGCTGCTCAGAGGAAGGGATCAGGCTCATTGCAGCCCTGAGAGCTGCTCTGGCACAGGCAGGCCAGCCCCAGGCCAGGGGGACACACAATTTCCAGCCGCCCCGAGGGGCCCCCCCCCCCTCCACAGCCTTACCTGGACCTGCCCCTTGCCCATGATCTTATCCACAATCTCGTTGTTGTCCTTGTTGAGCTTGGTCTTGTCGTAGCACTTCTCGTAGCACAGGACACGCAGCGACTGCGAACCTTCCAGCTCGATCTCGAACTCCTGGGGAGCGAGAGGGACAGCGCCTGAGCCAAGGCCAGGGGCAGGGAGCAGCCCTGAGATGCACCCAGCAGGGGCCAGAGACAGCAGGGCTGGGCAATGGCGCCTGGGCCCATGTGTCTGAGTGCACGGCGCTTTGGCCTCATGTGGCAGTGGCCGGGCTCTGGGGGGGCCGTGGCAGAGCTGGGGAGCCCAGAGCTGGCATAGCAGGAAGGGGAAGAACGGCCTGGGGGAGGAGAAGGAAGCCTGGGACTTGACTAGCAGGGGCATGGCTACGAGTCAGGATTGAGGGGCACCAGCGGAGTGGGAGGGTGCAGCCTAGGGCTGGAACGGGAGTTGGGGGTGCTGTCCTTTCCCTGGCTCTAGCATGATCCCCTCAGTCCCCTAGCAGTGAACTCACCTCATTCCACTGCGGCTCAGTTGTGTCCCGGAAAACCCTGGTCTTTGCTTTGCTGACGAAGTACCCGAAGGAGTCCACTTCCAGGGTGCAGTAGAGGTCTGGGGAAGAGGAGACGAGTCAGGGGGCTCTAGGGATTCATGCTCAGCTCACATGGGCCCTGGGCGGAGTCCCCAGTCCTTCCCCAGCCAGGGCCCAATAGGATGGGCACCACCAGGCTCCCAGGGCAGATGCCATCACGAACACAGGCAGGACAGGCAGCTCACCCCACAGCAGGAGAGGTCTCTCCCCTTTCCAGCGGCCCTCTGCACCCCTGGGTGGGTACAGCTGGGCCCCAGGGCCAGGGCTAGGCCCCGCTCTCAGCCAGGACCCAGCAGCATGGAGCTGACACTCACTGGCAGACTGTTTGAATCCCTTGGCCGAGTGGACGATCACGTGCAGGAAGCCGTAGAGTCCTGGGGATTCGTCATCTGCGGCAGAGAGAGAAGCACAAGGGTATGTTAGGGCTCACAGCCCTGGCTGGCCCAGAATCTGGGCCTGTTGCTAGCTGGGCACTGGGGCTGCAGGGAGCCCTGGCCCCAGCCCCAGCCTTTCACCTCAGCAGAGGAGCTAGTGTCCTGGCTTGCGAGCCCGGCACCTAGCATCTCAGCCTTCACTCACCTCCTTAGCGCCCAGCCAGGGAGGCTGGAGCTGCAGGGGGCTGTGGGTCAGGAGTGGGGGCGGTGGGGACAGAGGGGGAGCATACAGGGCACGTTCACTGCCAGGATAATGCACGCTACTCCCATCCCTGCAGTGAGCAGCGCCCTGCTGGAGGGCTGCCCACTGCACCTGTCCCAGCCAGGATGCCCAGGCTTCAGTCACTGGGCACCTCCGGAACTGGCTTCCCAGCACCACCAGTTAAACCTACCCAGTGAGAGCCCTGCAGACAAGACAGCTGCCCTGTGCCCGGATCTCTGCCACGGACACCAGCTGTGCCCTGTGCTCTCATGGGGGCTGGGGGGGGGGGGGGTAGGAGACCAGAGACTCCTACTGTGCAGCAGTGACCCCTGTGGCCATGTGAGGGGCAGATCCACAGCCCCCATGGAGGGGGAGGGGGTTCCAGGTGGGTGCAGCAATGGGTTCCCACAGAACGGCCAGCATGATTCCCACACCCCATCATGGGGGTACAGGCACACCTTGCCAGCCTGAGCCCCCAGCAGGCAGGGCCCTCCCCTGCCAGACGGGCACGTGGGGCCACGGGGCTCTGAGCAGCACAGCCCAGCCCTGGGCTGCGTTTGCCCAGCGAGCCCGTCCCAAGCCAGGCCTGGTGCTGCTCTGCTCTCACAGCACCACCTAGTGGGCAGACACTCCACAACCATCTGAGCCTCAGAACCAGCGGGCAGGAGCCGACAGCCCTGGCATCAGAGCCCTGGGTGCTTTACAGACCCAGAGCTGCCCAGGAGGCAGGGACCGTTACCCTGAGGCCCAGCAGAGCCTGCCACAGAACCAGGAGTCCTGTCCCCCAGTGAACAACCCCCTCTGTAAGAGCCCCGCTGTTAGCCAGGACGCTGCACTTATCCCCCCCAACCTGACAGATCTTGGCTCAGCGCTGAGCCGACGCCAGCAGGCAGGAGCCCAGGCAGCGAGCGGGAGCATGGGCACCACCAGGTCTGGTGGCAGCTGGCCCCACGCGCCCTCCTGTAGGAGATTTACGGAGCGTGCTCTGGCATGCTCCATGGGGGAGCCAGGGCCCGGTGGGAGACACTCACCGTCCTTGTTGCTGGTGACGGGGATGTTGTGGACGGTGCGCAGCTTGAAGCAGGACCCCGTGAGCACCTGCAGCTCCACTGAACTCAGCACGAAGGCCTGGAGGTCTGCGGGATCAGAAGGGGGTGGTAAGCAGCTGCGGCCAGGGGTGCCCGTGTGCTGCCGCTGGCCTCAGGGGGCTGTGTGCACCGTGGGACTTCCCAAGGGGCGGCCCAGAAAGGCCACGGGCACGGTGGGGCCCCACGCTGCTACAGGGCGGCAGCATGCCTTGACCCCTGGCAGGAATGGCTTTGCAGCAGCGAGCCCAAGCCCCAAGGACGTCTCCAGGGAGCCCCGAGAGACAGGCTCCTCCCACAGGGCCTCCAGCAGCACAGGGCCTCACCCTTCTTCTGCAGCTTCTGGATGGCCTCCCTCCACTCCGACCTCTCGTAGTCCGAGGAGAGCAGGAACAGGTAGCTCTGAAAGGGATGGGACAGCGTCAGGGCAGCTGAGCAAACCGAGGCCCCTGCAGTGCCACAGGAGGTACTGGGCACCCCCAGACCAGCCATGGCAGGGAGAGATCCCAGCCCGCACAGAGCAGCTCGGCCAGCCGGAGGGGGAGCACAAGAGATGCCGCCCAGTGTGCATCGCCCCACTCAGAGCCCCAGCCCCACACAGATACCCCGCTCCTGCCGAGGGAGGGCAGTGCCTTTGAGGACGGCAGAGGAACCCCACAGTGACCAGCTGAGGGAAGCACAGTCCTGGCCAGGCCAGCTCTCCAGCCTCCTCGAGCCTCATCAGCAGCTCTCGACGAGCCCACAGCTGGTAGGCCCCTACCTTCCCGTTGCGGTTGTGGATGCGGAAGGGGATGGTGGGGGAGTTCAGGAGCAGCCAGAACTCGTTTTCAAACATCTTCTTCTTGAGGCGCTCGATGGCTCGGCTCTGCCCCTTGCCAGCTTTCTGAGGAGGGAAGAGCAAGAAGTGGGAGCCAGCCAACACGTGGGATCCACAATCCACGCAGGAGTCCCTCTGCCTCCCCCAGCACCAGCCAGGATAGGAGATGGGGCACAGACAGGGAGGTGCCAGTGGGGCACAGCAGGCCCATGTACCCAGCCTGGGGCAGGGCTAGTTCTCAGCTTAGGGAGCTGGCCAGGGCCCTTCAGCGGGGGGGGAGGGAGGGGGAGACGACCTTCCCCCTCCACCCCCTAAGCAGAGGTAAATACAAGAGCTCCCTCTCTGGGCATGGGCGCAGCCCCCCAGTACTGCATGCCAGCGAGCCCAACCCCCCGGCTCACCTCCTTCTGCACCTCGCTCTTGATGGCCGAGATCTTCATCTTCATGTCCTCCAGCTCGTGGTCCGGGATGGTGTGCACCTGCGGGCAGGGCTCCGACTCCTCGGGGGCCGGGAACACCAGGTCGGCCAGCGGCACGTACCACTTGCAGTCATACTGCTGGTGCTTCCTGCAGTGACACGCCCGGGTTGAGCCCGTGACCCCAGCGTGCCTTGCTGTGCACAGAGCAGCCAGGCCAGGAGCCCCACACCACCCAACACACCCCTGCCCCTTGCAGGTCTACCCCCCGCCCAGGCATAGACTACCCCTCGGCCCAGCCCCAGGGCCCCTGCTCCGGGCAGCAGGGCATGTGGCACTGACCCCTGCAGCATGGGCCTCCCCAGCACTTGGGGGGGGTGCTGCCCCCTCCTCAGCCGTCTCCCCAGGGTGGCGCCCGCCTTACCCCACGGCAGTCTTCTTCAGTTTGGCGCAGAGGACGACGTCGGTGAAGAGGAAGACGTGGCGCAGCTTCCGCGAGCCCTCGGACAGCTCCACCAGGAAGCCATCCTTCACCAGCTGCCGTGTCTGGGAGAGAGCAGGGCCTGCCGTGAGGAGAGGCTGGAGGCCGGGACCCTCAGCCCGCGCACAGGCCAGATGGCACGTGGGAGCAGCCAGGCCTCCAAGCTCCCCGGAGGAGGCAGCCCTGCCATTGGCCACTCATGGCTAGAGTGTGAGAGCTACAAAACCCGGTTGGCCTGGGGACAGACGGACCCCAAGGAGGGGCCCTGTGGGGCTGGCTGGGCTCGGACCAGAGAGAAGAGCAGCACCAGACCCTGGACCTGGGCTGCAGCTGGAGGGTCTCTTCCCAAGAGCCAGCTAAGAGCCCAGTGTTTCCCCAGCAGGGCAGGGATAAAGGGCAGCCCAGACACAGAGAGGTCAGGCTGAAGCCAGCCCCATTGCTGCAGTGGGGAGGGCCCCCACAAGACACGAAGGGCCCCCAACAGCCACGGCTAGGCTGGGCCAGCTCATGGATCATACCATCAGCTGGTGAACCCTCCCACCCCACCCCAGCCACTCCACCCCCTTAATGGGACACAGAGAGGTTCCTGTACCATGCCTGGTGGGGGGGGAAGGCTTGCAAAAGCCTCCCAACCTCCCCTCTCCCAGTAATCAGAGATGCCAGCTGGGTTCCTGTTTGGCAACTGCTTAGTCCCTCAAGCCACGGCCCCAGAGGGCGGCCCTGCCTGGGGACTGGGCCCCTGCCCAGCGTACCACAGCGCATGAGGGGGCTTGCTGGAAGACAACCCCAGCTCGGCCCTCCCACGATGGGTCCCAGTCACCTGGCAATCCGGTTCAGGCACGGACCGGACCAGCCCCCACCACAGACCGCATGCAGGGCTCTCGCCCCAGAACCCAGGTCCCTCACAGCGCACATGCCCCAACACACCACTAAGGTCTGGGGCCAGCCAGCTGAGCTAGCAGGCCCCAGGGCAATGCTCCTGACCTGGCTCGGGGGGGAGGGGAGGGGGCGGGGGCAGGCACATCTCCCCACTTCTCCATGGGCCACCACCGTCTCCTGCAGCCGGCCTTCATTCCAGCGGCTGGGCAGAAGTGGCTTTGCTGCTAACACACCAGGAGAGTCGGAGGCAGCTCACCCCAGCAGCCCTGCCTCACCTCCCCCTTCGGTGTGGTGACTGCTGTCCTCCGCGGGTCGATGTCCTCATTGATGCTGGACAGGAAGTTCTGGGAGATGCGGAGGGCATCCTGCAGCAACGGGTAGTCGGGGTGGTCAGCCGGCGTGTGTTTGAGAAGGTCCTGGAACGGAGCGGGTGCTCGTGAGCAAGCCAAGGCAGAACCAGCGAGCCCCCTGCCGCGGGGGTGGACAGACTGCGGCGGGTTAGCTGCTAGGGCAGCACTGGGCCCCCAACCAAGCTCCGCTCTGAGCCAGAGCCCACTGCCTAGAGACCCAGCAGCATTAGGAGCTTGAAGCAAGGCCTGCCATCCTGGCCACGAGGGGTTAATCTGCCAGAGCTTCCTGCTCCCTCCCCTGCAGGACTAACCCTCAGGTGCAAAGACCACCCACCCACCCACCTCGGAGTGGGTTGTTCCTGGACAGTGCCCCCAGCAGGGACGGAGGAAAGAAAAGGGGTCCCCAGGGTGCTGCGCCCCAGCATGCTCCTGCCCACCCCCCCCCCCCCCCCAAGCAGCACAGGCTGCTGATCCAAGCAGTGGGTCCAGACACAGAGGAGCCAGGCACATCCTGTGCCCGACAGACGAAGGCAGCGGAGGAAGCAGGATGTGAGCACAGTCTGGCACAGGTGCCCACCTGAGAGCTGCGGTGGTGCCAAGGGGGGCCTTGGAATGTGTTCCCCTGGCACGGCCCCCATGCTAGGACTCTGGTGGGTGGGGCTGGCAGGAAGTGGTGGTGGCCGTGTGTGGGCAGGGGTGTCCCCGGGGGCAAGCTGGAGCTGTACTCACGTGCAGTACCAGGGTGCTCCGCGTCACACGGTCGATGGGCTTGTACAGCAGCGCTGGGGGGGGGGAGAGGCGCCAGCGTCAGAAAGGGCCTGCCCTAGCTCAGCCCCACCCCAGCCCCTCGCTGGGCAGCTGAGCAAGGCAGCTCCCCCGGCATCCACACATGGGGTCTTCAACCATCAGCAGCTCCAAGCCCCTGGCCCAGCCAGCACCTCAGAGCCCAACTTGCTCAGATGGCCTCGTGTGTCCGCACAGAGCGAGCCATTGGCTGCAGCAAACCTGGGGGCATCCAGACGGGTTCACGCCCGGCCGTGCGAGTCTCTGCATGGGTCCCAGGGGCTGGGCCACGCTCTGTGCCCGGGACAGTTTTGATTCCCTGGCAGGCTGGAATTCCCAGTGCCACCGGCTGGGAATGTGGTGCGGGGGCCAGGATCTGGGAAGATGCTCGAATCAGACACAGCTCAGCCCAGGGCTGTGAGCTTCCTGTGCACTGACCCACCAGCGTACCTCAGCGCTGACCCCGCAGCCCCTGCTGTGTCGCTCCACCGAGCATTAGCACTTCACCCCACGCCAGGGGGCTGCAGCAAGGGACAGGGAGGGTACCCGACACTGGCTTCGCCTGTATTACCAGGGAACGCCACCCCCAGGGCTAGGCACCGTGAGCCCAGCCTGCTTCCTGTTCTCGCTTCTCCCCGCTAGGCCAGTGGCACGGCCACATCAGTTTCCCCTTTTTCAGTCTGCTTCGCTCTCCACATGCAGACCTTGTCCCAGCTGAACCCTGCCGCCCCCGAACCGACAGAGCCATGCCAGCCACGTCCCGAGCATGGAGCCAGGCTTGGATGTGGGGTCCGGCTGCGAAACTCAGCCAGGGGAACCTTGGCCTTTTTTACAACAGTCCTGTTCTCCCTGGAGCTGAGAAACCGCCCTGGGCACTCTATGGCCCCCAATCCACGCCGCCTCCAGGACGTCCAGGTCCTTTCGGTTACCACACCAGCCCTGAAGCTCCCCTGCCAGCGGCTCCGGTTCCCTCTCTCCGAGAGGCACCAGAATCGGGGGGGAAAACTGACTGACCCAGCAGAGTTCCCGCAGGTACCAGCGGTGTGCTGGCTCGTGGGACCTCAGATGTTTCCAGACACAATGGGATGGTGCAGGCAGCTGCTACCCCTGACTTACGGGGAGGCTCAAGCCGGACCCGACCCCCAAAGGGGAAGGTGGGGAACTGCCCCTGCAACCCCCTTTGGGGCTCAGCATTCATTGGAGATGTGTCTGCAAGGGCTTGCAGACCCAAGAGCTTGATCTTCCCCACACCGTGTAAGGGCCCGGGAGGGCTCCAAACCCTTGTGCATTTCACTCTTAGCAGAAGGAATGTGCGCACATGACTCCCACAAACCCCTCCCATCCCCTTCCCAGCACAGCCTGGCAGGTGACTTGCATGACTCCCTAGTCTATTTATACCCTGAGCAGATGTAACTGCATTCTCCCTTCCCTTCAGACCACTTTCCCTGGCCCAAAGCCTGTGAGAACACGCTTGGAGCTGCCCGAGGAGAAGGAAACCTGCTCCCCTTTCCTGAAGCACTAGGACTCAGTCGACCAGCCAGTGGGGTAGCGGGGAGGGGGCGCTCAGGTCTGGGCCAGCACACGGCTGCTCTCAGCCCTGGGACAAGGACTCCACGTCGGGTAAGCGTGATGAGGTGCTGGCCCTCCCAGGCAGCTGTGCCCCCACCTCTCCAACAGCAGGAAGCCAGAGCATGGTGTGTGTGTGTGTGTGTGGGGGGGGGCGTATCGTGCACAAGGCAAGGCACCCCCCCACCCCAAATATACCCCCTCCCCCCACTGGCTGGGGGAAACAAGTGGCTCATCTCCCTTGGACTCTCTACATGCCGAGCCCAGTGCTGGCACATTAAAGCCCCCACTGGCCCAGCCACTCCCCTTCCAGCCTCCCGCAGTCAGCAGCAAGAATGGACCCATCTGTTGTCACTTGCTGCTCCAGCCCCTCCATTGGCGGTGATCTAGGAGGGGTGTGTACGGTGTCCACCACCCAAAGAAAAGAGCGCCAGGCCCAGCAGGAGCCAGATCCCAACCAGGAGCAGGGACAGGTACCACGCCCCCCTAGAGTCCGAGCACCCACTGCCAGCCCCGCTCGGCACTAGCCCCAGGTGAAGGTCAGACGTTCATGGAGTGTTTCACGAGCACAGACTCACATGCCAGCTGGGACAGCCCAAGCCAAGACAATGAGACCTGCCCAGCCTGGCACAGACCCACCCTGCTGTGCGAGGGTGCCATGGGACCCTCCCCAACTCCTTCCCTCCACCTCGCCAGCCCCTCGGGCCCAGTGATGATTTCACATGCTTGACAGAGGGCATCTGGCTTCTCCCCGACACCCCCAGAAGCCCATCCTCCCCTGGCTGCTGCCGCTCCCAGGAACAAGGCTGCACATGCCCTGGCAGAGCACAATCAACGTGGCCCTTCACTGCCCGGAACAAAGAAACTACCAACTTCAGGCTGCAGAGCACAGCGCCAGGGGGAGAAACCCCCCAGCTCAGACCCCCAGGCCCAGCAGCACCACTCCCAGGGGCGGCATGCACTGGGAACAGCCCCAGCCGGGCTGCCCATCTGTCCAATTTGGCCCTGCGGAAGCCGGGCCAAATTCCCCCTAGGAGTCACGGCACCCCCAGCGGCCCTGCCCCACGCCCTGACTCACCATAGGTGCAGTTACAGCAGAGCCGGACGATGAGGAGGATCTCCATGGCAGCCCCGTCTCCGCACGGCCATTGTGGCCGGCTCCCTGCCTCCCCTTGGCAGCTCAGCCCGGCTGCAACACGGCATCAGCACCTCGGCGGAGCGGGGGGAGGGGGCGGGGGGCTGCCAGACGTTGCTAGCATCCTAACGAGGGGAGCACCAGCGCCACGCACGGGCACACAAAGGGCTTTCCACTCACACGCGGGAGCTGATCAATAATGCATGCGCTCGGGGCCGCAGACAAAGGCGGAGAGCCCCCTCCCCACCCGCGCATGCACGCCATACCTTCCATGGTGACTGAGGTGTGGCTCTCCTTGGAGTCCTTGGGGCCCTTCACTTTCAGCTCCTGCCCACAGGAGAGAGGCTCATTAGGAGGCTTGGAGCGGCAGCCTGGGGACTCACGGGGCCAGGGTTCTGAGTAAGTGCCCGGTCCAGCTGGCTCTGCTCCAGAACACAACAGAGCCCCCTGCCAACCACCTCAGACTCAGGCACACACAGGCCAGAAGTGCCCCGAGGGCTGCTCCTGCTCCAGCCCCACGCTGCTGGATGCTACAACAGAGCCAGATCCCCCAGGTGGTAGCCAGCCCTGGCCCAGGTCATCCAGGCCCCCAGAGCTGCTGCAGCTCCAGGAAAGGCCCAGGCAGAGGGGCTCGTTCTCTGCAGAGGGGGAAAAGCAGGAGCAGGGCTGCTCCCCACCCTACATGGGGGTCCTGCTGCACGATGCACCCCAGGGTAAGACAGCAAGTGCCAGAGGACATGATGAAAGGCTGCTCCAGAATGCACTGCAGCAGCCCGGTCCCCGTGGCCTTCCCTGTGCAGGAGGAGTTTGGGGTTCAAGTCCAGTTCCACACTGGTAATCACACCTCCTAGCCAGGAAGACCCGAGTCCCACAGCCTGGACACAGTAGGGAACATCCCTGCACCCTGCCCAGCCTCTGGGAGCACAGGGAGCTGGGTCTCGGCAGCTGGGACAGCGCCGGGTCTGCCATTCGTGCATGGCACCAAGAAAGCACCACGTCCGCCAGCAAGTGCCACAGGGGAACAGGCAGGGAGCTCACATGACTGAGCCAGGCTTGGGGTGCAGGGGGCCAGGTCTGCAAGAACCAAATGGGTTTGAGAGACACGTCTCAGTGAAGCCTGGCAATGGGAAAGGCCGTTGCCTGTGGGCTCCCACCGCTCCACTCCCAGCCGGAGTGCAGGTGCACTGGGAACAGACATTGGAGCCAGCCCTGCTCAGCCCAGCCCAGGCCTGTCGCTATGCCCCGAGAGCACCCAGACGTCACCGTGGGGGCCATGGAGCCCACCTGGGACACAGGCTGGCATTGGCCCAGGGACGCTGCTCTCCAGGGACCCCTGCCTGAGTGCCTGCAGGCTGTTGCTATAGTCAGTCAGTTCTCAGCACGCATGGGCCAGAGAGCTCCCCAACCCCCCACATCCCAGCCAAAGGGCAGAGGAGGGGCTCCAACCTGACCCCCACTGAGCTCTCTGGACAGAGCCTGCAGGTAGGGTGACCAGACAGCAAGTGTGAAAAAAATCAGGACAGAGATTGAAGGGTAATAGGTGTCTATATAAGACTGACAAAGCCCCAGATTTTGGATCTGGTCACCCTACCTGCAGGGCACATGCTCCACGCTCGCCACCTTGCTGTGCTCACACCAGACCACGGAGCCCGGGCACCAGTGCAGCGGGATCAGCAGCTGGAGCTGCACTCTCGGGCCCGGGTCGCCCCCCACGCCAGCCAGCGAAGAGGGGAGAGCAGGCTGGGTCCTGCCCTGGGATCCATTCGGTGCCTCGCGAGCCCTGGGCCATGCCACCACCTAGCAAGTGCGGCTGGGCTCTGGGCCAGAGGCTTCCAGCAAACCCCCCTCCCCCCCCGGGGCAGCTGCCAGAGAGGCCCGCCCTGCTCACCTCGGAGATCTTCTGGAACTGGTTGTTGCTCTGGCTGCATTTCTCCGCCGTCTCCAGCGCGACCTTGTAGTTATCCACGAAGGCTTTATACACACCGAGCTGGCTGGCCTGGGGGCGAGCGGAGGAGGGGAGAGGGGGATTACCCACAAGACCTGGCAGGACGCGCCTGGGATGGGGGCCCTCTCCTTTGAACTTTGTCTTCAGCAGTTTCCATAGCAACCTGAGCAGCCAGCAGGGGGGGCAGGATGCTCCCCCGGAGCCAGCCCCTCTCACATGCCTGCCCCAGCTGGGGCGGGGGAGCAGGCGAGTTCCTCCTGGGCGGGGAGAAGGGGCACACGGCTGGGGGTGCTCCCTTCTGGGGAAGCGCCTGCCCCAGTGACTCTGCCCGGGCCCCCCCCGAGGTGCCGCCCGCCCCGGAGTCAGGGGCTCTAACTGGAGCCCAGGTGCGGCCTGATGGCTAGGGTGGGCCACAGCAGCAGGCTCCATGTGTGCCAGCTACCCGTCCCTAGGCAGCCGAGCTCGGTGCAGCCTCCTCTCCCCAGCCTGGCTGCTTTGGGGAGGTCACTGACCCCAGAGGAGCCTGCAGGAGACGCTCACGCCCACCAGCCCCTGCGGTGGGCACAGGGACCTGGGAGAAGGTGCCCAGGCTGTGCTGGGCAAGAGCTGATTGCTGGGGGCCAGGAACCAGCCGGGGCAGAGCTGGAAGCCTGGGGAGGACAGTGGGGCAGGCCTCATGCCTGGTCTGGAGCACAGCAGATGGACTTGGGGGACAGCAGCATGGGGAACGTCATGCCCACAGACATACCACTGGCCGCCATGCATGGCCTCCAGCCTCCCTGGCACAGGGACGTTCTCCCAGCCCCACCCCACAGCAGCGGGTACAGGGGGCTCCCCACAGGACAGGGACCAGAGGGTGCAGGTAGAAGGAAGCTTCCCCAACAAACCAACCCCCGGTGCACCAGCCCGCCAAGCTTGCCTGAGAGCAGGTGCTTGCTGCTGCGTGAGCCTACAAAGCAAACAGGGAACCTGGAGCAATCTGCTTCCCAAGAGCGTCTGCACAGCCCTCCCCCTGTGCCAGGGCCTGGCAGCCCTCTCACCTAGCTAGCAGCAGCCACTCAGAGCAGATTAAGGCCCAGCTTCCCAGGCCCCAGCTCCTGGAGCCAGGCCTCTCAGCAAGCACAGAGAAATCAGTTCCTGGCCCTTTGCAGCCAGGAAGTAAGGTGGGACCCGTGAGCCCCATGTAACTGACACAGCGATATCTGCCCGAGTCTGCTGAGAGCTTGCACCACCAGCTCTGAAGAGGGAAGTACTCCCCCGCTGCCAGTGTAACCGACATAGCAATGCTGTTAACTCCAGACTCCACTGTCCTGGGGCCCCCCCACGAGCTCCTGCCCAAGGCTCCGTGTGACAGGAGAGAATCGCCCACTCTGCCCCCCGGGGAGCCAAGGGGACCTGTTGTTCTCTGGGCATGGGCTCTGTGTAGTGCCAAGCCGGGGGTGGAGCCACAGGGAGCCTGGATTGCCATAACCCAGCCCTGCTCATCTCCAAGCTCAGGGGGCTTTGCCTGTCACTGGGGCGCTGGAAGGAGACAGACCAGAGGGAAGCTGTCCCAAGCCCTCAGCCCCACAGGCTCCATCAGCCTCACTCAGAGGGGCTGCTCGCTGAGCACACCCGGAATGTGAGCCTGCATGGGATCGGAGCAGCGACTGCAGCCTGCGCATGGCCCAACTTGGTGTGAACTGTCGCAACAGCCACCCGGCTCCGTGGGGCCCAGACCCCCACCCAGAGGGGTTTGCAGCCACCTGCCGCTGCTCCAGAGACTCTCAAAGCCTGGTCCCTGTTCTTCCAAACTGCCCTGGGACAGCCCAGCCAGAGCCCACAGCCCCACTCGGCTCCCCGGCACCAGGGAGCAGGAGGGGAGCCTGCAGATTGGGTGGGGCCTGCAGCCCCAGCCCTGGTCTCCCCAGGGGCCACCCCCGGCCATTCCAGCCCAGAACTGCCCCACACAGAGCTCTGCCACTCCCCCTGCAGCCTAGGCTTGCACCTGGGAAGAACACCTTGGACTCAGCTCAATCCCTCCCTTCTCCTGGCAGCGAGCAGGCGAGGAGCCAGAAGACAAGCCCTGCCCCCGCCCCCACCCCAGGGCCAACGCCCCAGATCCCAGCCATGCCCAGCCACCTGCAGGGGAGCAGAGCTTACCAGCTTCTGGAAGAGGTGCCCCAGGGTGACCTTGCTCTCCCACTGCTGCACCTTGGGGCAGAGGCTGTCGTAAAACTCCTTGTGGATTTCGTAGATGTCCTGGATCTTGTAGAAGATGGTCTCGATCTGCTGGATGGTGAGGACAGGCTGGGAGGTGGTGGCCGTGGCCTTCAGGGGCTTCATAGGCTGTGGCGAGCAGGGGAAGCCAGCATTAGAGCAGGAACCTGCCACAGAGACGGGCCGGAGCAGAGCCAGACAGGAGCTTGAGGGCCCCCTGACTGGCATGACATGGGACAGCTGAGAGCCACCCTTCTCAGGCCAGGCCAGGGGGGCAGCCCCTGGGAACTACAGGTCCCACCATGTAGTGCAGCCTGCTCCAGCCGGTGTGTTGCATCCCGGGAGGCCGTCCCCTGTGGGTCCTAGGCCCATGGGAAACAAGGGGTCAATGTTCAGTTCTGGCACTTGCCTGCAAGTTTGGGTCAAGCTAGGTGAGGAGAGTTTGCCAGGGTCGAGCCCCATGTTGCCCTGGGATGGGGGAAGAGCCATTCAGTGGGTGATCTCAGAGCAGGAAACTCCTCAAGCTGGAACAGCCAGCAGGGCTGCAGGTCGGGAGTGAGGGGCACAGGCAGAGTCGGTGGGGGAGCCCAGGGCTGGGCTAGCAGGGGGGTGCTGGGTCAGGATCCAGCCATCCCTCCTCTCACAGATCTGCAGAGGCCCCTTCTAGCCAAGGCCGCCGTGGACCCAGCTGGGAGCAGGAGAAGGGGGCTCCAGGCCCCACGGTGTGGGGACGCTGCCCACGCCATGCCGTGTGGGGGCTGCAGACTGCAGTTTCGGTTTGCGTGTCCGCACAGACTTCCCCATTGTGCTGGGAAGGGGAAGGCGGGACCCTGACAGCCCTGCCTATTGCGCAACCCAAGGGCGGCAGGCTCACAGGGGAAGGACTGGGTGCCAGGGTAGCGCCACCAGGAGGTGCAGGAGGGCCCAGGAAAAGGACAGCCAGGCCTGGCACAGGGTGCGATGTGGAGAGACGTCTGGCCCCAGCATATGTCAGCCCTCGCTCTGCAGGTGGCGGTGGGGAATGGGCACCTATGGGTCAGCCCCCATCCCACAGATGCAGGAGTTACATGCCTGGCCAGGCATCCCAGTCCCTGAGCAGGGGGTGGGCAGGACGCGTTTGCATTAGCAGCTCTGACCCCAGCAGCCAGGAGGGGACAGAGACCTGCACCCACCCCAGCCTCAGAGGGACTCTTCCTTCTCCACCCGAACTGCTGCTACTCAGGTTCCCCACCCCCGAGGCAGTGGCACCCTCAGCCGCCCACCCTGCTTCCCACGAGGGGCGGAGAGGCTGCCCGGGCTGGCTCCCATTGCGAGTGGGGCTAACATTAGAGACGCACCCCCCAGCAGGGATGCTCCCTGTTCTGAAGGGAGCTGGGGCAGGTCTCCAGCCAGCCTAACGCCCGCTTCCCATAGGGGGCGCTGGAGCCCCACTGCCCAGATTCCCGCCTGCAGAACCTGATGTGGCAGGGGAGAGACCCCGGGAGGGCACAGCCTCGTGCCCGGAAGCACAGGGCTCAGTGCCGGGGGCTAGCCCTGGCAGAGGGGACCAGCGCCCGCTGGGCCGTACTCACCAGCAGCAGCGCCTCCAGCTGGTTGATGTAGATCTCCTCGCTGGCCAGGAAGCCCGAGAGCACCAACTTCCGCATCTCCAGCCCCTTCCCGGCATCCCGCTCGCCCTGCATGACAACAAGAGATGTCAGGGTCTAGGTGCTGCAAGGGGAACCCCCAGGATCCACTCCCAGGGGAGGTGCTCTCCGGAGGGAGGGAGGCTGGCGTGGCCAGGGAGATGCATGGCAGAGCCTGGTGCCAGGGGAGCAGTGTCAGTGGGAAGCCCAGGGCAGAGCTGGCTTTGCTGCCCTCCCTCCTCCTTAGTTGGCAGGATCCCAGCTCCGTTGCTGGGGCTCCTGCGGTCTCAGATATTGGCCCTCCCCACAGGGTGAGGCCCACAGCCGCCAGGTACATTATGCTCATTGCAGGGACTGGGCCAGCTGCCAGCAGCTCACCGATCCCCGCCTCCCTTGGCCATGTACCAGCACCACCCTTTCCCCGGCTCCCCCCGCTGGCACCCAGGCCGGCGCTCCAGCAGGGCTCCCGTCCTCGGGCCAGGTCGCAGTCCTACCCGTCTCCCCTCCGACACTCGCCCTGCGCACAGCCCACTGTCCGAGGGGTGGGAGTGCCTCAGCACAGGAGCTGGGCTACCCCAGGGCAGCTTCTGGTGGCCAGCCTCCTGGCTTCAGCAGCCCCATGTGCCCCCAGGCCCTGGGGACAACAGCAGCCCAGGAACCTCACGCTCCACCCAAGCCAGCGCCCTCTGCCCCGCTCTACGGCCTCCTCAACCAGGCTCCGGCTCCCTGCAGGGCTCTGAGCCTGGGCAGCACACCCCCCCATGGGCTCCAAGGGGGCAAGCAGCCATGGCGGCAGCACCAGCCCCCTCAGCCCCAGAGCCAAGGGCCCCTGGCCACCCAGAGCCAGGCTGGGTGAGGGATTTCTCAGGGGCTGGGCGCAGTTCAGCATGAAGCCGGGGTCGGTGCTGCTCCCAGTGCCACTTTCCAAAGCCAAGACCCTGTGCAGGAAGAGTCTGAAGAGCCTCCCCCGGCTCACGGGTGCTAACCCAGGTGTCCGGGCCAAACGCGGGGTGGGCAGTCAGACCAGTCTGGCCTGGGTTGGCGGCGCATGTGTGGCCACATGCAAAGCAGAAGTGGCTGCATCTCAGCCCCGCCCTGCAGTCAACAGCTCCCTACCCCGCACGCCCCATGCTTGGAGATCCTCAGGGCCCCTGGCTCTTTACCCCTCTGCAGAGGGGGCTGCAGCCCATAGCTCAGCCCCAGCATGAGGCAGGGCTGCTGCAGGCGCTGCTCTGGAGGGTTTGCAACACTGGTGATTTCCGGGGCTCAGCTGGTGAGGACTCAGCGACACCCCCCTCCCGGCTGGATCCAGCATTCAGCACCAAAGCAGACCCTTCCCAGGAGGTGCCTGGGAGCCCCTGGCCATGCAGCCTCCCCCACGAGGCCACAGACCCCCTCGCATCAGTCAGTGCCCTGCAGGCAGAGGGGCCCATGGAGCTGGCCCACCTCAACACCCTGAGCCTGGAGGGACGGCTGCACACCCAGCCCAGCAAGGACCGGGGCCCAACCTCTGCTCTGCTGTGTGACACCCATGGGACGCGGCTAGCACCACTGGAAGCCATGGGCAGGAAGTGCTAACCTGCCTGGCGCTAGCCCAGAGCTACCACACCCCCCCCCCCCCCAGTCCTGAAGCTGTCTCCCCGGCCATGGGGGAGGGCAGTTCCCCTGTTCTGTGAGGTGGGGGCTGTGAGCCTCACTGCCCTGCTCGTAAGGGGAAGCTCCATTTGCTGATAGCCAGATACTCCTCCCCCACCACACAGCACCCTCTGCTCCCTCTGGCCAGGGGGGACCCAGCACCTGGTGGGTGGGTGGGGGGAAAAATCAGTCCCCAGTGATGAGCCTGGATCACTGCCAGGCCCCTCTTCTAGGCCTGTCTCCCAGCAGGGCAAGCCCCATTGCCCCCACCTGTGCCCAGTGCCCTCAGCCCCGCCCCGTCCCAGACGGGCCCTGGGCCTTTAAGGCAGGAGCTGGGTGAGGCCAGAACCATTTCTTGTGGGTTTTTAGCCACTGACTAGTCACAGGCTGGTCCTGCTTCTCTGGGGCAGCCCCAGCCCTGCTGCCCATGCCAGGGCAGAGCAGGCGAGCGCCAGCCTCGGCTCTGGCTCCAGCACAGGCCCTGCCCCACGAAGCCCGTTTGGGAAGCCTGGCCAGGGCACTACCTCCCACAGGCCATAGCACTGGGCCCTGCCATCCTGTCGAGGGCACAGGAGGAGTGGAACGGCGAGCGGTGGCTGCCCCTGCTGCATAGGTAGGTCCAGGGCCTGCAAGTCCCAGAGGCCCCGGCTGTCCCCTGTGAGCCCCCAGCCCTGGGACCAGCAGTTCTGGCTCTGCTTTACTGAGGGCAGCAGCCAGCACCTGGGGACATGCCCAGGCCACACAGCACATCCATGGCAGAGCCAGGGGCTCGGAGCAGGAGCTGGCCCAGTGCCTCTCTGGACCAGGCAGCAAGAGGCCTGTGTGGCTGAGTGGAGACACTGCCACCCGGGTACGCAGAGACCCCCCAGCCCCCATGCACAGAGGCCAAGGCTGCAGCCCCAGGGCCCTGCAGAGCCAGCAGCCCCTTTGCCCCGTCCAACGGGCCCTGCCAAGGGGAGGGGCTGTGGGGCCACTGGCACCAGGCTTGGCTGGGCTAGTACTTCAGGGCAGCCCTGTAGCCAGCGATGGAATCTGTCCCCCTCCCCCAGTCATCGAGCCCTAATCACCACCCTCTGAGGGAGGCCAGGACAAGCACTGGTGTCAGCGGGCCAGGCTCCCTGCCCTGCCCCTGCCCTGCCCCCCAGCCTCGGCCCCAGGTACACTTCACTGCTCTGCCCAGCTTGTGCCCTGAAAGCTCTTGCACCGGGAGGTGCTCTCCCCCCGGCAGGGACAGCAGGAGACAGAGGGGCAGACGCCATGGCCCTGTTAGAGGAGGGCACTTTGCTGCCTGTCCCTCCAAACTACGTCCCAGTGACTGGGGCAGCCCCCCCGGGTTAGGGCTCAATGCCACAGAGCCCAGCACCCACCACAGAGGTGCCAGGAGCCCCCAGCTCTGCCCACAGGCGCAGTGACACAAGCTGACACTGACCCCAAACACCCCCCAGCCCAGCCCCCCTCTCCTCCCCAGGCAGATGTGTGCCCACCTTCTTGGAGGCCAGGAAGGTACACCCCGGGCCCGGGCTGGTGGGGGTGCCTGGCTCCGAATCTTCTTCATCCTCCAGAATTTTGTCCAGATACCCTATGGCCTCCTCTTCCTCCTCCATGGCCCGCAGAGTGGCAGGAGGCCAGAGGGCACAGCCCACAGCTCCAGACAGGCCTACGCCAGCAGGCCAGCCGGGCCCGATTCAGCCCTGTGAGCTGGCCGCAGCCTGCTGCTCAAAGGAGCCATTACGGGAGTCCTGCCTGCGCCAGCCAGGGCAGCTTGGCCCCAGGCTTCCCAGAGCGGAGAGGAAACCACGTTCCAGGCAGCCCTGAGCCTGCACAAGGCTGCGGAAACGCCAGGGCTGTCAGCACAGGGCGAGGGGCCAGCCCGGCACAGGCTGCTCCGGCTTGCTTAACCCCTTCCCGGCCCCTGCCGTCTGCACTCCTCCAGCCAGCCCCGCCTAGCAAAGCACAGGAAATGAACGTCTTGCTCGGGGGGGGGGGGGGGGGGCGTCCCTGGCGTGTGGCCAGCGCCGCGCGCAGGAGCGTTTGGGGAACCAGCTTCTCCCCGGTGAGCTGCCACAGCCACAAAGGGACAAGTGAGCAGCGTCCAGGCGGGGAAGTCAGGCTCCAGCGCTCTGCTCACACAATTCCTCGGGCCAGCCTCGAGCCACACACAGCACAGGCTAAGGGGCGATGGACAGTCACACCCCAGCATTGGCCACTGCCTGGAGAGGGCCCCTGCCCCGGAGCCCACAGCACCGTCCCCGCCCAGGGGCTCTCTCCTCCACCCCCACTCCTGGGCACAGTCTTGGCAGAGCTCCCTGGTCCCACTGCATGGCACCTCTGCAGTGCTCCCAGCTGGTCACCTGACTCTGCACTGAGCCGCAAGAGCAGCGGCTGCCTCCCGGCACAAGGGAGTCCGGGAGGGAATTCCAGTGCCTGGCAGCGGGGATCGTACAGGATGGGACGGGGCTGGGAGAGGCTGAGACAGGGTCACCTGGAGACCTCCCCCTACAGGGGATCAGGCCTCGTATGCAGCCTGGAGGCAAGTGCTGGGCAGGATGGGACTGGGTAGTCGGGTAAATTTACAGCAGAGCTTTGGCCCAGAACTTGCCTGGCCAGCCCTCACAGCCAGGGAAGGAGCCTTGCAAACCCAGCCCTGGTACCCCTCCATTCCTTCCAGCAGGATGTTGACTCTGGACCCTAATGATGTGATCAGTGCGGAACAGCTCAGCCACCAGCCAAGCTGACGCAGCCCTGCGCCCCTGCTGGATGTTGTGGCAGATCCTGGGATGGGGAGCAAGGAGTTCAGCCGCTGAGGCCTGAGCCCTCTGCCCCTGCCCAACAGGAAGAAGGAAGAGACACAGCTGCCTCCTGGATACCAAGTCCACCTCTTGTGCCTTCCTGAACGCCCAAAGTGCCATCCAGCCCCCGCCCAGGGCTGAAACTGGCAGCGCGAGGATCACTCTGGCTGGGGGCAGTGAATGTAACACCAGTGCCAGGGACTCCGGATTGACAAGACTGGACGGGGGCAGCCTCCCGCATGGCCTGGGTGCACCGGGCCTCAGCTGGCTGCCAGGAACAGATGAGGGGAGCAGGATGGGGCTTGTCAAGGAGTGGAGCAGTGGCTGGAGGCTCCCAGGGCCCTGCAAGCTAAGGACGCGGGGAGGGAGCTTCGCTGTTGGAATAGCTGCCTCCACCTGCCCCCAACTCCAGGGAAAGGGGAAGCTGAGGTTGACCTGCTTTGCATGCGCCAGCCTTATTGTCTTCCTCCACCGCTTCCTGCAGCTGCCGGGACCCCAGTGCTGGGGTGGGGACCAACCAGGAGGCATTGGGGGTTTCCAGAGCCCGTGCCAGCCCATGCCCTTGACGTGGGTAAGAGCCAGGAGCAGAGTGCCCCAGGACAGACCCCTGTGCACAGAGTTAGAGAGTGCCAGGAGTGAGGGGAGTCAGTGGGGGGGGGGGGGGGATGGTCTGATGTGGGGGATTCCTCACCCAGAACCACAGCCCCCCACCTTTCCCGGTGCAGCAGCCCAGCCCACGCGTCACATGCTGGTGAGAGGAGGCAGCGGCCCCAGGGCGGGAGGCTATGGCCCAGCAGCAATGCCTGCCTGCTCCCCATGCCGCTCCAGCGCAGGAAACAGCCACGCACTCAGGACAGGGCCCAGGGGCCTGTTCACAGCCCCCTCCACCAGCGCCGGCTGCAAGTCACCCAGCCCCACTGGAAACCCCTTTCAGCCCCGAATTGCACCCCCGCATCCAGAGCGCCACCAGCCCAAGGGCTCTCGGCTGAGCCCCATGGACAGGGGCCCTCGGGTCCCCCTTCTGCAGCTGCCAGCGCTCACTTGAGCCGAGCCCACGTGGAAAGAGGAGAAGCCGAGCGCGAGTCAGCTGCCTCTCATTGGCAGATCCCAGCCAGCATGCAGGCCCCGATTCTGACGCTGGGGAGGCAGCTGCGAAGGGTTAAAGCCACCAGCCGCTGCGTCCAAAGGGCACTCGGCTTAGCCTGGAACTGCCCGGCCACAGATAATGGGATTGAAGGCAGAGCCAGTGCTGGAGCCCCAGCATCTCCAAATCCTATTAGCTCCGGGACGGCTGAGGAGGGAGTGCGTGGCAGAGACTCCAGCCCTAGCTGGGCTCTCCCTTGCAGCAGCTGGAGAGGGGCAGACCCTGCTGGATGCCCCGGGGTAGGAGGGGCCAGCAGCATAGCTGCCAGGAGAGCAGGGCACCCGTGGGAGCATCTCTCCAGTGCGTGTGCACCCTACAGGCTAGGGCTCTGTGGGCATCCATGGCACCATATGCTGGGACACAGGAAGATGCCAGGGCACTGCCATGCAGCATGCCCTTGCCCTTACCCCCAACCCCTTGGGGTCAGCCACAGGATCAGGGCTGGAGCATGCGCCCCTTGTGCAGCAGCCGTGCCAGGCAGGCAGCAGCTCTGCCCAGGGGCTGGGCCAGGGACCCTTCCCTTGGCTGTAACCAGGCACAAGCTCCCAGGGTGGGCCATCCAGTGTGGGGGCAGGGCACCCTTGGGAGAGGGAACAGCCTGAGGCTTTGTCCTGAGACACCCAGGCCCAGCAGCTAGATAGCTGCCCCCAGTCAGACCCGGCACAGCCCAAGCCAGCTCCTGTACCCAGCCACACCCAGGCTCTGCACCGCCCAAGCAGCTGCCCCCACCCCCAAACAGCCAGCTCCTGATGCTATTGGGCAGCGCCAGCAGATCAAAGAGACGCCCCTTCCCACACGTGTCCAGCTGCCTGCTTCCTGCATGCGCTGGCTATGGCCGTGCTACCCGGGCCTGCCCACCCCGGCTTGCTAGCCACAGCCCCCGGGGCGGTCCCCTTCCAGGACCTTCTCACAGGGCACTGGCTTTAGTCCATGAGCCGCATGGGGAAGGAAGAGGACGAAGGCACTATGCCCATCTGCGGGCAGTAACGCAGGGCAATGCCGGGGGTCCTGTCAAGGGGCAGCCCCAGAGGAGGGGGAAGAGACGATCCAGGCCCAGAGCGACACCACATTCCCCCCATACTGGGGAAGCGGATGCACCCACACTTCGGAGACATCATTAACCAGCCACAGGTCCCTGCTCGCTGATGCCACCTGGTGGGGAAGGCCGAGCTCGGAGATCCACAGCTGGCATCGAGACCCCAGGCAGGCAGGGGCTCGGTTGGATTCAATCCAGCTCATTCCTGCTGCCCCTTGGCACATGCTGCCATCTGCCTTTCCCTTCTTCTGCAGCTGGGCAGTTTGGGGCCTGTTGCCTGCCCAGGGGCTCCCCCATCTTTCTAGGTCCTCCACCCAGCTTGGCATCTCAGCCCCACCAGGCCGGGGGGTGGGAGGAAGCCACGTGTTCGCATTCACTCCTGTTCCTTCTGGGATTAGACCGTAACCCTTTCAATGAGGCAGAACCCACCCTTTCCTGGCACTGCCTTGCCCTGAACAAGGAGTCCCAGAGTTGGTACACAGGCCTCTCTGGCCACATGCACCTCACAGCACAGCCACAAGAAACTGTTACCCTCAGCCTAGCATGGCCTGAGGAACAAGCCCCATGCTCCAGGGCACAAGGGGCCCCACTGCTGCAAGGTCAGGAAGGCTCTCTCTCACCCCCTCCATGCACTAAAGCGTCAGCCATTTGCCCTCCAACCCGCCCGCCGAGAAGGTGCTGGGTTGGTGCGTACCAGAGCCAAGGGAGCTGGGAAAGCAGGCTGCATGGCTTGTTTGCCAGGAGCCCCCAGAAATGCTTGGGGAGATACACGTCATGCCCCTGAGCCTTCCAGACACTGGCGCTGCCCAGAGCATGGCAAGAGCCCCCCCCAGCCAACCCTTCCCATTTCTCGGGGGTTCCCATTCCCAGAGAGAGGAATCATAATACTCTGACCAGGGCTCTCTTTAAAAGGGTTCCCCCCCCCCCAAGATGCTTGCTTGAAAGTTACCGGAAGCCTTCAACCGGCCCATTCTCTCCCTCCGTCACTAGATGGCGTGCGCAGCCCATCAGAGGGGACGGCCGTGCCCAGTCAGCGAGCTGCAGCACAGAGCCGGGAAGAGGCACCGGGGTCCTGCCTGAGCAGCTCCAGCCACAGCAGCAGAAGCCCCCCACCCCTGCCCCACTGGCTCCCACGCCAGGCCCTGACACCGCACTTCAGGGGTCAGGAAAGGGGGGCACGGGGCCACTACCCTGCACCCCCAGCATGCCCAGCCAGTAGGCTTAACTGGCCCCCCCCAGCAACTGGACCTCTGAGTCCCTATCCACTGAGGCAAGATGGGGGGCAGAGAGGGGTTCCCACTCCACCCAACCCCCTGATGGCCCCAGGAGCTGTTCCATAGCTCTGCAGAGAATCCCAGAGCGCCACTAAATAGCACTGAAATGCAGCTGGTTCTGGGGTGGAGAGCAGAAGCTGGGTGCCCTGTACCAGGCACAGGGTGGAAGAGAGGATGATGGGCCAGAGACCCCCACACCCCTCACCTCTTAGGGGCGGGGCCCATGCAGAGCAGCCAGGCCCCTGGGCTGGACGCTGCAGTGCACAGTCAGCAAGGGGGAGGGCTGCCAGGCTGTTGACAGCCCTAGGAGCTCTGCAGCAGCTCCTCCCTCTGGGGATGGCCCTCTTGACAAGCCCTCCTTGCCCTTCACCACAGCAAAACACCAAGGAAGGAACCGGCCGTGGCACTAGCCGACTGAAGCTGGACACTCGCCCTGCCCTGAACCACCAGGCCGCAGCCCATGCTGCTCACACCCAAACCGGGGGGGAAATGCTAGGAAAGGAGCAGCCAGGCTGCTCAGTGCCCCTCCTCTCAAGCCAGAAGAGAGGGACAAGGACAGTGGGCTGAGCTAGGTTGTCAAGAG
Organism: Natator depressus; assembly: GCF_965152275.1. NCBI lineage: Eukaryota > Metazoa > Chordata > Testudines > Cheloniidae > Natator > Natator depressus. The sequence goes on along the minus strand of NC_134250.1, from coordinate 3,036,884 downwards.
GGGAATCGGAGGGAAGGGGAAGCCAGGGGACCGGACCATCCCAGCTCCAGCAACACCCGATCCCACAGGGCACAGAACCAGTGTCACGCCCGTGCTGGGCAGAGACCCCCAGGTTCCAGCAGCACCATCGCGTGGCCACCTACCCCAGTGCCCAGGCTGTCGGTGGGCGTGGGTGAGACGCCATCCCCGCTCTCCTGGCCGCGGGCGCTGAGCTGCGGCGACATGGTGGGCGACTCATCGATGTAGGGCATGGTCTCCGAGCCCTCCGGTGGCACCTTGGGCTCTTCATTCCCCTCCGCATCATAGTCCTCCGCCCCGTAGTTGAAGTCTGCCAGGAGGACAAGGAGAGGCCGGTGAGTGTCTGCCACCAGGGCACCCAGGGAGGCATAGCGCACCGGGGGCTGCCTGCCCCTCGCCGCCATGGCACCACCCAGCAGCAGACCCCAGGTGGGAGACGGGGCTGGCCAGAGGCATGGCACCCAGGGGCTAAGCCATCAGACACCTGTCTGCCCCCAGGGCGCTCCTCCCCACTGGGGAGAGCTGGGAGCTCAGCACTCTCCCTGCCTGCTGCACCATCTTGCTTTTTATAGGGCTGGGGGTGGGGCTCCCAATAGGTGAGGTCACTTCCCTAGCTCCGCCCCCTTGTTTTGACTCCAGCAGCCAATGGGTGTGTGGCACCAGGACAAGGTGGGCGCTGAGACAGAGACTGATGGTTAATAGGAAAAACCCTTTTCCACCAGCCCCCCATCCCTCCCTGCAGCTGGGCAGGGGCCTTCTCCCAGCTCCGCCGGGGCCCAGGGCAGGGGCGTGGGCGCTTGGCCTCGGGGTGCCCCCATTGCACTGCAGCTGGCAGCACTGGCACCGGCTGCGCAGGGCTGCAGGGCCCGGGCGTTGCATGGCTTGATTTTAGGGCTGCTCCGGTCAGGCACGTGGCAGAGACTGTGCCCCGGGGTGGGGAAGGGGTCAGCCAGGGCTGGAGGGGCCCCTCAGCGCCCCTGGCCCAAGGGTCAACAGCTCCCTGGCACGTCTGCATGTATCTGACAGCCAGCCACACAGCCCCCTCCACCGCGGAGAGTCGGCCACCCCACGAGTCACGAACACACATACACTGAGAGCACCACCTCCCCACACATTCCCCCTCCCCAGGGCTAGCCCCCAGCCAGCTCTTTAAGCCCTGAGGCGCAGTGGCCCCCTCCCCGGCACAGCGAGCCACGGGGGCCCCCTCGGTCCCCTCCTGGCCATGCTCTGCCCAGCCAAGCCCACGGGCACCCTTGACACACAATTAACAGCTGAGTACTGCCCTGGAGGTGCAGGGACCCGGCTCTGCCAGACATCCTGCTGCAGGGGCAGGGGCAGGGGCAGGGGCAGGGCTGAGCAGGGAGTGGAAGGGGCAGCAGCAGGGGGCTAGGGAGCCAGTGATCCATGCGAGGGGAGGACTCCGCTGCAGCCTGCCCTCCCATGCAGAGGTGCCAAGCGAATCTGTCCCCTCATTCCTATACCCTCAGTAGCAGCAATGAGGGTGGGCCTGGGTGCCAGGACTCCTGGGCTCTGCCGCCGACCCGCTGGGTGGTTTGCATAAGTCACGACTCCGCCTCTCCATGCCTCAGTTTCCCCTCTAGTTCATTGTCCCCGCGGCGCTCAAGGTGGGGGGAGCGGGGGCACGGCATCTTCCCAGCCCGCCAACAGCAGAGCTTGCTAGGCCCGGGAGCCGTGGCCCTCAGCGACACTCGCCCCCCAGCACAGCAGCTCGCCATGGGGCGCTGGGCGAGCAAAGCAGCCCAGCTCCAGCAGGATGTTAATGGCAGGGAAGGGCGCAGGGCTACCAGCCCTGAAGGCAGCACAGGGGCAGTTCTCCCCACCCCCTCGCTCTCTGTCCCCAGACTCTCTCAGGCAGCGCTGAGTCCCCCCACCTCAGGCCTGCCCGTCCCAGCCGCCCCCTCCCTCCATCACTGACAGGCTACAGCCGGAGGGATGGGGCCAGGCTGGGAGCAATGAGCTGCCCCTGCTGCAGGTGAGGGCAGGGAGGCCCAGGGGTTGGAGCCGGACTTGGCTTCATCCTCCAAGGCTGCAGAGCTGGGGGGAGTTGGGGGGGGCCTGGCCGGTTACCACGGAAATAGCAACTGCCTCGGCAGAGGGAAGAGCCGAATGCAGCAGCCCCGAGATGGGTACAGGGCAGGGGTCTGGTGCCGAGAGGGGGTGGGATCCAGAGGGCAGGGGGCTGCGCCGAGGGGGGCGATCCAAAGGGCAAGGGCTGGTGCAGGGGGTGGGGGGGGATCCAGAGGGCAGGGGGCTGCACCGAGGGGGGGTGGGATCCAGAGGGCTGGGGGCTGGCGCCGAGTGGGGGGATCCAGAGGGCAGGAGGGAAGGGGAAGCTGGACTGTTGGGGTTGGCCAGCAGGTGAATGCTGGGGGGCCCAGGGCTCAGATCCCCAGGAGCTTGGGGCAGGGACTCTCCAGCCCAGGCCTGGCCCCTGGGAGCTGCTCTCAGGCAGGTCTGCGTGAGGCCGACAGGGCCCTTCCCGGGGTGAGTGCCAGCCTCTTGGAGCAGGGGCAGCTGTAGTGGGAGCTTTCTGTGCTGGGAGGCCAGGCTGGGCCTGGCCCCTCAGGGCAGCTCCCAACCCACTGGCTGGTGGAGGGGGCAGGCGGGCACTATGAGCGATGGTGAGTCCCTGCCACCCCAGTTGGAGGCATGCTCCCACCCCAGCCAGCACCCGCTGTCACAGCAAATGCCTCCTCTGAAGGCCTTGCTCCTGTGTGCGCCCTGCACTGACCTCTGCTCCACCCCGATGGTCCCTGAGGGCACCCTTCCTGACCCCACAATGATCCCAGCACCCTGAAGCCTGAGGCTGGGTGCCCCCTCAAGCCCCTGCACTGAGTGCGCCCAGCCCAGAGCCCCCACGCAAAGGCAGGTGGGGGCTAGAGCCCCCCCCCCAGCCCACTGCACTGAGTATGCCTGGCCCAGCACCCCCGTGCAAAGCCGGGCAGAGGCAGAGAACCCCCCGCACACACACACACAGCCCCCTGCACTGCGTGTGCCTGGCCCAGAGCCCTCGTACGAAGCTGGCTCACTCAAGCCTCACAGCATGATGCTCAGCTGCAGTTAATATTTCATTGCAATTTAATATTTCAAGCTGATAAATCTTTAAATCCAAGAGGATTTTAAAGCTCTCCAGAGTCAGACCCTGTGAGCATGAGCCAGGGAGGGAAGAGGGCCAGGAACAAGGGACATTCCCCGTTAGCCTGGGGAATCATGTCCCCATGCCAGGGGATGGGAGGCCAGTGCTGGAGCCATTCAGAACGGGCCTGGGCAGAGCCCAGCAGGACAGGTCTGTGTGGGACACAGCACGGCACAGAGCGAACCTGTAACTGACCCCATCGCAGCTCAGCAAGCAACCCAGCATGGTCACTGCCGGGCAGCCCAGCCCCCATCGCTCAGACGCAGAAGGGTCCCCGCTGGGCTCGTCCTGCTGGGTCTGGCTCCTGTGGCCCTGGAAAGGTGCGTGTGTCCGTGCACACTCACACACACACACGCGTGCGCGTGCAGGCACAGCATGGCAGCCCAGGTTCCCACCTCATTAGCATGCTCCAGCAGGGAGCCCTCCCTGCTCCTGGGAGCAGCAGGCCAGGCGCTGGACCCGGCTGCTGGCAGCGCTGCGGCAGGCTGTCAAGGGAGCAGCGGGGACAACCAGCCGAGCGCACGCTCCTGAGTCACCCTCATTAGCACGGGGTTCCCTCCATCGCACCCACACACGCGCTGCCTCCCAGACTGCCGGACATGGCGCGAGAGGCTGGGAGATCCCACTGGCTGCGTGGCACATGGGGAGGAGAGGGGTACTTTACGCTGCACTACGCACCTCCCTCCCCACCTCTGCACGCACATGGCTCGCACGCGCACACGGATCGCACGCGCACAGCACGGAGCCCCGGGGAACGTCCCAATCCATTTGGGGCCCCTCCCTGCTGCTGGCGCTGGGCAGGGAGTGCTGGTTATATACACAATGCTCTAGCACGTTACATTAGCACATCCCCACTTGTGGGGACAAGCGGGGGACTCCTCTCACATTGCGGGGGGGGGGGAATTGTTTGATTCACTTCTGCTTCCTTGTTTAAGGAGTTTGGGTGAATTTTAGAGCAACAGCCCAGAGCATGGGGGTGAAGGCACAGCTCTACCTTCTCCTTTCTAAGCCTGGGCCCCCCTCCCACAGCTCTGCTGGTGACCCCCAAACCCAACCCCAGCCCCTGCTATCCCAGCCCTGGGCTCCCCGCACAGCTCTGCCAGTGCCCCCCAATCAAAACCCACAATCCCTGCTAGCCCAGCCCTGGGCTCCCAGCCCAGCTCTGCCAGTGCCCCTCAATCCCGACCCGCAGCCCCTGCTAGCCCAGCCCTGCCCCCACAGCTCTGCTGGTGCCCCTCACTCCTGACCTGCAGCCCCTGGTAGCCCAGCCCTGGGGTCCCCCCCAGCCAGCTCTGCAGGTGTCTCTCAACCCAGGACCTTTGCACCCCACCCTGAGTCCTTTCCTGCCCCTCTCTGGCTCCCCCTGCTCCCCTCAGGCCCATGTGGAGTCCGGCAGAGCCAGACGAGCCAAGACATCTCTGCCAGCCAGGCCCAGGGCAGCTGGGCACAGCTCAGCCGGCAGATCTCACGGCCCCTAGCTCATGCCCACCTCCACCAGCTGCTGCTGGCAGCTTCTCCTAGAGCCGGGGGTGCCAGCCCCTAGCGCCAGCCCTGCTCCAACCGGGCCAGGCTGGCGCGCGCCCGTGTCCCCAGCTCCCGCCTCCGCAGCGGCTGCAGGGCCCGCGGCGTGAGGCCCGTGCCATCGCCATGGCAACAGGCTCCTGCACAATCCTGCCGGCTGCCAGCTCAGCCTCCCACGGCCGCAGGGATGGGGGAAGGGGCCTTGCGCTCTCCCCTGCTCCATCCCACGGGCCGGGCAGGGCGGGGGGGGGGCAAAGGGGCAACGGAGTCAGCATCACCCCACCCCACAGCCCAGCTCAGTGCGGCCCCAGCTTTCAGCCAGCACAACAGCGGGGCCAGGCGCCCCCCAGGGCGACTCGGCCCGCGGACACCGGAGCGGGAGCAGGGGCTGGGCTCAGCGACCTCCAGGAGAGGCGCTCCCTCCCAGCCGGCCTGGGGGGCGCAGTGTCACAACCCCAGCCTGCCCCATAGCAGGGACCGCTGAGCTGGGGGCCGAGCCGCCGGCAAGGGTGCCAGCGCCCCGGCTATCGGGCTGCAGCCCGAGCCCAGGGCAAGAGGCAATGCCACCCCACCTCTCCCAGCTCTTCCCACGCCCTCCGGCATGGGGCTCTGCAGCAGCTTCTTCCCTCTAAAAGCCCCCTGGAGCCACTGGGCAGGAAAGAAACCGACCCCATGATTAGCAGCCACTCATAGGCCGTGCCCCCAGGGCACCAGCCACATGCCAGCCACAGCAGTTAATATTTCACCAGCCCCACCGACAAGGCAGAGAAGCCCCCGTGCACCAGGGCGCAGTATCTGGGCTCTCCCAGAGCACTTCCCCAAGGACAAGCCCCGTGCAGTGAGGTCTGCACAGAGGAAGGCATGTTCCTGGCTCCCCTACGGCCCTGCCAGCTGCCCTCCTTACTGCACCAGGAATGCAAATTAAACCCAACAGCTAAGACACAATGCCACATTGCCAGGCACATGTCAAGTGCTACTGCCAGGGAGGGGCGGCCGGGGTGGGGCGTGTGGGGCAAGGGGCAGCAGGGTCACATGCGTCCCCAGGCCAGGCGAGAGGCCCTGGAGAGCCGGGGCCCAGCGGGAAGAACTTGTGCCATCTCCGAGAGTGCCCCAAACACACACATTGCAAATCCCCGGCTCTAATTCCTGGGCCTGCACTTCCCACCCCGGGCCCTTATTTGCTGCGCCCCAGGGCCCCTGTACCCCTGCCTGCAGCCCAGAGAGAGGCCAGCCGCCCTGGGTTTGTGTGGCCCCCGTAGCACAGCCTGAGTCCAGCACTGCCACAGCATGGGGAGAGCGGCTTGAAAGCCAGCCGCACCGTGGTCACATCGCCCTCCCCACAGCCTGGCGCCGGGCCACCTCCAGCAACGGGAAAGGGACGGGAGGGCTTGGGAGCCCCTCCGCTGCACGTGTCCGAGGACGGGAAGTCACAGGAACAGCAAAGGGAGAAGCTGGGTGATCTCACTGCCACTTCCCCTCACCTCTGCCAGCGCCTCAGCACCGACCGCAGCCCCTGGCACCCCGGCCCGGGCTCCCCACCCAGCTGTGCCGGCGCCGACCCGCAGCCCCCATCACCCCGGCCCGGGCTCCCACCCAGTTGTGCCGGCGCTGACCCGCAGCCCCCGTCACCCCGGCCCGGGCTCCCACCCAGCTGTGCCGGCGCCGACCCGCAGCCCCCGTCACCCCGGCCCGGGCTCCCACCCAGCTGTGCCGGCGCCGACCCGCAGCCCCGGCACCCCGGCCCAGGCTCCCCCCCCAGGTCTGCCAGCACCGACCCGCAGCCCCCGTCACCCCAGCTTCAGGCTCTCCCCATCCCCCTCTGCTGATGCCCCTCAAACCCAAACTGCAGCCCCCCTTCCTCATTATTTGTGTCCTGGGCCTTTCCTGAGCGCTGCCTGCGTTCGGGCAGGGGGAGCGCACGCCGTCTCTGGGGAACACACACCTGCAACCGCTGCCCTCCTCCTCCTCCACTAGAGACAGGTTAGGCGCAGTCCGGGGATTCCTGGCTCGCTGCTGGCCCAGCCCGGGCACCCCTCCATGCAGGGCCCCAACGCTCTTCCTCGCCAGCCCCCAGAGCCCTCGGCTACAGCCTGGCTGACAGCTGGCTGCGGCTCCCGGAGCCTGCTGCACCAACGCTCTGCCCATCCTTCCACTTCACTAAGCATCTCCATGGCTGTGGCCGCGCATTCGCCTGCCTGGGGGAGCCTGGGGAGAGCGGGCGGCTAACAGGGCCAGCACGGTGGCTAACAGGGCCAGCACGGCAAGGGCCAGGAACAGTCCTCGGGGTCATTTCCCTCCCTCCACGTGCAGTGGGGACTGGCTCCAAGGAGAGCATGCGTGCAGCCTGGCCAGGGTGAGGGGAGACCAGGCTGGGGAGCTGGCTGGTGGAGTGACCACGCCCCTGGGGAGACACAGACGGGACGGGTCGAGGAGCCCTTGGCCCCCCTGGTCCCCAGCGTCGCCAGCCTGTGAGACATGCTCCCTCTCCCCGGCGCGCTGCGGACTGGCCCTGCTGCCTCAGCCGAAGGCGGCCCAAGGCGGGAGGGAGCCGAATGAGGCAGGAGTGAGGCTGGCCTGAAATGCCTTGGCACAGGGACCCGGCTGTGCCAGTCCAGACCCACAGGTGGCGGCTCCCTCCCAGGACCAGCAGGGGACCTTAAGATCTAGGCTCTGCCACGTGGGCCCAGCTCTAGCTCCAGACAAATCCACACCCGGGATGAGGGGGCAGCGACTGCCCTCCCGCAGGGCCTCCTTTGCCAGCCCCGGCAGAGCCCTGAATAAAGACACCTCTGCTTTCCCCCGCGGTGGGAAGTGACCCATCTGGGATGGGGACTGGCTGCAGAATTGCCACTGAGGTGTATTTCTTCCCTTCTCTCCCCCTGTGGATTAACTGCTGGGGTCCCAGTGGCGCCTGTTAAACTGATCCTGCCTGCAATGGAAGCAGCTCATTAACATTCTCCTTCCTTCTGCCTTCACCACTGCTCCCTCCATCCATGCCAGCTCTCCTCCCCACTCACAGGCGCCAGGGGCAGGCACTGGCAAAGCCCTGGCATGGGCAGTACAGCCGGGGCGCCCAAAGCAAGCCTGCCAGCGTGGGACAGTGCTCCCCAGCACACCTGGGCCAAAGGATCCCGCAGGAGGACGGGGCTGGGGAAACGGGATCCTGGCAGCCTCACAAAGCCCGGGTCATTCCAGAGCCCCCAGCAGCACTGACAATGGCTCCTCTTCGCTGGCCCTCATGCCGTGCTGGGAGATCTCGCCAGCTGGCTGCCCCAGGGATGGGCGAGGCATTGCTCAGGTCTAGCGCCTCAGCAGGGGTGGCGCCCCTCCCTTTGCAGCCTGTTCCTGCCTGGTCCCCAGTCTGCAACACAAGGGCCCTCTGCTGCTCAGGCTTGCTGGGCAGAGCAGCCAGTCGGGGGCTTTCCTCCGCACTCCAGGCTGCCCCGGGGAGCTCTCCCTGCCTCTCCTGCTTGGGAGTTGGAGGGCTGGGCAGATGGGCCCTGAGAGCCAGGGGGTGATGTTCTCTAGTGCAAAGGCGGAGAGGGAGGAGAAAGGCCCCACTGAGGAATCTGGGGCAAGGGGGATGCACCAGAACTCTCATGTAGCCCTTTATTCTGGCTAGGACCCACCGATCTGAAGCCGTTTCCTGGATCTGTGTCCTGCGAAATCTCTGCAGAGGCTCAGCCAGGCCGGTGGACCCAGTGCCCACTCCCAAGCAAAGGGGCGTCTGGGCGAGCAGAACCCAGAACCTGCCTGGGAGCCTACAGGCCCAGGGACAGCCCCCCAGGGCTCAGCTATGGTGGGGCCAGGCCTTTTGTGCTGGACTAAAGGGAGCCACTTTGGCTCCCTGGCATCACCCAAGGCCTGGGCCAGGCGACCTCCCCAATGGAGAGACCCACCCAACGGAGCTTAAATCCTGTCACCTAACCACCGCCTCAGCCAGATGAAGCAGCAAGTCCCCAAAGCGCCCGTCACCGCCTGGGCCAGACCCGCAGCAGAGTCTCCAGCAGAACCACCCGCAGGTTGGGAGGAAGGAACTAGCGTCCAGCTGCTCGGCTAGGCAGGCAGCCCGGCACGCTCACCCCCTTGCCCCACCGGAGAGATACAGAGACCATCGGGCCTATTGCTGCGTTCTGCGCCCCGGGCCCAGATGGAAACTAACTGCTAATGGGGCACGAGGTGGCCCAGACCTCGTGTCTGGGCAGGGCTGCCGCGGTTCTGCTGTGCCCGAGGGAGGCTGCAGAACCCAGCCCAGGCCTGAGGGGGAGAACACACCACCCCAACGCTGCTGCAGGAGTCCCCGGTCCTGGCTTCCTTCTATAGGGCCTGTCATACAGTTACCAGCTCTGGCACATTCCCTCCCGTGCCCCCTGGTGCCGGGGCACCCCGGCTCCTGCCACGCTGGAATGCACTCAGTGCTGGCACGAACCACAGAGAGATGCCGCCTGAGCGGGTCTGACAGTGCCGGAGCCTGGAGCCATGCCAGCAGGCTCTGAAACGTGCCTCACCAACCACAGCCTTGGCACTGGCTCCTGAAGCCCCTAGGACAAACACCCAAAGCAGATCCCCAGTGACGTGCAGCAAGCCACACGCTGCCCTGGACAGGGCTAAGGGATCTTCACACTCCTGATATGGGGGCTAGCCAAGGCAAAGCAGCCAGCTGGGTGCAGGGCACCCATCACAGCGTCTCTCCCTGGCCAGGCCTGGCTTCCCCTTCCCTCAGCCGGGATCGCCAGTCACGCCAAGCTCAGCCTGAGGGTCTAATCCACCCAGCTTAGCTCACTCCTGAGCCCCAAGCCAGATGTGACGCTGGCAGAGAGGCCAGTGCTCCAACTCCCTCTGTGCCCAGCAGCCCTCCTCCCTCCTGGATGGGCACATCCGCCACCCGCCTGCACACAGACCAGGAGAGGGCAGTGTGGCCCTGCTCTCCAGTTCATGCCAGGCCACAGATCCAGGCAGAGCCTCTTCAACTCGCTGCACGGAGGCTTGGACACTCAGGGGCAACTTGCACATCCATGTACATTATGAACGCCAGACACCTCCTGCTTACTTCGGGGCGGGGGTATTTCCGCATGGGACCGAGTACCTCTGCCATCTGCACACCTGCGGCAGGTTAGCCAGTGCAGACAAGGGCTCAGAGCAGGGCCCACATCCAGAGCCAGGGAACCAAAGCCAGCCTCCAGTCGGGGGCTGCAGGCACAGCTTCCGTAGGGCAGCCCCCATGGACACTGGGTCTGATCTAGTGCTGGGTCTGCCAGGGCTCGCTGGGGGGCCTCAGCAAGGCACGAGGGGTGCTCAGCTGGTCGGGGCACACACGGTCCGGAACCACTTCTGACCCTGGTGGCCTTAACCGCTCTGTGCCTGCCTCCAGACAGACACCACGTTATGAAGTACATTCAGGTCACTGGATCGAGAGTGAAAATTATTAACTTTCACCTCCATTGCTGTGCCCACACCTGCCCTGCCATTGGCCCCCAGGCCTGCATCCTGCCTGCACCTACCCCGCCACTCACCTTGTGCATCCCCCACCCACACATGCCCCACCATTGGCCCCCCCACCCCACCTGCCCGCCTTTAGCCCCCCGCCTGCACCTGCCCTGCCATTGGCCCCCAGGCCCACATCCCGCCTATACCTGCCCCGCCATTCACCTCGTGCACCCCCCGCCGGCACCTGCCCTGTCATTCGCCCCCCGTGCCCGCACCTGACCTGCCATTGGCCCCATGCACCCCCTGCCCCGCCATTCACTCCCACGCAGCCCAGGCCCACACCCTGCTCCCCCATTCGCTCTTGCACGCCCAGCCTGCACCCTGCCGTTCACCCCCAGGCCCACACCCTGCTCTCCCATTCGCACCTGGAGGCCCTGCCTGTGCCCTGCTCATCTGAATTCCAGCCTCAGGAGCTCGGGCGTGCTTTGATTTGCTGCGTGTCACGGTGGAGAGCACCCTGGGCTGGGGTCTGACGGGCAGTGCACCATATGAATTATACAGCCAGGCAATGCCACTCAAAGCACCCAACCCACCTCCTCCAGAGCCCCTGGCCAGGCACCCCACCCACTGTGTGCCACCTCTAGGCAGCGTCTTCTCTCTGTCCTCCACATCACCACCACACTGTCCCCCACAAGGTTACTGGTCCTTCCTGCCCAGCGCCAGGCCCTCCTGCAGGCTCCACTCTGAGCTCCACGGCTCCGGCGCAAACACCTGCAGACCGGCCAAGGGATTCAGCCGCAGGCCCCCAGCAGAACTGCGGAGAGGCCTGTGGCTCCGCTCCTCATGCTTCAAGGCCGCAGGCTGGCTGCCTACAGGGGCCAGGAAGAACTCACAGCTCCGGCTCTGCGGGGCCGGCCAGGCACAGTAGCGGGGGCTCTCCAGCGCTGGCCCTGCTGGGGGGCTGCACTGCGCTCGCCCCACCTGCAAAGCACCTCAAAGCACTTCTCAGGCCTCAGCCCTGCCTGACGTGGGGAGAAATCACAGCACCCGCCCCAGGCCACACAGCGAGGCAGCCACAGAGGCGGGAACAGAGCCCAGAAGTCCGGGGCGCTCAGCACACGGCCTTGCGGGTGGGTGGGGGAGCTTACCCGCTCGCTGCACCACTGCCAGGGCATGTTCTGGGGCCCGCCCGCCTGAGGTGCTTGCTGCACCGACCCAACCACGGGGCTGCGAAACCCAGCCAGAGCCAGGCCTCCCCGCTGACCCAGCGCGAGGGCCAGGGACCAGGGCGATCCCCCTGCCCGATCCCTCCTGGGGCCGCAAGGAGCTTGGCCCCATTCCCGAGGCAGCCCGTCTCTCTGGGGCCGTGGTGGCTACCCAGTGCCACGCTGCAGAGCACGAGAGAGTCACACGAGCCCCGCAGGCAACCCCACCACACGAAAGGTCCCCAGTGACCCGGGTCCTGGAGCTCTCTCCCACTCCTCGCATCGCAGGGATCTTCCCGCCACTGCCACAAAGGGGCACGGGAAAGCAGCCCAAGCCCAGGGACCAGCCTGCTTCCCCGAGCTCGTAACCGGTGGCACAGGGGCTGGCAGGGAGGGCCCGTGTCGGGGGGCCTGGCTGCCCAGTGACCCTCGGACACCAGCAGGGCGAGCCGGGGACTGACCTGCTCCCGCTGGAAGGGGGCGTTAGGCGTGGGGGCAGCGCAGGGCTGGGCCCCTCGGGGCGCCGAGGTCACCCAGCTAGCAACGTGGGAAGCGTGGCGTGGATGGCTCCAGTGTTTCTACCCAGAGGTGCAGCCCCACTCGGAGCAGGGTCAGACGACGCTGCAGGAGCAAGGCCCGAGCCCACCGCTGCCCCCAGGGCTCTCAGCCAGGCCCCCGCCGAGCACAGCCCGTTCTGGGGCTGGGAACTGGGCACGGCTGAATGTGCTTCCCCAGGTGGATCAGCCTGTGCCCCCCACCCTGGCGCCACGCAGGTGAAGGCAAGTGAGGGCATCTCCCAAGGAAGAGCGTGCCCCATGGACAGCCCCTCTCTTGTGGGCTCACTTAGAGGGAGCATCTCCGCCACAGAGCCGCATGGGTCTCTTGGGGCGATTGCAGGGGAAGGTGCCCCAATCCTCCCCGCTCACCTGCGTGACCCCGCTGTGCCAGCGCTCAGCCTGCCCGTTTACATAACCTGCCCCGGGCTCTGACTGCCCAGGAGGGGGCTGCAGGGGGCTGTGCCGCCCCCAGAACACTGGCACTGTCTAAATGCCAAGGGCTGGGGGAAGCGCTTCCCGGAGCAGCCTGCAGTGACAGAAAGCAGGAGAGGAGCGCGCATCCACGGGGAGGGGGCTGCACTGAACAGCCCAGGCCCCCGGCTGACGGCAGGCAGCAGGGACACCTGCTCCCATGCTGCCTTCGCTTGGATCCTGCCACCCCCCCCGGCCCTGCGGCGCAGCGTTACACAACAGGTAGTGACAGACGGGGGAGCCGGGCCGGCCAGTGCCCCCACCTGGCACCGTGCCCCCAGGTGAGCCGGCTCCCTGCCCCCTGAGCGATCCTACCCCAGGGCTCTTCCCAGCCCTCTCCGACTCCCGCAGCCGGGAGACCCCGGCGGCTCCGGCCCAGCCCAGCCTGGCCCCCCGAGCGCACACGTACTGCTGTAGAGGGTGTCGATCCAGGAGAGGCGCGCCAGGCCCCGGTGGCTGAGCGGCTCCATGCTCGGCGAGGCGAGGCTGGCTGTCAGATCCTCGGCCACCGACACATCTCCCAACAAAGGCGGCGAGGGGAGGGAGGGAAGGGAGCGGGGAGGGGGCCAGGGGGAGCGGGGCTGGGGCGGGCTGGCAGGAGCCCGGGCAGCAGTGGGTCACGGCAGCCGGCGAGGGGAGCCCGAGCCAGCCCCTACCCTGCAGCACGGGGCTGCCTGCCGGGGGGAGAGGCTCCACTACGGGAAGGAGCCGCCAGTGCCTGCCAATGGCAGCCCGCACCTCCCCCCGCCTCCGCCGGAGATGGGGCGGGGAGCGGAGCCAGCCCCGCATGCAGGGAAGCTGGGGAGGGGGCAGCGAGCCCCTCTCTCCGTGCTCCAGCGCCATGTCCAGAGTCACCCCCAGGCGCTCAGCTAGGCTGCTGCCCTGCACCCCAGAGGTGGCTGCATTTCAGCATCATGACAGGTGACAGCTGGGGGCGAAGGGGGGGCACCCCATGCCGTGGGGCAGTGCTGGGCTCCGCAGGCTACCATTAGCTCCCCGAGTTTGGAGGGAAGAGGCTGCGGAGACGCTGCCAGATGGTCAGGTGGCTGCAGGTGGCAGTTAGCTGGGTCTGCCGCATCCCTCGATGCCGATGACTCCCTCCCCCAGCCATGCCGTGAGTATTTTTAGGGGGTGGGGGAGGGGCAAGAGGGGCCCTGTGGATGGCCTAACCTGGGCATCCGGCCCTGTGCCCTCTCTGCAGACTGAGAGCCCAACCCGGCAAGACCCCTCGAGGCAGCCCGGGCATGACTTCAGTCCACCAGCCAGGGGGGCCAGTAGTGCCAGCTGGCAGGGTGATGCCCGTCTATTGGAAACCAGGCTGAGAACCAACCAACTCATTCCACACAGGCCAGCGAGCAGCCAGGGATATAGCCACCTCCCAGCACCAGCGGGCCCTGCCACACTGGAGCTAGGAGGCCAGAGGGGAATGGCTCCACGTCCCGGCCCAGTGGCAAGGAGAACGGGCCCCAAGGAATGATCTGGAGGGAACATGGGGCGCGTGGGGAGAGCGGAGCCGAGGGGCTCGACAGGCCCTGGGACATCGCCATCTTCGTAGTCACGGGAGCCAACAGCAGCCACGGCAGCTAAGAGACACATTTCTTTCCCCTCCTCTCCTTTCCGGGGCACGTCAGTGCCAGCCCCCTCCTGCCCTGGGCCGAGAGGCCCGAGACTGCAGCTGGGCACAGCCAGAAGGCGTACGGCGGGTAACCAGCCCCCCCAGCTGGGGCACGGTAGGTGCAGCCCTGACACTCTCCAGGACAGGGAAGTGGCACAGACAGCCCTGGATATGGCATGGACACTGCTGCCTCTGGGCCTCACGCTGTCCTCACCGAGGGGCGCCCTGCACCCTGCACTCACTGACGAGCCCATCTGCAGCTGACGGGGTCCAAGCATTTTAGTGCTTTGGACGTGGTTTGTGTTAGAGGCACCTTCTGAAATGAGACCCCCCCCCCCGTCCCCTCCGAGCGCTGGGCCCCCAGCCCCCTCGAGGCACGGTTCTGCCCGCTGGGCTGTGCGCCGGCCAGGAGGGCCCTGCCGCACAGGGTGCCGGATCAGCCTGGCACACACAGCCTCAGTTTGCCAGACGCAGCATGCAGGGAGTTGGGGAGGGCCCAGGCACTTGATGGGCGCCCCCCCCCAGCCTGGGGCCTGGCACAGCTCCTGCGTCTGCTCCAGAATGAAGCCTGGGTGGGGGACACCAAGCCCAGTGGCCCAGGGTCACGGGAATGGCAGCACAGAGCCAGCAATGCTCTGGGACACGGTCCCCCCCGACAGCAACAAGCCAGGGGCACGCTCTGAATGGGAGCCCTGCAGAGGTCGCTGGGCATATGCTAACCTGTGGCCCGGAGCTCCCCCAGCTGGCTGCTCCCTCCAGTCAGGGGCTGCTCGAAGCAGCCTTGCCAGCAGCTCTCCTATCCTTCCCCTCACCCCATGAACCCACTGCACAAACTCCGGCCCAAACAGGACAGCCCCAAGCAAGTCGCCTACACTAGGGGAATGGGGACAGGACGCTTGGGTTCCATTCCCAGCTCTCCCACCAACTTGCTGGGTGCCCGTGGCCAAGTCACTGCCTGGCTCCGTGCCTCAGTTTCCCTCCTGTAAAACAGGGATGATACGTTCCCGCCCCACATAAAGCACTGAGAGCTCCACAGACTGACAGCCCCGAAGGGGTGCTCCTACCGCAAGGGACACAGACCGCTCCCTCCCACCCCCCACCAGCAGCCCTAGGAGAAAGGCTCCTTCTCCGAAGCCTGTCGGCCCCAGCAGCAGAACAAGACCCCGCCGAAGCCTCGAGAGCGAGATGGGAGTCCACAGACGCCAGTGCCTGTCCCCACGTGCACCACGCCTTGCACCAGGGAAGAGGTACCAGAAGAGGAGCTGCCATCAGGCGGACACTATATCCCCTTGGGCCAGCTCCACTCTCTGGGCTCGGGAGAGAGCAGTGCCTGACGCCTCACCACGGAGCGGGCTCCCCGGGCCCCACCCAGGGCCATGCCAGCTCCGTGTCCAAGCACAGCTTCTGCCCCGGCAGACATGTCCCACTCCGGGCACCGAGCAGCCAGCCCATCTGGGCCATCCCCCGAGCCAGGACGCAGAGATGCCAGACCCACTGCTCTACGCTCCAGCCCTGTCAGCCCCAGTTCTGCTACCCAGAGCTCAGACAGGAAGGAGTTAAACGTCCACCCCGCTCTGCTTGTAGCCCAAGGAAATGTGAACTGCCTGAGCCATCAACCCCAATGTGTCAGCAGGCCAGCCAAGCGTGCAACCCGGAGACTGCCCTGGTGCAGCTCGTGCGGGCACGTCTGCCTGCCTGTCCCCGAGGCGCGGGACTGGCAGCGATCCCACACCCAGCCATCGCGCGGGGAGAGCGCTCCCCCCACTATCCCAGCCGTGGCTGGACCCGGTCATGCCCACAGCGGGAGCCAGGCGCTGGGGCAGAGGGTTACACACCAGGGCCTGGCTTGGAGGGGGCGGGGAGCCGCTCAGACCGAAGTGCCAGCGCCATGCAGAGTTACAGCGCCCGCACTGCAGGCACCAGCCCCACGCTGTGGGCAGGCCTTCCCCAGGCCCATCCCAGGGCACAGCCTGTCACCCCCGCACACCTCCCCAGGCCACGGTTCTGTCCCGGCAGAGCCGGCTCACGCTCGCCTCACGGTGCTCAGAGACAGCAGCGTGGTGCACCAAACACGGCCAGCGGGCCTCTCGGCCACGGCTCATCCAAAGGCACAGGGCACCAGGAGTGGCACAGTCCGGGAGGAGCCTGTGCCCCAGCCCAAGCTGCCAGCCACCAAGCAGGACCCGAGGCGGGCAGCGTGGCTTTTCAGAGAGCTTTGGCAGTGCAGGGGCTGCAAGGCAGAGGGCCCTTCCCCACGCCCAGGCAATCTCCCCGGTGCCCTGCTATTGCTCACTGGCCAGCCAGCACCTGACTGGGCCGGCTTGGGAGGAGCTGGAGCAGCGGCACAAGCAGCCCCCCATACCCTCCCCGGCACCCGATTCCCATCTGCCATCATTGCCCGGCGTAGCCTGGGTCCTCGCAGCCCCAGAGCCGCTAGCCTCCCCTGGTGCTCTCTGCGCAGTCCTGGGCACGTGGCCAGAGAGCAGGGCCCCGGCCAGCCCTCCCTGTGTGCCCAGAGAGCAGGGCCCCGGCCAGCCCTCCCTGTGTGCCCTTGCCTGGGCGTATCTCCCCAAATCACCTCCCTGCCATCACAGGCCTCCCTCCTTTGGCTAAAGCTGGCCGGCGGCTGGCCATGAGGGTAGGGCTGGTGGCTCGCTGCGATACACAGGAGGAACTAGGAGGAACTGGCTGATGCCCTCTGGCCTTTAGCTCTATGCCCCTGGCATCTCCCGTCCCCAAGTCTGAGCACCTGCCCCCGGGGGTTACGCTCTAGCCGAGAGCACCCAGACATTGGGCTGTGCCGCGCCAAGGACCATGCGTTTGGGGGGACCTGTGCATTCCCAGAGAGCCCTGGGGTCAGGTCAGTCCCCCGTCCCCGTCTCTCGCTGTGTGCCATCCTGCCTGCTCCTCGCCCAGGCTAACCAAGGGCTGCCCCGCCCCCCCCCCGTTCCACCCACGGCCAGCTGGGGGAGGCCTCATGTCTGGGCTGAGTTCAGCCCCCTGCCCCCGCAGCACTCACCGGGCCAATGGCGGCGGCGGGGGGGGGGGGGGGGCAGTGCCCTGGGCCCAGGGAAAGGAGGCTGGTGACTATGCTAGGGGAAAGCCATCATGGCGGGGAGCCCGGAGCCGCTAGCAGGATCGACACAGCCCCGGCACCAGGCACCGCTCTGCATCCCCACGAGGGGCCCAGGCTGCCCCCCCTGGGCTGGCAGGTTGGATCAGCACCAGAGCCCCTGCTGGGGCTCATTGCCAAGCCAAGCAGTGAGTCACCAGGCGGTGAATCACCAGCACAAGGTGCAGGCCGGGATGACGCGCAGAGAGCTGCAATTATCCATGCCTCACACCAGGCTCTGTACGGATCTGAGCAGCTCCCCGCACGCAGCCAGTGCCCCCCCGCACACACAGCGTAACAGAGTCCGGAGGGGGGACCACAGGCCTCCATGGCCAGGCAAGCAGAGCTCCCCCCACTCGCTCACAGGCCAATGCAGGGACCTCAGGCCCCAGTGCAAGGTCCTGTTCCGGATCTGAGCTCCGGGCCAGCAGGGTAAGGAGCACCTGTCCTGCTCTCTAGCGCCCCGCTCTGGCCTGCGCACAGACTAGCTGTGGCCAGACCCCCTCCCTCCAGTGCAGGGGCTATGCAGGGGAGCCATTCGCAGGACAAGGAGTCTCCCCGCTCGGAGGCCGACAGGAGCCTGGATTCTGGGGTCAGCGGCACCCGCTTGGCACGAGGCGATGGCCCCCAGCGGACTGGGGGGACCCCAGCTCCATTCCGCCCCCCCAGCACTCTCAAGAGCACACAGCATTCCCCTGCCCTTACGCTGCACTGCTGCGCCCCACACCAGAGGTGGCCGCACTTCTCCCTACGTGCCTCATTAAGAACGCTGCCAGCAATGGGCACGAAGCCCTCCAGGGCCCCTGCGGGGCGAAAGCACCATAGAAACAGCCACCGTCATCCTGCTGGGATTCGCTGCGGGGGCGGGAGGAGGGGGTGGATCTTTGAAGAGTCACTGCCACGTGCCAGGCTGCTACACTCACATCTGCCAAGGCCACACGCCGCCCTGGGCTGCAAACGGCTCCGGCTTTTCTCCGCCGCCTGCAGCGGGATGGGGCTACACAACACCCCGTCTGACCCCATCCAGCCCGGCTCCTCCCCAGCCCCGTGCCGCAGGCTATGCCCTGCCAGCCGCTGGGCAGTACGGAAGGCTGCAGGGGATCAGGCAGGACAGAGCTTCCCTCTCCCTGAGCCCACTGCCGCTTTAAGGACAGAGCTCCCCCACCCCCGGCAAGTCTGGTAACTGCAGCCTCGGCAGGCTCCCCAGCGAGCGTCACCTTGTGGCCTGATCCCAGCGATGCAGAGCCAAACTGCGGCACAAACCCACGGAGCAAAGGGCCACAGACCCGGCCGCCCACCAGGCTCGGGAAGCCTTCAGCTTATGGCCAGCGCCAGGGAGCGCCTGAGGGGACGGGCAGAAAACACCAGCCCCCAACCCCACCCCGGGGAGGCCGTGGCACCGCAGCCAGCATCACGGACACACCGCGCCAGTCAGAGCAGGGATGGAGGTGCCCCTCTAGCCCAGGGTTGGCGGGCGAGCAGCTCCCCCAGACCGCACCATCAGTTGAGTCGCCTCTGAGCTCCCAGCCCGGCTCGGTCTCTGCTTCCAGCCCCCGTCTCATGGCGCCAGGGAGAACACAGAGGCCTTGCTGCCCACGCCCCACCCAGGCCTGGCTGCCCTCTGGCCTTGGGGGGAGGCCATGAGTCACGCTCTCCACCACCCCCATGCAGCCCTGTCTGCTCCGGCTCACTCACGCCGATAACAGCCAGGCTCTGGCTCCGGCCCCACTGCAGCCAGACCGCACCCAAAGCTCGAGGGGTGGGGATGCAGGGAGGGTTCTGCCAGCCCCAAGCCATCCTGACCCATGGTTCTCAGCAATGTCCTGTGGGCATTGCTTTGGGCACACACTGCCCACTATCCTCGGTGCTCAACTGGCCCTCTTCACCATGGTACCTGGTGTGACGAAGTGGGACTGTTCTTAATGTTTCCTCTGAATAGTGTGGGGGTGCCTCAGTTTCCCCTAGGCAGTTCTTAAGTATCTAGGTGATGGGATAAGGGTGTATGATCGTTGCAGAGCCCTAGAGGGCAGGTGTGTGCGGGGGTCTGGACACAGAGAATGGCCAACACCCTGTTTCCTGGCAACTGATGGCCTGGGCCCTTCCCCACTGCCAGGTGAGAGCTAAAGGGTTGGAGAACAAAGGAATCCGGTGACCTCCTGGCCCGGGGAAAGGGACAAAGCCCAGAGGAGGAGGGGCTGGAGGGAGTTTCAGTTTGGGGCTGGCTGGAGACATGGAGTGAAGGGCAGACGTGGTTGTCTGGCTCACTGCCCCCCAAAATGGACCCAGCTGAGGGGTCCTGTTCTCTGTACCTACAAGCTCTGTTTTAGACCGTGTTCCTGTCATCTAATAAACCTCTGTTTTACTGGCTGGCTAAGAGTCAGGTCTCACTGCGGAGTTGGGGGGCAGGACCCTCTGACTCCCCCAGGACCCTGCCTGGGCAGACTCGCTGTGGGAAGCACACGGGGCAGAGGATGCTGAATGCTCCGAGATCAGACCCAGGAAGGTGGAAGCTGTGTGAGCTGTGTGTCCTGCAGACAGGCTGCTCCCAGAAAGGAGACTCCCCCAGAGTCCTGCCTGGCTTCATAGGGAGCAGTTCCAGAGCATCGCCCGGGGACACCGTGACACCTGGGTACCTAAGGAAGGGAGCACCACAAGTGGAAATACCCCCCATCCCAGTTCACGGAGCGATTGCCCCATGTGCCAGGGCCCCCAGCCTGCCCTAGAACCAGACACTCCCTTTCCCAGGGGCTCGCGCTCCTCTGCCACGCCCGCCCTGCCAGCAAAGGTCCCCCAGGGAACGGCAGCATGAACCCTGCCCGTGCCCAGGAGCAGCTGCTGACCTGGTGTCACGGAGTGCCCGGGCAATGCTCTGGAACTGCTCCCTATGAAGCCAGTCAGGACTCTGGGGCAGTCGCCTTCCGGTGAGCAGCCTGTCCGCAGGGCAAACAGCTCACCCGGCTTCCACCTTCCTGGGTCTGACCTCGGAGCATTCAGCATCCTCTGCCCCTCCGTGCGCTTCCCACAGCGAGTCCGCTCAGGCGGGGCTCCTGGGGAAGCCAGAGGGTCCTGCCCCCCAACTTCGCAGTCAGACGTGACTCTCAGCCAGCCAGTGACACAGAAGGTTTATTAGACGACAGGAACATGGTCTGACACAGAGCTTGTAGGTGCAGAGAACAGGACCCCTCAGCTGGGTCCATTTTGGAGGGCAGTGAGCCAGACAACCACGTCTGCACTTCACTCCATGTCCTAGCCAGCCCCAAACTGAAACTCCCTCCAGCCCCTCCTCCTCTGGGCTTTGTTCCTTTCCCGGGCCAGGAGGTCACCTGATTCCTTTGTTCTCCAACCCTTTAGCTCTCACCTTGCAGGGGGGAAGGGCCCAGGCCATCAGTTGCCAGGAAACAGGGTGTCGGCCATTCTCTGTGTCCAGACTCCTGCACACACCTGCCCTCTAGGGCTCTGCAATGATCATACACCCTTATCGCACCACCTAGATACTTAAGAACTTCATAGGGGAAACTGAGGCACCCCCACACTATTCAGAGGAAACATTAAGAACAGTCCCACTTCGTCACATCTCTCCCCCCTTCGAGATCGAACTGAGCAGGGTCACTTTAGCTGGTGACCTGGGGAAGTTCGAAGCCACCAACGTTCCCATGGATGCCCCAGCATCTCTCCCATTCCTTGGTAGGAGTTACACCAGGACCTTCCAGTTTCACGTCCTCCCTTAGGTCGGGGGTGGTCGATAGCACTCGCAGGCCGCATGTGGGAAGGTTTATGCGGCCCGTGCCCTTTGGCCACCCCAAAACCCCAGTGGGTCAAACTGGGATTGGGTCTTCTCCCCATCAAGCTGGCCAAACACAGCCACTTGGTTATAGGACGGTTTAACTTTCTTAACAGCTTTCACTTCATCTGAGACCTTCTCAAAGCACTCCACACTGGGTCTCCCTTACATCCAGAATTACCTCTAGCCCATCCGGCGGATTCCTACACAATCCCCTTTCAGGCAAACTGACAGACTTCCTAGAGAAAAGGTCAGAAGCATTCTCCTTCCCTTTGCCACACACAAGTTCAGGAATCTTTTCCTTCTTGCTACAGGTTTCCACACCCTCAGTAGGTAACACAATCACATCACCTTCATGCTCTCCTTGTGCCCTGGCTAGGATCTCACCCTGATTAGACAGAGTTGCGACACCCTTTCCCAACAACACACTAGCAACAGGCAAAATACAAGCACCAGAATTGTCTGGGCTCTGGGATTTTACATAGACACTAACTGGATGTGACCTAGTTACAGGGCCATTCTCCCGAGCAGACACAAACTTAGGACCCTTCCCTTCCTGGGCTTTAGCTGAATCCAGAACCAGCTCTGAGACAACTGCACTACCCTCAACCATCACAGGCGGAAAGGCCCCTTCTGTCTGCTGCACAGACAAAGAAGAGCCGGACACACTTTCTCCTTTCCCAGACACACAGCTTGGGATCTCTTTCCCCTTGTCCCAGCACACAGGGCTGGTCACAGACAACTGCTTGGAGATCAGGGTAGCTCCCTCCATAGGCAAGTCAATACCCCTGACAGACACAGACACATTTCCTTCACTGTCCCAATTCTCCACCCAGCTAACAGGTAAGGTCCAGGGACACTCATCTTCCACTCTCCTCGCCTTCCCACCCTGCTGACTAGACAAAGCCATCAGATCACAAGGCTGCCTAGGCTCATCCAAACTTTCCTTACCCAGCACCTTGCCACTCCCAACAGATCCCCTGCCCTGCCTGTGTCTCCCCTCACTCAGCTGGGGTCTCAGCTCCCATTGTGCTCAGCGCTGCTGTCCCAGTGGGGGTAGGCAGTGAGCTCCCTGCTTTCCTCACTGCATCAGAGCCAGTGTGAGCCCCCTCTCCAGTGTGCAAGGGGGCGGGGAGCATCTCTCTGTCCCACCCAGACCCAGGGGTCTGGTTACAGGCAGGCAGGTAGCCTGAGCTTAGCGGCTCCCCCCACCTGCCAGCCAGGTTATCTGCATTTTCACTGACCATTTCCCTCTCCACCGATTGGTTCCCTGGATTCAAATTCAAACCCTTGGCAGTTACCGGAGCAGGGCCTGGATCCTGTCCCAAAGAGACACAGTCCCCCCACAACAGGGTCTTGCAGCCGATATCCTGGAGAACCCCAACAACCAGCCAGCCCCACCCCTCCTGGGTCTGCACAGGGATCTGGGCCATAGGCAGGGCGAGGGGCTTCGTCCCTGGGACCCTCACCCAGCTCACACAGCCCCTCAACCTCTGAGGCTGCACCACCCAGGGCCTGACAACAGTTCTCTCTGTCCCAGGATCTCGCCACCCCAGGAATGTCTCCCCATTGACCATCACCTTCCGCTCCCACTGGGGGTCCGAGGGGCCTGGCCCCAGGAAACTCCACACAGACATATAGGTTGGGGTCAGGAGTGGGAGCCTGTCCACCTCCCCACCCATCTGGCCGACAGAGTCTATGGCCTTGGGACCCACCAAGGGAGCTAGACACCGGGGCTTTTCCGCAGGGTCCCCCTGGTTCAGATCTCCAGCCTGCTCAAAGGCAGTGAGGTGGGCATCCACATCCCCCCCCCCCCTTAACCAGGGGCAGCAATTTAGTCTCGAGGTTCCCTGCGGAACTGGCCCCCCGGGGTCTATCCCCACTCACCCCGGGGAGGTTCCCTAGGCCTCTCCGCTCCCACACCGCCAGTTCATGCTGCTGCTGCTTCTGCAGCTCTTTCTCGGGCTCTCGCTGTCTCTCACAGTCCTCTTGCTCTCTCGGACTCAGCTCCAATCCCGTCCATCTCTGATCCCCGGATGGGGAACCCGATCGTGAAGACCCTCGTCTGGTCAGGGACAGGAGTCTTGGGGATGCCTGGCTACTACTCCAGCTGCTCCCAGATCCTGCTATAGCCCCATTTGGGGTCAGGAATCTGTCCCTTAGAGCGGTCATCCTCCTCCAGCTGCACGATTAACTGTGCTTTGGTGAACTTTCCAATGCTCAACCCTCTCTTTTTGCACAGGGTTACAATGTCCTTCTTAAGAAGACGGTGACAGACCATCACTCCACTCTTCCCAAGTTGTTGTGGACTCACAGGCCTGTGTGCTCGCAGCTCCCCACGGTTTCCAGGGAAAACCCCTAGTGTGCCAGCCCTTCTCGAGGTCACCACCTCTTTGCCAGGGTCGAGCTGCAGACTCCTCCGCCCCTGGGACCGCTCGCTGCAGTCCCCCGGGGGACCCTGTTACTGCAAAAGTCCTTTTCTCTGGTCACACGATCCTAGGGGTTAACCGCCCCCTGAAACCGTCTCTCTCTGCATCTTCAGCACGCCTAGTCCCCATCAATCCCCCTTTGTTTTACTGCTCCCCAGTCACTTACTGCAGGAAGCGCCATCCACGGGGTGCAGTAGATCCCACCTCTGCCACCAGTTGTCACGGAGTGCCCGGGCGATGCTCTGGAACTGCTCCCTATGAAGCCAGTCAGGACTCTGGGGCAGTCGCCTTCCGGTGAGCAGCCTGTCCGCAGGGCAAACAGCTCACCCGGCTTCCACCTTCCTGGGTCTGACCTCGGAGCATTCAGCATCCTCTGCCCCTCCGTGCGCTTCCCACAGCGAGTCCGCTCAGGCGGGGCTCCTGGGGAAGCCAGAGGGTCCTGCCCCCCAACTTCGCAGTCAGACGTGACTCTCAGCCAGCCAGTGACACAGAAGGTTTATTAGACGACAGGAACATGGTCTGACACAGAGCTTGTAGGTGCAGAGAACAGGACCCCTCAGCTGGGTCCATTTTGGAGGGCAGTGAGCCAGACAACCACGTCTGCACTTCACTCCATGTCCTAGCCAGCCCCAAACTGAAACTCCCTCCAGCCCCTCCTCCTCTGGGCTTTGTTCCTTTCCCGGGCCAGGAGGTCACCCGATTCCTTTGTTCTCCAACCCTTTAGCTCTCACCTTGCAGGGGGGAAGGGCCCAGGCCATCAGTTGCCAGGAAACAGGGTGTCGGCCATTCTCTGTGTCCAGACTCCTGCACACACCTGCCCTCTAGGGCTCTGCAATGATCATACACCCTTATCGCACCACCTAGATACTTAAGAACTTCATAGGGGAAACTGAGGCACCCCCACACTATTCAGAGGAAACATTAAGAACAGTCCCACTTCGTCACACCTGGCCATTCAGAGGGAACTCCCCGGGCTTTGGAGCAGGCAGCCGCACAATGGGCGTCTGAACTAGGCCCGACCTTGCACTCAGCTTGGCTCTGGCCCAGAACGGGAAAGCCAGGGAGGCAGGCGTCAGGGACTGGATCCCACCGGGGCAGCCAGAGCTGGAGTGATGCAAGGGAACAGCTCTGGCATGAGTATGGGAGGGGGAAGTGGCGGGGGAGGATGGACCAGCCCCTGCCTCGGGACGTGGGGCAAGAGAGGTCAGCTGGGGCACGGGCAGGGGGCACTGCGCTCTCAGCTCCAGCCCCTAACTCCAGAGGTGGCTCCCCACCAGGGCGAGAGACTGCACGAGTGTCACGGAGTGTGGGGGAGTCCAGGCCCTGCACCCCTCTTCCTGGGATTCACTGAGACTCTCAGCCAGCCAGTAAAACAGAAGGTTTATTGGACAACAGGAACACAGTCCAAAACAGAGCTTGTGGGGACACCCAGGACCCCTCAGTGAAGTCCTTCTGGGGGAGCAGGGAGCTTAGACCCCAGCCCTGGGGTTCCCTGTGTTCCTCCACCCAGCCCCAAACTGAAACTAAACCCACCGAGCAGGTTCCCTGCTGCAGCCTCCGTCCACATTCCTGGGCAGAGGTGTCACCTCCCCCTCCCCCTCCTGGCTCAGGTGACAGGCTCTCAGGTCTCCCGTCCCCAGGGCACATTCCCAGGTCAACACTCTCCCCTCCCTGCTGCGTCACAACGAGACCTTCTCCCTGGCCCACGGGGCATCCAGCCTGCTGCTGCCACATCAGCCCCCCGACTCTCCTCTCCTGCGGCCCCATCCCTGAGCCCTCCAGGGAGAACACGGCAGCATCCCACTGCACCACGCAGACCCCAGTGGGCCAGAGCAAAGGGAAGGCTCCTGCTGCAGGGATAGTGCCAGGCAGGCCCAGCACCTCTGCCCAGCGCTGTCCAGTCAGGCATCTCTGGCACACAGCTGGGCACCACTGACAGAGACAGGACATCAGCCCAGCGGGACCTCGGGTCTGATCCAGGCCGGCAGTGCCTGCTTCAAAGGTTATCACCACCAGACAGGCCTTCGCCAGGCCACCCCACTCCCCCAGGGCAGCTGGGACGGGACAGCACTTCAGTGCCTCTGGGGAAATTCCGCCATTTGCTCCAAAGGGTGGGGAGACCCTTGCTCAGCCTATCCTCCACTAGAGGAGCAGAGACCCCCCTTCTTGGGCGGTCCCCCCGGGAGGGTTCCGGGCCGCCCGGGAACAGCGCCAGAACCAGAGAGCAGCAAAGCCACAGGCTGAGCCCCCGTGCAGAGCTAAAGCCAGCAGTGTGCGTGCACACGCGTGCGGAGGGGCAGGCTATCGTGCGGTGGGGTTGGGGTGACCGGGCGAGCGTGCCCAGACCTGCTAGCACGGAACTCCAGCCTGTGTTCCAGGGGGCATGCAGACACGCATCAGCCCCCTGCACCATGCAGATCGGGGAGGAGGGCCAGGACAGGATCTCTGCCGTGCATGCAGTGCACACGTCTCCCGCTCGTAGCAGGAAACCGCTCACCTCCCACCTCCTCCACCGAGCAGGCGAGCAGCCCGCAAGGACAGCTGGCTCAAGGTGCATCTCACACCCGCCCAGAGGCAGCGAGGCACTGCACACACCAACCAGACAGGGAGCTTCTGGCCCGTGCAGCAGGCTGCCGCACGCAGCAGGGCCCCTGTGGTCGCAAGCCCTGCCAGAGCTGCAATGTCACTTGCGGAGACTTCATCGGGGCGGCTGAGGGGGGGTTATAATTGCTGCTCCCACCGGTCACATGCAGGCCCATCTCCCTCCCCTCCCCCCCGCCCCCCAACCACGGGCCTCTGCGTCTACCCTTCCACAGCAGGCACTCTGCAAAGCCGGCAGCGTCACTGGGGTTTCAGTCACCCCAGGGCAGCTGGTTTACAGGCATTTCTTCCCCCCACACACACATACACACAGTGCCTGGGGGCTGTGGCAGAAGACCCACTGCAGAAACACACTGACAGGACACTGCAGTCGCCCCCTCCAGCAAGGGGGGCAGGGCCCAGCTCCCTGCAGAGGCTGGCTATGCTGCTCTCCTCAGCCAGCAGTGACCCACAGCGAAGTGGGGGAGAGAAACTTCCCACGCCCCGGCCCCCACGCCGCTAGGGGAGGGGAGCAGACAATGACGCGGATGTGATCGCTCTGCCTGCAGGACGGGAGCTGGGAGACGTCAGCCCTGCGAGTCACGCCGCACCCCCAGGGGAAGGGACCCCGCTCTGCAGGGAAGGCTGGGCTGGGACTCCAGGCTTCTCCATACGGCCACTGAGGCCAACACTGCGGCTGCTGCAGCTTGGCTGGCCCCATGGGAGATGGGCTGTCAGGCTGATCACCGAGTAGGGGGCAGGCTCTAGCGTGTTCCCCAGAACCAGGAAGACAAGAGAGGGAGCCCCATTGGCTGGATCAGGAGATGCCAGGCAGGGAGGAACTTTCAGCTACTGGTTCAACCCCAGCCCCGGGGAGCAAGAGGCTGGTGGCTGTTTAATGACCCTCGTGAAACATATCTGGAGGTTGGCAGGGATGAGCATGGACGTCACGAATGCCACGACATCACGGCCTCGTCCGCACGCTCACCAGGGAGGAAACGGGTCAAACGGCCCTCGAGACTGAGCGGCCCTCTACCAGGGCAGGCCAGGGCCCGTGGCGTGAGCTCACCCGTGCTGCCTTCGTCCCACCCCCTAGGCCGTGTGTGCCCAGACCTAGCACAACAGGGCACGGAGCGGGACTGGCACCTGAGGTTAATCACGCTGGATAGAATGGGGACTGCCAGTGTCAGCAGGGCAAGAACACGCCAGCGTGCACGTGGGCCACGCCGCTTCTACACCCACGCTGCTGCAGCTACACGCCTGAATCGGGGCCTTGGGCACGTGACTGACCAGGCGTGCATCTCACTGGCACAAGGGTAGCGCATCGGCGCACACACTCCCCCAGCCAGGCCCAATACACGTTTCCGTAACACACGGCCCCGGCAGGCGATCCAGGTGTATTTCTTCTGACCCGCTCCCACCCATAACACCAACCCCACCCGCTACCCCCTTGCAGCTCTTCCTGTTTATCCAGCGCCCTCTGCACCCCGGAGCATTCACACAGAGCTGCAGAGTCACACCCACCCTGTAGTTCCCGGCTTCCCAGGTGAGCAGCTCTCTGCTTTCACATGGCCCCCTGGGCTGCACACACAGAGCCCTCCTCTCTGCAGACCCCTCCTGTACGCCACACGGCCTCCCAGCCCAGCCTGCTCTGCTCTGCGCAGGGTCAGAGACGCTGGAAGGGACCCAGCCAGCACCAGGGCAGGACTGTTCCCTACAGCACATTCCCCAGGGCTCTGCCCAGCCGAGCGTACAAAGCTTCAGGGTTTTCATGGGGAGACTATTCCGCGTGCTAATAGCCCCACAACCAGCACCCTGCCTCCCCCAATCCTGGGCTTGATTCCTTCCCATACGCCCGGGGGCCGTCCAGCTGGCTGGAATGGGTGGGCGAGGGGCAGCTGCCGCCACCCAGCCAGCCTGGGCGAAATGACTCAGCCAAGCACCCCCCCATGCCAGCCTCGCTCGGGGCGGTGGGGTCTCAATCCCCTTTTCACCCTGGCAGACAGCAGCTCGTTCTCCACGAGGCGGGGCCGTCCTCGTGCGCGGCTGGGGGGCAGGCTCCAGGGGACTCGCAGGGGCTCTGCCCCTCGGCGTGCGGCCAGACAACACCTCCAGCAGGGCTTTCCAGGTCGAGGCAGCCGGTTCAGAAGGGGGCAGGGGAGCAGGAGGGAAGGCAGAGCCTGGGGGAGCTGGTGAGCGCTGGGGATTTCAGTCCCTACAAAGCCATTTCTTGCAGCTCAGAGGCGTTGGGGAGTTTCTCGGCAGCTCAGCCAGTTTGTTACTCTCCCGGGCGTACTGTGGTGTAACCCAGGCCTCCTCCTGCCCAACATCCACCGGTGCAGCCAGGCCAGGGGCAGAGAGGGGCTGCTGGGGGTGGATGAGGGCACCATGGGCCACAGCTCTTTTCTGAGCAGGGGTAAGAGATGCTGTGTTTAAAATGTCGCCGGCTGCCTGCCACCCCCTCCCCAGCCACCCTCT
Organism: Natator depressus; assembly: GCF_965152275.1. Classification (NCBI taxonomy): domain Eukaryota; kingdom Metazoa; phylum Chordata; order Testudines; family Cheloniidae; genus Natator; species Natator depressus. Next base: position 3,008,533 of record NC_134250.1, on the reverse strand, counting down.
CCAGCTCCATCCCCTCCAGCCCCGTCCCCAAATGCCCCCTCCCCAGCAGCGCTCTACACAAGGCTAGTGCAGCTTCAGCCCGCTGGAGGGAGCATACTTTTAGCAACAAACCCTCATGCAGACAGTGCCCAAAGCCCTTCAATACCACAGCCTGGCCCCTATAGCTCTGGGGGTCCCCCCCAGACACAGCCCAGCGCCTGGAACTCTGGGGGTCCCCCCCAGACACAGCCTGGCCCCTATAGCTCTGGGGGTCCCCCCCAGACACAGCCCGGCACCTGGAACTTTGGGGGGTCCCCCCAGACACAGCCTGGCCCCTATAGCTCTGGGGGTCCCCCCCAGACACAGCCCAGCGCCTGGAACTCTGGGGGTCCCCTCCCAGACACAGCCCAGCGCCTGGAACTCTGGGGGTCCCCTCCCAGACACAGCCCAGGCCCTGATACTCTGGGGGTCCCCCCCCAGACACAGCCTGGCCCCTATAGCTCGGGGGGTCCCCCCCAGACACAGCCTGGCCCCTACAGCTCTGGGGGTCCCCCCCAGACACAGCCCGGCGCCTGGAACTCTGGGGGGTCCCCCCAGACACAGCCTGGCCCCTATAGCTCTGGGGGTCCCCCCCAGACACAGCCCGGCACCTGGAACTCTGGGGGTCCCCCCCAGACACAGCCTAGGCCCTGGAACTCTGGGGGTGTCCCCCCAGACACAGCCTGGCCCCCATAGCTCTGGGGCTCCCCCCCAGACACAGCCCAGGCCCTGGAACTCTGGGCCCCCCAGGACACTGCTGTCCAGTGTGCGTAACTCTGGCGTGTCAGGCTCTGGGAAGCAGGGACCCCCTGCAGTCGCTGGCCAGGATCAGCCCGTCTCCCTCGCTCCTTGTTTTGCTCAGTGCCCGTTTAGCCGTAGCCGGCCAACCCACACATTGCTATTTCTGTGCTCCTTGTGCAAGTCCTCTCCTCTGGCTGCCATGTGACCTGCCCCGCTCACCCTGCCTCAGCGGAGCCCGGAGCTCAGGGGGACGAGGCTGGAGACTAAATCCCCATCCCTCGGCCCAGAGCACTGAGCTGCCTGTGGCCAGCACCCGCAGGGCTGGTTTGGGATGGGACCATCCGCAACCCCTCCATTAACACACCCACCGCCAGCCACAAAGGGACTTCTCCCGGGTGAGCCAACCATGGAGCCGGGGGGGGGGGGGGGGGCATGGTCTGCACTGTGGCAGCCACCCAGAGCGAGAGCCCAGCCAGTCAGGAGATTGCTCCTGTCCCCCACCCAGAGCTGTAGGAAGCCCAGTCTAATGCTCCGCCCTGGGTACAGGCATGGCCCAGACCCACGGTCCTGTAGTTACCATGCCTGGGGCCCATATGTGGGGCTGTGGCAGATTCCCGGGGGAAGCCACCACGGCGCCGTGGGTTCCTTGGAAGTCTGGAGAAGGGGAAGCACACGCTAGAGGCAAGGGAGACCAGGGTTATCACCTGTAGGTGCCTCCAGCTGCAGCACTGACAGGGGACAGGAGTCTGCCCGCTACCAGCTGGCTACACAGAGCTGCCCTACCGCAGAGCCCAGCGGTCACGGCTTCCACCGCTCCGGGCTCCCACAGCTGCACCGGCACAGGCCTGCCTGACCCAGACTGAGGGAGCGGCACGCGAGACAGGCTGCGTTCCCTACAGACGTGCTCGGCAGGGACAGAGCACACAGAGATCTACAGGACTCATGCCACTGAACAAAGCCCAGTGCCGGCACACCTCACCCTGAAAGATCCAAAACCAAGTACACAGAGAAATCCCTCCTCTCACCACAGAAATGCAGCCACCTCTGGGGCGGGACACAGCAGCTGTTTAGCAGCACCCACCAACTCTGCACAATGGCTTAGGACAGGGAAATATTAAGGAAGCTGATGTGATCACTAGAGCCCGGCTGGGATCTGGTAGCTCCCATCCCCACGCAGACAGAGCTGCTCTCTCCTGACTAGCTGGGGTGGCAGACGCCATGGGGCACAGAGTCTTCTTCCTTCTGTCTCCAGGGGAGGCCAACGAGAGGCCAGCCTCCCCAGGGGAGTTCAGGGAGTGATCAAGCCACATGTTCTGCCCTACCCAGTTCCTGGAGAGGCGGAAAAACTGGCTGTGCTGGTTTGAGGCGCAGCGGGAGCGCAATGCGGGCCTGCGGCAGATACCTGCTGTTTGCTGTTGCCGGCTACAAGTTTGTCAACAGCACGAGAACCTCCCAACAGCTAACTGGCTGTCAGGGATCCCAGCTCTCCAGAGTCAACTGCACTCGCTGCCCAGGGCAAAGAGCTGCCAATGGGTGTGCCAGCCCTGCCCCAGCGACGTCCCCAGGGTTTCAGCTCGCGGCTGCATGTGGGCCCAGAAGCAGGCAGGGGCTGGCCAGGTCCCCTAGGCATTACCGAGCAGGCAAAGGGCCCGGCTGGACTCATGTGCGCCAGCTTCACCAGCTCAGCAGCCTCCACTGATGCAACTTCCTTCCAGGAAGGGCTCTCGGGAGGCACTAGCCCTCCCTGAGCCTGGGGAGCAACCAGGTTACAAGAAACCAGCCAACCGGTCCTCGAGGAATAGTGCCACAGGAACGGGGCACTGCCGGCCACCCAGCGCCCCGGGCTTCCTCCCCAGGTCCCTGCAGCCTGCCCAGCCGTCCGCTCGCCCGCCAGGGTTTCTGTGGGGCGGTCTACCGCGCATAGCTCTGCCTGACAGCTGTCAAGCAGCCAGGGCTGAAAGTGGGCCGGGAGGGGCCGGTACCGCGTACCGGTAAGAACCCGCCCCGGCCCATACCCAGCCCACAGTAAACCGCTGCCGCAGCAGAGATTGAACGTCCCTGCCCCTTTTGCCTCCCCCGTCGGCGGCCCTGCCGGTAGGGTCCGTCCCGGCAGGGCCACCGACAGGGCCGGTGAAAGGGGCAGGGACATTAAAGCACGGCTGGAGCACCACTTTCAGGATGGGCCTTTGCCGCCGCGGCGCTTTAATGTTGCTGCGCTCCCCCCCCCGTCAGCGGGGCCACGGCAAAGGGCCCTGCAGCGCTTTAACATTCCTGCCCCTTTTGGCCCCCCCGGCCGCCGACGGGCGGGGGAGGCAAAGGGAGCAGCTGCCCGGGGGCCAGCAATTTAAAAGAGCAGCGGCGTCCAGAGCCCCGGGCCCTTTAAATCAACACGGGAGCCCTGGACGGTGCGGGCCAGCCCAGCCCCGCCCCTTCCACCCAAGGCCCCGCCCCTTCCAGGGGCCGGAGCTGCCCCACCCTGTACCGGTAAGTGGCCTCAGTTACTTTCACCCCTGCAAGCAGCCCAGAGCGGGAAGGACAGCCACATCCCACAAACCGCCCCTGGAACAGCAGAGAAACCAGAGCAGGAGCGAGCCGCGGAGACTCAGCTAGCCTGTGACTCCCGAAGGGGCCCTTGCAGGGCACGGCTGAGGCTCACACACACACACTTGTTGCCTATGCTGTCCCCATCCTGGGGATCCACTGGCTCCAAGCCTCTTCTCCTGTGCTTAATTCCCATGGACATTGCTGCGGGATAGCGGGGTGCCACCAGCCCCCCCCCAACCCCCCCATCTAGACTATCCCCATCCCAAAGGGCACGGTGCACAACAGAACGCACCATTAGCCTGTCTGTCTCTCTAAGGCTTTGGCAAGTCATGGCAGCCCCCCCAGGAAATCCTGTGTGCCGGTGAGCTTCCATCACAGCCTCGCCAAGTCCCAGGCCCCTGGGAAAGACTCTCTAGCGCTCGCATACAGAGGGGCGCCTGTGACGATGTGACGCAGTAGGGAGGGGGGAGTGTTGACCTGGGAATGTGCCCTGGGGACGGGAGACCTGAGAGCCTGTCACCTGAGCCAGGAGGGGGAGGGGGAGGTAACACCTCTGCCCAGGAATGTGGATGGAGGCTGCAGCAGGGAACCTGCTCGGTGGGTTTAGTTTCAGTTTGGGGCTGGGTGGAGGAACACAGGGAACCCCAGGGCTGGGGTCTAAGCTCCCTGCTCCCCCAGAAGGACTTCACTGAGGGGTCCTGGGTGTCCCCACAAGCTCTGTTTTGGACTGTGTTCCTGTTGTCCAATAAACCTTCTGTTTTACTGGCTGGCTGAGAGTCTCAGTGAATCCCAGGAAGAGGGGTGCAGGGCCTGGACTCCCCCACACTCCGTGACAACTGGTGGCAGCGGTGGGATCTACTGCACCCCGTGAACGGCGCTTCCTGCAGTAAGTGACTGGGGAACAGTAAAACGAAGGGGGATTGACGGGGACCAGGCGTGCTGAAGATTCAGAGAGAGACGGTTTCAGGGGGCGGTTAACCCCTGGGAGTGTGTCACCAGAGAGAAGGACTTTTGCAGTAACAGGGTCCCCCGGGGGATTGCAGCGAGCGGTCCCAGGGGCGGAGGAGTCTGCAGCTCGACCCTGGCAAAGAGGTGGTGACCTCAAGAAGGACTGGCACACTAGGGGCTTTTCCTGGAAACCGTGGACAGCTGCCCGGCCTGCGAGTGGCCAGCCGGGAGATGTACGCTAAACGCCTTAAGAGCGACCTGGTGGAGCTGTGCAGGCAGAGGGGGCTGCGCGTCGGGAGGTCCACCAAGGAACAGCTGATTGCCCAGCTGGAGGAGAGGGATCGCTTGGATGACCCGATCCCTGTCCCTGAGGGAAGCCGCCCGGCGGACGCAGCGTGGGCCCTGGGGCCTGACCAGGCTGGGAGGGGTCAGACTGCTGCCCAGGACACCCCGAGACCCTTCCTACCTATGCCTGGGGGAGGGGTTGTGGGAAGCCCAGCGAATACCGAGGGCCCCCTGACCCCAGCAGCCAGCAGGGGATCCTCCCAGCGGAGCTCCCCATCCCTGGAGCGGATGCGGCTGGAATGGGAGAGGGAGAGGAAAAGGAGGGAGCTGGAGGATCATGAAAAACAACGTCAACATGAGGAGAAACAACGTCAACATGAGCAGGAGGAGAAGGAGAAACAACGTCAACATGAGCAGGAGGAGAAGGAGAGGGACCGTCAGGAGAAGGAGAGGGAGCGTCAGGAGAAGGAGAGGGAACGTCAACATGAGCAGCAGGAGAAGGAGAAACAAAGACAGCATGAACTGGAGCTGGCCAGGCTGAGGAGCAGTGGGGCCCCGGCTGCGGTGAGTGAGGGGGGACCCAAGACTGCAAGGAGCTTTGATAAGTGCTTCCTGGCCCAGCGGAAGGAGGGGGAGGACATAGACAGCTTCCTGACGGCCTTTGAGAATGCCTGCGAGCTGCACAGGGTTGACCCTGCCGACAGGCTCCAGTTCCTCACCCCCTTACTGGACCCCAAAGCCGTGGAGGTCTACAGCCGGATGACAGGGGCAGAGGCAGGGGACTATGAACTGTTCAAACAGGCCCTGCTCCGTGAGTTTGGGCTGACCCCCGAGATGTACCGGAGAAGGTTCCGGAGTCAGCGTAAAACGCCTGAGGTCACCTACCTACAACTGGTCAACAGGATGCGGGGATATGCCCGCAAGTGGACAGCGGGGGCCCAAACTAAAGAGGACCTGCTTGACCTGTTTGTACTGGAGCACCTGTATGAACAGTGCCCTTCCGACCTGAGGCTGTGGCTGGTGGACAAAAAGCTCGCGAACCCCCAGCATGCAGGGCAGCTGGCCGACGAGTTTGTGAACAGTCGGTCAGGGGGTAGCCGGGAGGAGTCCCAAAAGAACAGGCCCCCCCCGATGCAGAGAGAGAGTCACCATGGGGCCTCCCAGCGGGGAAATAGGGAGAACCCCCTCCAAAGGGGAACGCCTGGTGTCGGGCCCCTCCGACCCGTTCGAGGGGACCAACGTGACCTGAGCTGCTATCACTGTGGCCAGAGAGGCCACGTACGGGCCCAGTGCCCCGGGCTCCGGGACAAACTGAGCAGACCCAACCTACCCAGGGTTAACTGGGTAGGGACTCAGCTGGACGAGGGGCAGGCGACCCAGGAAAGGGGGGCTACCAGTTTGCCACCTGCTCAGGAGGGAAGAGTACCCCCAGCCAGCCCCGCCAGAGGGCTGGAGGCTCTGGACTCAGGGTGCTCGGTTTACAGGGTGGGTGCGGGGCTGTCCCTCCGGAGAGAGTGCCTTGTTCCCCTGGAGGTGGATGGGAGGAAGGTCAATGGATACTGGGATACGGGCGCGGAGGTGACGCTGGCCCGGCCCGAGGTGGTGGCCCCAGATCGGGTGGTGCCCAACACCTACCTGACCCTGACGGGGGTGGGCGGGACCCCATTTAAGGTGCCCGTGGCAAGGGTACACCTGAAATGGGGGACCAAGGAGGGCCCCAAGGATGTGGGGGTACACCACCATTTGCCCACTGAAGTTTTGATGGGGGGAGACCTAGAGGACTGGCCAAGCGACCCCCAGACCGCCCTGGTTGTGACCCGTAGCCAGAGCCGGCGAGGGGCACTGCGACCTGACCCTGGGGAGGGTACCACACTGGAGGCGCGAGACCCTACTCGGGTGGGGAGGGAGCGCCGAGGGGCACGGCTCAGAGAGGCTGCGGCCTCAGACCTGGCCACGGAGGGGGAACCGGGCCCCATCCCTTCCCCAGCCGCTGAGTTCCAGGCCGAGTTGAGGAAAGATCCCTCCTTGCAGAAGCTCAGGGACCTGGCCGACCTCAGTGAGGGACGGACCATGAGGAGAGGCTGCCAGGAGAGGTTCCTGTGGGAGAAGGGGTTCCTGTACCGAGAATGGGCTCCCCCAGGGGAAGGGGAGTCCTGTGGGATCAGGAGGCAGCTGGTGGTCCCCCAGAAGTACCGCCGCAAGCTCCTGTCCCTGGCCCATGACATCCCCCTCGCAGGGCACCAGGGAATCCGGCGCACCCGGCAGAGGTTGCTACAGAACTTTTACTGGCCCGGGGTCTTTACCACCGTCCGGCAGTATTGCCGATCCTGTGACCCCTGTCAGAGGGTGGGGAAGGCCCGGGACAAGGGGAAAGCGGCGTTGAGACCTTTGCCCATCATAGAGGAGCCTTTCCAGAAGGTGGCCATGGACATCGTGGGGCCTCTCAGCAAGACGACCCGGTCGGGGAAGAAATACATTCTGGTGGTGGTAGATTTCGCCACCCGCTACCCCGAGGCAGTGCCCTTAGCTTCCATTGAAGCAGACACCGTGGCAGATGCGCTCCTGACCATTTTCAGCCGAGTGGGGTTCCCCAGGGAAGTCTTGACAGACCAAGGCTCCAACTTCATGTCGGCCCTGCTCCGGTGCTTGTGGGAGAAATGTGGGGTCCGGCATGACTGGGCCTCAGCGTATCACCCCCAGTCCAATGGGCTGGTGGAGAGGTTTAACGGGACGCTAAAGATGATGCTGAAAACCTTTATGAACCAGCACCCGCAGGATTGGGACAAGTACTTACCTCACCTGCTGTTCGCGTACAGGGAGGTGCCCCAGGAGTCTACCGGATTTTCGCCTTTCGAACTGTTATATGGAAGGAGGGTGAGGGGCCCCCTGGACCTGATGAGAGACGAGTGGGAGGGGAAGGCCACTCCCGATGGAGAGTCAGTGGTGGAGTATGTCCTGACCTTCCGAGAGAGACTGGCTGAACTCATGGGCCTGGCCAGGGAGAATCTGGCCAGAGCCCAGAGGAAGCAGAAGGTCTGGTATGACCGCACGGCGCGGGCCCGTGCCTACGCCACCGGGGATCAGGTGATGGTTCTCATCCCCGTGAGAAAGAACAAACTACAGGCCGCCTGGGAGGGCCCGTTCAAGGTCGTCAAGCAGCTCAATGAGGTAAACTATGTGGTGGAGCTGTCGAACCGGGCCCACCACCGCCGGGTGTACCATGTGAATATGATGAAGCCATATTATGCCAGGGGGAATGTGGTGTTAGCTGTGTGTGGTCAGTGGGAGGAGCAGGGAGATGACCCTTTAGTAGATCTATTCCCTGGGACCAGAGCTGGTTCCCCCCTGGAAACAATCCCCCTCTCGGATCAGCTCACCCCTGCCCAGCAAGCTGAGGTCAGGGGGGTGCTGCATCCGTACCGACAGCTGTTTTCCAACCAGCCTGGACGCACTAATCTGACTGTCCACCGGGTGCAGACAGGGTCGCACCCGCCGATAAGATGCTCCCCCTTCCGAGTCACAGGGAAAACTGCTCAGGACCTGGAAAGAGAGGTCCGGGACATGCTGGCTTTGGGGGTGATCCAGCCATCGGCCAGCCCTTGGGCCTCGCCGGTGGTGCTGGTCCCCAAAAAGGATGGGTCAGTCCGGTTCTGTGTGGACTATCGGAAGCTCAATGCCATCACTGTATCGGATGCCTACCCCATGCCCAGGCCGGACGAGCTCCTAGACAAGCTGGGAGGAGCTCGGTACCTTACCACCATGGACCTTACAAAGGGCTACTGGCAAGTGCCGCTGGATGCAGATGCCCGGCTGAAATCGGCCTTTATCACCCCTCTGGGGCTCTATGAGTTTCTGACCCTGCCTTTCGGCCTCAAGGGAGCGCCGGCCACCTTCCAGCGCCTGGTGGACCAGCTCCTGAGGGGGATGGAGAGTTTTGCCGTGGCGTATATTGACGACATCTGTGTCTTTAGCCAGACCTGGGAGGACCACGTGTCCCAGGTTAGACAAGTGCTGGACCGACTCCAGGGGGCTGGGCTGACTGTCAAAGCGGAGAAGTGCAAGGTGGGGATGGCTGAAGTATCTTACCTGGGCCATCGGGTGGGGAGCGGCCGCCTAAAGCCGGAACCGGCCAAGGTGGAGGTGATCAGAGACTGGCCCGCTCCCCACACCAAAAAGCAGGTCCAAGCCTTTATTGGGATGGCAGGATACTACCGAAGATTTGTGCCCCACTTTAGCGCCATAGCCACCCCCATCACTGAGCTATGCAAGAAGGGGAAGCCAGACAAGGTGGTCTGGACCGAGCAGTGCCAGGAGGCTTTCCGGGCGCTGAAGGAGGCTCTGGTCAGTGGCCCAGTTCTAGCAAACCCAGACTTTGACAAGCCCTTTGTGGTGTTCACCGACGCCTCCGACACGGGACTGGGGGCGGTGTTAATGCAGGAGGATGAAAAGGGGGAGAGACACCCCATCGTGTACCTGAGCAAGAAGTTGCTACCCCGGGAGCAACACTACGCGGCCATCGAGAAGGAGTGCCTGGCCATGGTGTGGGCCCTCAAGAAACTAGAGCCCTATCTCTTCGGGCGACACTTCACCGTCTACACCGACCACTCTCCCCTGACCTGGCTGCACCAGATGAAAGGAGCCAACGCCAAGCTCCTGAGGTGGAGCCTGCTCCTGCAGGATTACGACATGGACGTGGTCCACGTGAAGGGAAGTGCCAACCTGATAGCGGATGCGCTGTCCCGGAGAGGGGGCCCCGAACTTCCCCAGGTCACTGGTCACAGTGACCCCGCTCAGTTCAGTCTCGAAGGGGGGAGAGATGTGACGATGTGATGCAGCAGGGAGGGGGGAGTGTTGACCTGGGAATGTGCCCTGGGGACGGGAGACCTGAGAGCCTGTCACCTGAGCCAGGAGGGGGAGGGGGAGGTAACACCTCTGCCCAGGAATGTGGATGGAGGCTGCAGCAGGGAACCTGCTCGGTGGGTTTAGTTTCAGTTTGGGGCTGGGTGGAGGAACACAGGGAACCCCAGGGCTGGGGTCTAAGCTCCCTGCTCCCCCAGAAGGACTTCACTGAGGGGTCCTGGGTGTCCCCACAAGCTCTGTTTTGGACTGTGTTCCTGTTGTCCAATAAACCTTCTGTTTTACTGGCTGGCTGAGAGTCTCAGTGAATCCCAGGAAGAGGGGTGCAGGGCCTGGACTCCCCCACACTCCGTGACACCTGGAAACAAGGGAATTGCTTGTGTGACTTGTGGTTAGCCAGTGGGGTAAAACCAAAGTCCTCTCTGGCTGGCTGGTTTGGTCTGCCTTTGAGGTGGAAATACCCCAGCCTTGGGCTGTAACTGCCCTGCTTTAAGCAATTTGTCCTGAATTGGCACTCTCAGTTGGAGCCTGCCAGGACCCGCATTGTTACGGGGGGCTGTGCTCCAGCAGAGCAGGGGGACACCTGGCGTAGTATGGAGCGGACCAGGCCCTCCAGCCCTGCTGGGAGCAGCATCGCTGTCCAAGCCGAGGGCTGGAAGATACAATGGCCGGTGTAGCCCAGCAGGAGCCTTATGACAGGATGGGGGTAGAGAGGCGACAAATGAGTGATGGTCCAGGGAAGGATCTTGCTAGGCGAGAACCCAGAACCCCCAGCTCTGCTGGGATGCATGTTGCAAACGAAGGGAAATTCTGCTTCCCTTCAGTGATCAGGCAAGCGGTTCTCGTGCACGCTATGGGACCACCGACCCTCCCCTTCACAGCCCTGCTGCTGCTTCATGCTGGGGGCATTATGGGACAACGGCTGCCTTCCACTCCAGCACCCAGCGCTGGCTGTTGTCGCAGGGAGGACACCAGGCTAGCGGGGCTGCCGGCCTGGTCAGTGACACCAGCCTGCGCGCAGGGCCCTCAGGGCGGCACATACGTTCTGCGACACCGAAGCAGAGCCCACGGCTGACGTCGCTGCTTTGTGTTTATTAGAGTACGACTTTGCTGTGGGGGCCGAGAACCGCTAGCTGAAGTCACTCAGCCAAGCCCCCTGGAGCCTGGCCCACCAAATAACCAAGAGCACTGGTTTTCAGCAAAGGCGGCTGCTGCCCCAGCCCCGTGCGGAGGATGCTAGACAACCTCAGTCCCACAGCACCGGGAGTGGAAATCAAGTCAAAGCGATGGAGCTCCCTTCCTCGGAGACCAGCACAAACTTGGCACAGGAATCGCAGAGCACCAGCCCTGCAGCAGAACAGGAAGGGACAGGGAGCGACCACTACACCGCGGCAAGGCCCTCTCACCCTCCAACAGCTTTCTATGGTTTGCGGCCAAGTGGCATTTTCCGTGCTGACACCTGACTGGGCAGGCAGCTATTTATACCCCATCCATCCCCACTAAATTACCTGGAGTCCAAGTCAGCGTTAGCTCGGTCAATGGAGGGAGACAGCTCTGTTTCTGCAGCCCCTGGCCTCTGATCAGGGGTGTGACATTGCACTCCATAAGGCTTTATAGAAATATGCTTATGAATGTATATATGACATAACTGGAATAAGTTTTATGCTACATATGCCATGTAACATATCTATGCAAAGGTTATGCTCTACTGAATATATTCATCCTATTTGTATGCATGTGTCATTGTTGTATTCGAAGTTATGAATATTGGCTGTATACTTGTTTGATTTTAAATAGTCTTAGTAAGGCATTTGGTCAGCTTCTTTAGAAAGGAATTTGCAAGTTAAGTGCCCAATCAAAAAGCACTTAACGGACAATGGATCTTGGAAGGCTCCAATCCACATAAGAAGTTTATATGAGGACGTTCAAGGTAGCATGTGAATCATGGCTGCTACCTGTAAGTTTTGAGTCATGCATGGACATGTGACTTGCCCTTGTGACTCCAAAACTCCATCCTGTAGCTGGAATTCTACACAGGGGGAGGGAGGGGTATCCACCCACAAAAGAAAAACCCCTGGAAGACACCTCCATTTTGTCTTCAGCTGGCTCAAGAGATAGCATCTCCACCCCAAAGGATACCTGAAAGAAACTGGAACAAACGACAGTAACCAGAGGGGGTGTGAGTGATTGCTGGACCCAGACTAGAAGGAGACTAGTCTGTAAAAGGAAGCTTACTGGAACACCTCTGACGGTGAGGTTTTATCTGTATTCAGTTTTCTTACTGAATTAGGCATAGACTTGCGTGTTTTATTTTATTTTGTTTGGTAATTCACTTTGTTCTGTCTGCTATTACTTGGAACCACTTAAATCCTACTTTCTGTATTTAATAAAATCACTTTTTACTTATTAATTAACCCAGAGTATGTAATAATACCGGGGGGGGGGGGGCAAACAGCTGTGCATATCTCTCTATCAGTGTTATAGAGGGCGAACAATTTATGAGTTTACCCTATATAAAGCTTAAAGGTAAAACGGATTTATTTGGAGTTTGGATCCCATTGGGAGCTGGGCATCTGAGTGTTAGAGACAGGAACACTTCTTAAGCTGCTTTCAGTTAAGCTTGCAGTTTGTGGGACGTGGTTCAGACCTGGGTCTGTGTTTGTGGCCAGCAAGCATGTCTGGCACATCCAGGCAGGGTTCTGGAGTCCCAAGCTGGCAGGGAAAGCAGGGGCAGAAGTAATCTTGGCACATCAGTTGGCAGCCCCAAGGGGGTTTATGTGATCCAACCCGTCACAGGGGGCCGGGCCCGTTGGGTGGCATTTGTCCATTCAGAACTGAGAACCATCAACTCACCATACAACCTACTCACAACTGCCAACCCAGGATCGACTGGAACTGGGCACTTGACAACAGCCAGCTCCCTATTTCATTACTGATCCCCCAACCCGCGCAGTCCCCCACCCAGATCTCTCCTTACCACGCAGCCCGCAACAGCCAGAGACACCCTAGCCAACTCCTTCAACCAGAGGAGCAATCAGGAAAGCTGGGGAGGTGGGCTAGTGTCGCGGCTGAATCCCCTCCTTGCAGCTTTGAGTGAGTGAGTTACTCGTCCCTGAAAAAACGTTAATTCCATGGACATCTTTGATCCCCAAGTGCTTCGCGAGCTGGGCAGGCACAGCCACTGAAATGCAGCCACCTCAGGGCGACAGCTGAACCGCACACAGCATTCTGCACAACAGGGATGAGAGGGCACATTATGGCCAAGGAGCCTGGGAAAAAAACCCTAGGGCCCTGGGATTTCCAGTGTCTGCCCAGAGCAGACAGGCCCTGGGTGTTGTAATCCTGCTGGAGGAAGAGAGGGAAATTTCACACCTCGGGTTCAACAATGAAACGCGTGGGCTGGGACGTGCTGCCTTCCTTTGGAATCCTGGGTTGTCACAAGCTCTCAGACACACACACACACGGACCCGACAGCCTGAGCCTAACAGTGCAGGCCTGGCCAAAGCTGATATGTGCAATGCCAAGCAACAAAGGAATTGCCTCATTCCCTGCATGATGCTCACACCCCAATGAGCAATACAGACGCTGTTCCACACAGCCAGGCTCTGGAAACGGGGCAAACTAGGGGAAGCCAGAGGAAGTTGCATCCCTCCATCAAAAGGGGAACAAGGACACCCAGAGCTACCACTTTCCAAGCAGACTATAACTTCTGCCATCTGTTCTACTCTACACAGGGTCCTAAACTGCCCTCGTCAGGTAGTTTCTGAGCACCTCTCAGTCATGCATTAAATGGCGTCTCGTGACTGACATCTGTCTGATGTGGATGATTTCCTTTCTTCTTCTCCCCAGGGAGAGAGCTGTGTGAGCGGCGGAGCAGCCTGTTCCTCCCCTCCCGGTACGGCCCCCCTGCTCTGGGTTTGTGTCAGAGAAAGCTGGTGGGAGCAGGGCCCCTGGGGAGGTTTGGGGTGGCTCTGAGTTCCTGGGGGGTTGTCCCGCGGTCTGGGACCGGCCCCGCAGGATGCTCTGTTTGCTGCCCAGCTGGGCTCTGCCCTGGTGGTAGAAAGTTCCATGGGCCCGAGGGCTGGAGTTATGGACCTCGGTGCCCAGCCCGGAGCCGTAGGCCCTTCTAGATACGCTGAGCCCAGGCCGCTGAGCGCCTCGAAGATCGGGCCCGAGACCCCTTGACTCTCTTCTATGGGAGGCCAGAGCAGAGAGCAGGGGACGGGTCCGGGTGCTGCTGAGAAGAGCACCATCACACCATCCCAGAACACGGCTCTGCCATTGCCCCCTGGAGCCCTTTATCCCTGACACACATGCCCCAGCCTGGCTGTGGGAACGAGACAGGGGCTGAGATGCAGCCACTGCAAGATGGCAATCACTGGCCTGGAGCGCCTGGCCCGGGCGGCCGTTCCAGCCTAGAGCAGCAGAGTCTGATGCGGTCTTCAGTGGGGAAATGCCCCGGAGCCTATTTCTGCAGCAACACAAAGCTGCTCCAATAGCCAGCATTTGTTTCCTTGACTTAGAAGCTGCTTGCACACAGGGACACTTCTGCTCAGAGCTTTCCCCCCACCCATGCATCTAGTCTTCACCCTCTCTGGAGGGGAGGACAGCAGGAGCCCCTGGCCCCGCTGAACCCCTTTACCCCTGGCCTCCAGCAGCCTCCTACCCCACACTGGCAGATTGGAGGGGAGAGCCACACTAGCAAGTTCTCTGTAACACTCCCATCACAGGTTTCAGAGTGAGCAGCCGTGTTAGTCTGTATTCGCAAAAAGAAAAGGAGGACTTGTGGCACCTTCGAGACTAACCAATTTATTTGGGCATAAGCTTTCGTGAGCGACAGCTCACTTCATCACAGGGTTTGCTCAGAGAAATACCACCTGCTCTGCTGTGGTTTCCACCTTTCTGTTCCCAGGGCCTCCTGGTTTCCGAGCAGGCATGAAGCCGTTTCAAAGGCCCCAGAGGGGGTTGAGACCGAGAGTGTGGTTTTGTTCTTTCCTGGAAGTGCTTTAATTAAAACACTGCAGCTGTCTGTGTCCTCCATGGAGACAGCTACAACAGCATTAAAGGGGGAACTGTCCACGAGCTTAGACTCAGAGAGGCTTCTTCCGAACCAGAAGGCAAATCCCATTCACAGTCAGGAGGTGTACATATCATAGCCTGGAGTGAGAATCCCTCAGGCTCCCAGCAGCTCTCCACCCAAGGATCTCAGTGTGTTTCACAAACATTCCTACCACTCTGAGGTAGGTATCATCCCCATCTTACAGGTGGGCAAACCGAGGCAACTCACCCAAGGCCAGACTGCTAGTCAGTGGCAGAACTGGGGGGAAAAGCCACAAAACGTCAATTCCATGAGACTCATCCTTCCCTGGGTCCTTCTGCTGTGTGGGGTACTCAGGAGATACACAGAAGCCCTTTTGTGTATTTAAGATTTTATGAACTGGATTTTCTGGCCCTCCTTTTACCGAGGCCACGGGGAACTTTGCAAGGACGGGCACACCCAGGGGAGGACAATCAGGGGGCAAAGGTTGGCTCGGCATAGGGAACATGCAGAGAGCATTTCCTGATATTCAGCCAGAGTGACATCTAGGAGGCTGTGGAACTGTCCCGCTAAAGGTAGACGCCCCATTGCTTGGGCTGTTCAAACTGGCCCAAGCCCTGCACAAGGTCCTGGAGGGACCAGTGCTCAGAAAGCAGGGGAGCAGGAGCAGGGACAACTGGTACTTGGATTCTAATGATTACTTTGTAGGGCTACTCGCAGCCCACACATGCTGCATGCAGCACTGGGCCCCAGAAAACATGGCACACAACACACGGAGCTCTCCAGCTGCACCGAGGAAGGGAGGGTTGTGGAGACTCACAACGAACCTGGGCACCCGAGTACGTTAGCAAAGAGAGCCGCATGGCGCGTGTTTACTGTCTCGCCGCACGCTCTGCAGAACTAGACGCGCTCCCAGGCTCAGCAGGGCTCCGAGGCGGGCCGACTTCGCTGCGGTCAGCGGGAGCTCGGGTTGGAGTTTTCGAGGTGCTGACCAACCCGGCGCAGTCCTGCCCCAGGCTAGCAGGCAGCCACGTGACCCAAAGGCGGAACGTTTCCATTACAGAAACTGGCGCTGCAGCTAGACCCAGGGCTGCGGGTTCAGCTTACCGCTTGGCCTGCTGTAACTGGATACTCTGGCCAGCACCATCTTGGATTACTATTGCCATTGCCCCATGGCCCCCACCCCCAGCCGCTCCAGAGCAGGGGTATGTGCTGGGGAGGGATTTTGTTTCAAGAACAGAAATGTTCAGAAGCCTGTGGCTCGTGCACCGCAGCATCCCCCGACGAGAGACTGTACCCAAGACACGCACCCCACCGGCAGCAAACCTAGCCAACAGCCGTGCCTGCTGCCACACCTCTAGCTTGGTGGCAGAGTTGCTCACAATGGGCATCCCAAAAGGGGTTAAGAGCAGAGAAATACTATAGACACCACTCCTGGATCACTGTGTGCGCAGGGCCGTTTCCACAATGCCTCACCCAATGCACGGTGTGGCAAGAGGGGACAGCCGTCTGCAGCGGTCCCTCCTCTCTGGCCCTCAATCTCCTTTTACCTGGTGTAACTCCACTGGCATCAGCGGCGTCATTCCCGAGTGACACCCGAGGGGGGTCTGGGGCCCTCTGCAGTCAGCATCTCTTACTGCCCTGAGTACGTCTCATGAGACCAGGCAGCCCAGATGTGTTGGCAAAGTGCCAGCCCGGAGAGGACGGTCATCACACCAGGGGCTCTCTCAATGGGGTCACCAACTCGTAGGCATTGCACTGAGCCTCTCACACCCACTGCATAAAGCTTGTTTCCCCATTTCTAATGATCAGCCCTCCCCCCACCCCAGCCTTCCAGGAGACTGCCTCTGCCAGCCAATCAGATGATAACAGGACAGGGAAGCACGTAATAATCCCGTTCTCCCGTAGCTAAGCCGCAGGGCATTTGCCTCACTTTGTATCTGGTTCTGTTAGAAGGTGTCCCTATAGCGGATGGAGGCGAGGTCTTCCCAAAGCAGAGGAAACCCCAGCAGGGGTCAGGCTCCCGAAGCGGGTCCCTGGCAGATTGACTGCAGCAGCACTGCCATTCCCCGCATGCCACTCGTCTCCACCGAGGGCAGGGCGAGAGCCCACACCCTCCGCTGCACCCAGACCGCCTGTCGGCTACACAATGCAAGGCACCAGAATCAGCTGTGAAGGCAGCTGTTTATTTCACAGCACTGATGGGTGGAGGAGAAAGAGAGAGGTCAGGGAGGGTAAAGATGAAGGCCAGCCTGGCTCCTTGTTCTAACCATCTGTATGCTGACACCAGGATCTTGCCAGTCAGCCTGGTCAGAGCTGACACGTGTGTTACCCAAGATGCTGTGTGGATCATATGACGGTCACACGCATTTCACCCAAGCGATAGCTGGGAACAGAGACGTTTTGCAGACATCCTCATTTAAATTAGTTTGTGATTAATCTGATTTCAGCAAAACCTTTCATTTCCTCCACTAGCCTCCATCAGGACAATATATGCCAAAGCTTCTTCCATTGTTTGCAGTGTTGTTCTATCCAGGCTGGTCCCAGGAGAGGAGACCCAAGGTGAGTGAAGTCAGAGCTTTCATTGAACCAGCTCCTTGTGGTGGAAGGGAGAAGTTTCCGAGCTTCACAGAGCAATTCCTCAGGTCTGGGAAGCTCAAAAGGTTGGACCTTCCACACAGAATCAGGGAACCAGAAGGGACTGCAAGGGTCATCTCCTCTAACAGGAGTCAGTCCAGTAAAAGACAGGAGCTCCCCCACCTAGCTTCTCTCAAAGCTTCTTCCTGCAGACTCCTCTCTTCCCAGCCAGGCGGCACTCCAGAACTGATCTGCGACACAGGGATGTATTGCCGTGAAGTCGTATTAGCAGGATGGCTGCAGATTTACTGTGCTCAGATCCACTCAGCACAGATATTAAAGCAGAGCCGCATTAAGCTCAGAGCCTCGCATTAAAATAACGAGGGCTGCCAAGCCAGGGCTACTATTAACCAAGCGACAAATCATCCCAATTGGCTCATTGGTGAGAGAATGAAGCAGCATCAGTGTCTGGAATACTCCGTGCATGTGACAAGACAAAGAGACATGACAGACGTCTCTAAAGAAGAATCATACACTATCAGGGTTGGAAGTGAACTCAGGAGGTCATCTAGTCCAACCCCCTGCTCAAAGCAGGACCAATCCCCAACTAAATCATCCCACCCAGGGCTTTGTCAAGCCTGACCTTAAAAACCTCTAAGGAAGGAGATTCCACCACCTCCCTAGGTAACGCATTCCAGTGCTTCACCACCCTCCTAGTGAAAAAGTTTTTCCTAATATCCAACCTAAACCTCCCCCACTGCAACTTGAGACCATTACTCCTCCTTCTGTCATCTGCTACCACTGAGAACAGTCTAGAGCCATCCTCTTTGGAACCTCCCTTCAGGTAGTTGAAAGCAGCTATCAAATCCCCCCTCATTCTTCTCTTCCGCCGACTAAACAATCCCAGTTCCCTCAGCCTCTCCTCATAAGTCATGTGTTCCAGTCCCCTAATCATTTTTGTTGCCCTCTGCTGGACTCTTTCCAATTTTTCCACATCCTTCTTGTAGTGTGGGGCCCAAAACTGGACACAGCGCTCCAGATGAGGCCTCTGGGCAGCACAGAAGTGAAGCATCTGTAAGTGAAAAGGGGATCTAGACACCCAGCTTTATTGTACTCTCAGCTTCTGCTTTTAAATGTCACCCTCTCTCGACTGCGTGCGTTGCCGTCAACACAGAGGCTGGCCCGCTGGGTGTGACAAAGGGAACGGCTGATGCAGGAAGGAAACATTCAGGCCAAATCTGGACCAAGCGAATCATCATCATCTGACATCTCTACGGTTCATTTCGACCGAAGGGCTTTGCAAATCATATGCACAGAGGAAACCATTCACACATAGCTCTAATGCAACCACATCTAAGGTGAAAGGCAGCAATTCGCTGCTCAACTGGAGGAAGAGGAGATGTTTTAGCTAAGGATAATGTGACAAACATCTTCCTTTACAAAAAACAGTGCCATGAGATCTGTAACTGAGCAGACAGGGCCTTGGGCTTTCAAGGTCTTGCCTGAAAGAACCACGCACAAGGAGAGAGGAAACCCAGTTTAGCTCACATGGAAAAAGGAAGAGCTGGGCTGGATTAGACACTGTGAACCCAGGACTGTGCCATGGAACCCCAATGGACCAGCCTTGATTTGAGGAAATTCCCTTTGAGGAAATCCAAGTAGGCTTCGGTGCCTCCATTGCACAGTCCCCAGTAGTTTGAAAGTCTGAGGACCCAAGGCACAGACCAAACGCCCACTTAAGGGGTTTTCCAACACACAGGCCAGGTGTCAAGCCGCTGATCAGCCCACCAAAAAGTTACAAGGAGCTAATCACAACCGGGAGAAGAGCCCAAGGATTCAGTGCAGCACTGAGAGGACCCTTGCACACACCCCCTCTCCTAGCATGCAGCCTCTCAGCTAGGGACGCTCCAGTCCAGCCCTTCTACATGGGAGCCGCAGAGGCATTCTCCAAAGGCGAGGGAGGCTCCAGGCTGGAGGCAGAAGGGGAGGGATGTGGAAGACACAAGCCATTAAAAGCCGCAGTCTGTTAATGAAAGTAGATGGTTGCAGAGCTTTGGGAGCAAACACCACCTGGCAGACAGCTCATGCATTGGAGGCCAGCCTGGCCTTTTGCTTCCTTAGTAGAATGCAGTAAACTAGATGAGGTTTATTTCAAGCAATAGTAACACACCTTGCCCATGCAAGAGCTCTAGGCACCCTGACAATCTTACCACAGCACACTACACCCAGAAGCATTGAAAAACAAACACTCCAACAGGAACAAATTAATTCAGTGCAGCCAGACAATGAATCAGCAACAAAAAGGTGAGTAAATTAGTAAATTATGTTCTTTTAACTGTCCCAGTCATGCTAACGCAGGATTAAAGCACACTGACAGACAGTGAGAACTTCAAGGCATCTGGAATGACAGACCTTGCAAAGAAATAGGGCAACATGACACAGAATAGCTATTAGCCAATTGCATCTTTAACACCGTAAGACGTCTCGAAGGATCATCTCCGTTAGACTTGCAAACTAACATTCTGCCAAACCACTAGGCGACACACAAGCTCAGCATTAATGTCTGCCACTTGTCACGCTAATGTGGAGCACGGCCACCCCACAGCGTCTCTTCACTGGTTAAAAGCTGTCTCGGTCACACCTCTCACAGTCACCGCCAGGCTCAAAGGGTCCTTCCGCATCCAGTTACCACATTGCTCTACCATAAAGTGCTCAGTAACAGAAGTGACCTTTGAACACGGAGCTCATCCCCTAAGCTGTGAGCCTGCGTATCGGGCGGAGTCCCAGCACTCACAGGCCAGGAACATGACTCTCCAAGGAGTATTTATCCCCAACGTTGCCACTGCCACACAGACTAGCCCCAGACAGAGTGCCAAGGAATTAACATCACCTGTGGCCAAAGCAGCCCCTTTCTGAGCAGGGCACTGATCCAGTGTCCTGATACACGTGCGTTGTGTGGAGTGGAAGGATATTAGACTATAAATAATGTACACTCAGGTGATCTAATAACGGAGATTTTGGAAAACTCCCAGAGCCATCTCTGCAGCTTTGGGGCACCTCTGGCAGGTAACACAGGGCCAGCACCGAATGGCCGTTTGGGGCAATTCCCCTAGCAGTTTTAGGAGATGCTGAGACCAGAGCCAATCATGCTGACCAACACTGCCTCCCTGGACTCCCCATATGTCCTCTCTTGTCTTGCACTCGGATTGTGAGCTGTCTGGCCCAGGGACCATCTTTTTGCTCTGTCTGTACAGCGCCTGGCACAACAGGCCTGGTCCAGGACTAGGGCTCCTAGGTGCTATGGTAACACAAATCCTTTCTCCCCACCATAACCTGCCCCAGTGCGACACAACCCCCCACAGCCCACCCCGCCAGCAATGCCTGTGACCTGCACTCCCATACCAACCACAGGAGCAAGGTGGCCCAGCCTGCACCCCCTTCACCAGGGAGACACAGGCCAGGGGTGGCACGGACAGGGAGGGGGGCCACGCAGAGGAAGGGGTGCCACCCACCTACCTCCTGAGGAGCCGTCCTCGTGGTCGGAGCTGTTGTAGCTGCAGTCGCTGCCTCTCTCCGGGGAGCTGCAGCTGGAGGAGTCCCTGCCAGGCACATCCAAGTGTCGCTTGTGTCTCCAGGGCAGTGGGTGCTGCTCTTCGTGCTGCACGGGGAAACTGCGCCCATTCGTCCCATCCAGCGAGTCCAGATCCCGGCTGCGCTTGGGCCACCTGCCCCGTAAGGCGGGCAGCCAGTGGTGGGGCCTGTCCAGCTCCTCCCCAGACCCCCGGGGTAGGATCCTGAAGCCTAAGAAGATGGGGTTCAGGAGGAACTTCTCACTCAGGTCCACCTCCTCATCGTCGTGGTCGGCGCTGCCCTCCCCGGGGCCAGGCATGTTCTTGGCGTAGGGCTGCCGGCCACGGACCTCCCTTAAGATGGGCATAGGGCCTCTATGGGCCTCACCAGAGCAAGGAGGATGCTGAGCAGGGGGCTCACTGCCATGGGCTTCGCCAGCAATGGGGACCGGGGGCTCACTGCCATGGGGCTCACTGCCATGGGGGCGCCCAGTACAGGGCTCGCTACCATGGGCCTGGGAAGGGATGTGGGTGGGGGGCTCGCTGCCATGGCTCTCCCTGGGGACGGGCATGGGGGGCTCGCTGCCATGGGCCTCCCTGGGGACGGGCATGGGGGGCTCGCTGCCATGGGCCTCCCTGGGGACGGGCATGGGGGGCTCGCTGCCATGGGCCTCCCTGGGGACGGGCATGGGGGGCTCGCTGCCATGGGTTTGGCCAGGCGGGTGCCCAGCTGGAGCATCGCTGCCCTGCTCAGTGGCCGGGCCATCTGGCCCCCCCTCGGTGCTCCTGCCCACAGGGTGCTCATGCCTGGGGGGCTGCCGCCTGCCCTGCCTCCGGGCCCGCGGGGCTGCCTTGTGCTGCTGCAGCTGGTGCTGGATGGCTGCGGCCAAGCTGTGCCCCGCGTGCCCCGCTGCGCCCCTCTTGCCAGGGGGCATGTCCGGGAGGGGGGCGGGCTCCTCTGCCTGCCCCTCCGGGGAGGGGGCCGGGGGCTCCCGGGCCAGCGCCGCCTCCAGGTAAATGACTTTGAACTTCTCCTCGGCCAGCGCCTGCTGCAGCAGCCTCAGGTTCCCCCGGCAGCGCTCCAGCTCCAGCTCCATGTCCCGCACCGAGCCCAGCTGCATGCGGGGCGCCGGCTCCCCGGGGAACTCGGCCTGCCAGTGCCGCGCGAACTCCGCCGGCTCCCACATGCTGCCCGCGCAGCAGCCCCGAGCCCCCGGGGATGGGCGGCGGGGCTGGGTGCGCGCGGGGAGCGATCCGATGCCGCGGGGATGGGCGGGGGGCTGGGTGCGCGCGGGGAGCGATCCGATGCCGCGGGGATGGGCGGCGGGGCTCGGTGCGCGCGGGGAGCGGAAAGTTTCTCTCTCTCCCCCGGCAGCTTCCGCTCCGGAGTCCTGCTGGGGCCCTGACGTCGCGGCCCGGCCCGGCCCCTCTCCCGCACAGACCCGCCTCCCCCGGCCGAGCAGGCGGGGCCCGCGGGGAGCGCCCCGCCCGGCGCAGGAGACGGCTCCTGGGGCTGGGGCTTCCCCGGGGTCGCGGCGGAGCGGAGCCGGGCTCTGCGGAGGGCGCCCCTCGCCGGAGCGGAGCGGGGCTTTGCCGGGGGAAGCGGCCCCACCGTGGGGTGCCAGGCCTCCAGCTTGGCTGCTGGGCTGGGGGCGCAGGGGAGGGCTGCAGCATCAGGTGTCAGGTCCCTTTTGCAGATGGGGAAACTGAGGCACAGAGCAGCTAAGTGACTTGCCCGTGGTCACCCAGCAGGCCTGTGCCAGGTCTCCTGGGTCCCCTCGTTATCCGTCCATTAGGCCACTCAGCCGGAAACGGCCAGGAGCTATTAACCGGCGCCCCGCCCAGGGAAAGGCTGTGTGGATGCTAAGCCAGGAGCACGCTGGGGCCCAGTTCTGATGCCCCAACACGCGTTGATTGCAATGGGTCTGCCATGGAGCACGGGCTGCGGAGTCTGGCTCCAAGCCACCACCGTGCAGGGAACTGTCTGCAGATCCTTTGGCTGTAACCCTTGTGGGCCAGCGGAGAACCCAGAGCAGAGTTCGCCCCTGGTGTTTGTTTCCCCTCCCTTCCAGCCCTGCTGTCGGGACTTTGCTTCTCCAAACGTAGGAACATTCAAAGCGGTGTCACTCTTTAACCTGACGCCAGTTACCCAAACGGCGAGGGGAACAGCGGAAGGCACTTGGACTGTCACCCCGGTATCTGGGCGCTGCACGCGCTGTCATGGATCTCTGCTCAGAGCCCCCCGGCAGGCAGGGCTCTGCGACACTAACTCACTTGTCCAAGGCCACACAGGAAGTCCGTGGTAGATCAGAGAGCTGGGGGCTCACAGGCCCAGCCTGGTAACCTGACCACACACCACTCCGCTGTAGTAGGCAATGAAAGAGCCTCATGATCTTTTATGTTTGGCACCTTCCAATACCCCCGCTGTCTTGCTTGTACCCCCTGGCGGCACTGTATCCAACCCAGGGAGAAACCCCCCAGGGCAGGAGCCTGTCCTAGCTGGAGTGCCATGCATGCCTATGGTTCTGCAAAAGCAATAAACTCAGCTGGCCCTGGGCACCAATCAATCCCTCCCTCAGCCCATCCTAACGGTTGGAGAATAACCTCCATTCTCATCGTCCAAGATCAAGCAACTGTTTGGCACAAAAGACGAGTTTTGCACCACACCCTGAAGGCTGGCTAGCCCACAGATTCCCAGAGCGGGGTAACGGTACTGGACAGCTGCAGTCAGGGTCTGTGCTGTATGTCTTGGAAGCGGCATTTTCCACTGGCTTCATTGCCCGCTACCAGAGCCACCATTTGTAAAGCATTGTTGTGACGAAGCGGGACTGTTCTTAATGTTTCTTCTGAATAGTGTGGGGGTGCCTCAGTTTCCCCTAGGCAGTTCTTAAGTGTCTAGGGGGTGGGGTAAGGGTGTATGATTGCTGCAGAGCCCTAGAGGGCAGGTGTGTGCAGGGGTCTGGACACAGAGAATGGCCGACACCCTGTTTCCTGGCCATTGATGGCCTGGCCCTTCCCCGCTGCAAGGTGAGAGCTAAAGGGTTGGAGAACAAAGGAATCCGGTGACCTCCTGGCCCGGGAAAGGGACAAAGCCCAGAGGAGGAGGGGCTGGAGGGAGTTTCAGTTTGGGGTTGGCTGGGGACATGGAGTGAAGTGCAGACGTGGTTGTCTGGCTCACTGCCCCCCAAAATGGACCCAGCTGAGGGGTCCTGTTCTCTGTACCTACAAGCTCTGTTTTAGACCGTGTTCCTGTCATCTAATAAACCTCTGTTTTACTGGCTGGCTGAGAGTCAGGTCTGACTGCGGAGTTGGGGTGCAGGACCCTCTGACTCCCCCAAGACCCCGCCTGGGCGGACTCGCTGTGGAAAGCGCACGGAGGGGCAGAGGACGCTGAATGCTCCGAGGCCAGACCCAGGAAGGTGGAAGCCGTGTGAGCTGTGTGTCCTGCAGACAGGCTGCTCACAGAAAGGAGACTTCCCCAGAGTCCTGACTGGCTTCATAGGGAGCAGTTCCAGAGCATCACCCGGGGACGCCATGACAATTGTCACGGGGTAGCTGGCTCTTCACGGAGAGCTGGGAGCAGGTGGTTATAAACAACAGCAAGTGGCTCAGCTGCAGGTCGGGCTGGTGAGAGAGGGTTGGTGATTGGGCTCTGTGGGCTGCCGGCTGACGAAGGCTTTGGCTAGGCAGAGTGAGATGGAAGAAATAATAAATGATCCTGGAACCAGGCTAGACAATGAGGCTAGGGAGCGCATGGAGGAAGACTTGATGCAAACAAGGAAAAAGAAAAGGGTAGATTCTCTGGAACGAGAAGACCCAGCAAGTAGGAGGGCAGGAAAGAGAACCAGGGGAAATCACATGCTAGTAAACTCCCTAGGTAAGGACAGAAAGATGGGGGAGATCTAAGGATTGCAGAGTAGATCAAAAAAGTGCTGGAGATACAGTAAGAGCTAGGGCACTGGCTGGTGGGGACGTGTTAGTGGAATGTAAAAATACAGACCAAGCAGGGAAGTGCCAAAAGACGAGGGTGGTAGGTCAACTAAAAATAAGCTCTCAGCTACCCAAATTCCTCCCAGAGACTGCAGTGGAGGTATGTGGTATGCCAGAAGAAATGTCAGAAGAGGAAATCAAGCAAGACAGAAGTGAAGATAAGGTGATTGCTGCTAAGAGGCTACTTAGCAGAAGAGGAAGTGATAGCCAGCACTTGACACCTGTGCTGTCACCTTTAAAGGAAGGATGCCACCAGGCAGGATAACTTTAGGGTATCTGATGTTCTGGACTAAGCCCTGGATTCCTCCACCTGTGAGATGCTACAGGTGCCAAAGGTAGCACATAATTGCAAAGGGAAAATATGGTGCAGTAAGTGTGGAGGGAAAGAGTCATTCTGTGATAACTGGGAGGAAGGGACAAAACAAAAACGGTGCAGCTGTGGAGGAAAACACAGCTCAGCACATGGGGGATGCACTGAGGCAAAGTGTGCTAGAGAAATACAACCCCCCAAATTACTCATAACTTCTCATATGCAAGAGCTGCTCGGAGATACATAGATATGGGGAAAGGGAAAGCCCGCAACAAATGAACAGGAGAGAAGTGACGAGTGACACTGGGGTAAGGAGAAGACATAGTACTTATACAAACAGAGTCATTGTGTTTCTGATTGAAGTAATAAATTGTACATCTCAAGCAGGGAAGAAAACAGAAAATTCAAATAATTAAAGCTGTTAAAAAGGACTTGTGGGTTAGCAACCTATCAGTGGAATGACTTCCTACCTTCCTAGGTGAAGGAAATCTTGAACATTAAAAGAATGGTGGTGACATCTTTCAGCTGGAATGCCCAGAGCCTAATAGTGCCTGGGCAGGAATTAAAGCAAAATATTGTTATGAAAATAAAGCCTGATATAATATGCACGCAAGAGACTTGGCTAATAGGAAAACTAAGCCATAAAATCCCAGGATATGGCAGAGCTAGAGAAACAGAAAAGGGTGGGGGTGCTCGCCCCTTCATTAAGGAGAGCCTGAACTACCTTGAAGTAGAGGTTAAAACGCTAACTACTGAGTACAAAACAATTCTGTGCCTCTAACACTTCGTAGTCTGTAGAACCCATGCCGGAAGTAGAGGCTATGGACCTGGAAGCATTCACTGCAGATGGCACCTGCCCGTTTGTTAAGTGTGATGATCTGAACAGTCACAACAGATTGTGGGGAAATAAGAAAAATGATAAAAATGGAAAATATTGAGAGCAATTCTTGGAAGAGGAAAAAGAACAGGAGGACTTGTGGCACCTTAGAGACTAACAAATTTATTTGAGCATAAGCTTTCGTGAGCTACAGCTCACTTCCTCGGATGCAACTGATAGCTCACGAAAGCGTATGCTCAAATAAATTTGTTGGTCTCTAAGGTGCCACAAGTACTCCTTTTCTTTTTGCGGATACAGACTAACACGGCTGCTACTCTGAAACTTGTCTTTGAAGAGGATAATTGAGTAACATTAAACGCTGGTGCACCTACCAGCCTCAATACAGCTGACGGAAGCCTGGATCTGGGAATAGCGTCTAGCACCGTAGCAAGTGACGGCTGCTGTGAAATGTGCAGGGGAGGGAATGGGTAGTGATCACTTCCCCATGTTAATTACTTAGCAAGGAAAAGGAAATACCAACGTGGAATCTCAAAAAAGCCGTGTGGGAACTCCTTCGAACCAAAAGTGGGGAACATGTGACTGAGCATCGTATACATGACGTTCTTGAGTAACGCTACCAAAGGGATCAGAAAGACAGGCAGACGAGCTATTCCTAGGGTACCAACACTACTTAGAGACAGGACAGGTATTCCCTGGTGAAAGACAGAATATGAAAAGGTAAGTAGGGAAAGGAATAAAGCAAAAAGAAATAATCCTTAAATAGTGAGGACTTAATGAAATATTAAAATGGTAAGCGGGTTGCACAAAGGGCTCTAAAAAGAGCAAACAGAGGAAGCTGGGGAACATCCTGCGGGGAAATGAAGATACCAATGCAGCAGAGGTGTATGAACAAATTAGGAACGTGAATGGAATGAAGAGTAAGAGCCCCAGAATACCAAGCCTTGCGGTTGCAGGGCATGGAGTAATAACCTCCAGCAAAGAAAACGTGGACATTCTGGCCACCATGTTTCCCAAAGTCAGTAATGAGGAGGAGGAGAGGCTAGAACTTCGGGAGAGAAGACAAGCATTCCTGAAGGATAATTATGAGATGATGATGAAGAGGTGGGAGGAGGATGTGGATATTATTTTAAAGTAAAACTTTAGCATGTGGGAACTCCAAAAAGTGATAAGGAGCAAAAGAACCGCACCAGGCAAGGATGAAATAAACTCTGAAATGTTTAAACATCTACGTGAAAAACGTGAGGGTGATACTAAAATTAGGTGATAACATCATGGAGAAAAGGTGAAATACCTGAGGCCTGGAAACACGCAATCCTAGTCCCGGGGCAAACAGGGTACGTTGACCCCAAGATCGGAGTCATGCGGACCAGCAGCCCACCCTGCATGGTCAGGTAAAGCCACGTAAAGAATGGACACAGAGATGCGTAGCACACCCGGAGAGGAAAAGGTTCGTCCATGAAACACAAAGTGGGTTCGGAAGAGGGAGGTGCAACAATGACATTGTAAGGACAGAGCTAGAAGAACAAAAAAGCATGAGAACCAAAGAATCCAATATAGTGACCTTCCCTGGCCAGAGAAAAAGCCTCCAATGTGTTACGGAGAGAGGGTATTATAGGGAGAATGTACACATGGGTAAGGGACTTCTGATGCTAAAGAACGACACAAGTGCAAATAGGGAAAGCTTTTTCCAATGTATTCTCAACTGCAAATGGAACTCCACGGGCGAGTGTAATTAGTGCAGCCCTCTTTAACACCATGATAAATTACCTCTGTAAGGAGATGAGTACAGGAATTGGGATCACATGATTTGCTGACGAGGAAGCCCCTACGACAGGTTGAGGTGCAAGAGCCCCCAGCTCCAGGAAGTAGGTTGGCTCCTGTCAGAGATGTGAGAACAGGCCATGATTGAGCCAAGTGGTCTGTAGAGTAGAAACCTGTAGGGAATAGAGAGGCCCCTGCAGAAGGCCCGGGCTTGGGGGAAGGGAAAGTTGAAGTACTGAGTTAGTTTTATGTGGAAGAAATAAAACCAAAGCCCTGAGAAAAGGGCCTGAACCAGATTCTGAGTGTGGTGTCCCTCTTCCTGGGCTGAGGGGACAGGCCCGCAGTCTATTATGCTCTTGGAGGGGGGAAAACAAAGTCCTATAGGACAGTAAACGAGTGCAAACTAACAGAATAAAGCCTGTTTCTGAAGCAAAGGCAGGAATCTCTCCTTGCTGGGCTCTGCTGCATCCCTCAACTGGTTCTGAACCTGAGACCAAGTCAACAAGATCACTTATTTGCTCAGCATCTCATAATTATTTTATTAACAACACACGCTCCAGCTCCCACGGCTCAGAGGAAGCCAAATGAGACACAAGCCGATCACATGAAGAGTGCAAAAGTAATGAAACCAAACAAGCCTTTGTGCAAATACCCAAGTAGCTGGAGCTCTGCAATGCAGAAGCAGGGCCAAACTCACTTGTGGTGTAACTGCACTGGTGTAACTGCAAGTCAGCAGAGCTACAGCGAGCTTGACTGGGCCCCTTGGGTTTGTTGCATGGAGTGTGTCTATGCTGGTGGGACAGCTCAATCAGCCCCCAAGCCCGTGCACAGCATGGGATGCAAGCGGCCACGCAAGGCAAGGCAATTAAAGTGACCTAGGAAACCCAGAGAGGGCTCTCCAGGGCATACAGCCACCAAGTCAAAATGATCCCATGTCAGCATCTCACGGGGCAGGGGCAGTAGGGCTGTGCGCATTTCTGGAAGGTCGCTCCATAGCAGCAAAGACGTCTTGCTATGGCAACCCTCAACGATGCGTGCACACCAACTCCCACACGAAGCTGCCAAGGCCGGGCCTACAGCAGCAAAGCTGGTTGCTGTCACTTGCTACCGGTGGTGAACTGCAGTCTGAGCAGTTACCTGATTACAGGATTTTCCTACAGATGGAAAGCTGCAAATGCACACACATGGCTGGGGGGCGGAGTCCCTTTTTACAGGGCTATAGTCCTTTTGATCCGCAGTGCACGCTGGCTTTTTCCTGTCCTGTCCTATGGCTCTTATCCTGAGTCCTCCCATTTCCTTCCCGCGTCTTTCCTTACAGCCCCATTAAATCAAATCGATATATTTATACAGTGACCATCCCAGTGCCCAGGCCAACATACAACATCCAGAAAGGACTCCGGAGGAGCTCCAAATGCTCTCATCACCCTCAGTGCAGACATGGCTTGGAGGGGAGTGGTCTCTCAGCTAATCCAGCTGCTCGGGCAGACCCAAACTGTGTGCCAGCATTACCTCTACAGAACCCGCCTGCAGGGGTCGTAGCATGTGCCTCGCCATGTGGCCATGGGACTTTCGGAAGCCACGTAGACAGCTGGACCCTAACTGCCCTGGCCACAAAGTGCCCCATTGCTTGTGCTCATGTTGCCTTTTACCCTTTGGTTTTCCGGGGCTCGGTGCTTTTCCCCACTGATGTTTCTGTCGCTCTCCCTGCATGTTTCAGGCAGCTGTCTGCTTTCATGCTGATGAGGAGCAGAGAGGATGTGTTTTAACGCACTGAGCAAGCTGCATAAGCAACCATCCCTTCTCCTTCAGCCTGTACGTACTGCTTGGACGTCACACTCCCCTCCTCCCATGTGCCGCACTGTACCTATGGCCAGGGGCTTTACTCAAAAGTCTTTTGCCTTCATCTGGCGCATCAGGCTTGAGCCAGTGCCAGACGGAGGGAGCCCCGGGTGCTAACTATCTATTAGTTTAGCACTTTTGGCCTCTGGGACTCACAAACCAGTGGCTGATACTATCTGTGTGTTAACTTCACGCACAAAAGCAATGTCCTCACCCACACCAAGCCGGGCGTTAAACACCCATCAAGGTAACAGATGGTACGGCAGAGCCGTTTCACTTTAACAAAGCAACTAATTAAAAACATCCTTTAGGAAATGACTTGATTTGTCTCTTTCTGGAGAAAGCCCCCACAGGTCCCCCTCCGCTCCACACCCCCATCAGATAAAAGACAGCTTAGCCCCGCCTGGCCCAGGCACCCATTGGGCAGGCGCTGGCCTCTAGCTAGTAATGGCCCTGACACGTTCAATTAGCCAAAATCGTTTTCAATTTTTTTTTTCTAGAGGTTTGCAGGCAACCCGCTAGCAGGGGCGAGAAGTGAGCAATTTAGGAGGCTAAGTGGTTTCTTGGATCCCCTCCCAGTGCTGATGGCGTGGGATTTTATATTTCTCCTCTTCCTTATGTACTGGAGCTGGCTGACCCCATTTACTCCTTGGTCGCCCTCCCTCTCCCACCCCTGAGGTCTCCCCAGTAGCAGAGTGGGAGGCACAAGATGGAGAAGCCCGGTGACGATGCCCAAGGGATGAGGAAGTGTCTGTTACAGGCAGTGGCCTAGGCGGTTAGTAAAGTAATTAATGGCACAAACCATCCATCTCTTTGCTGAACCAGGCTAAAATTAGCCCCCAAGAAGCTGGGGAGCTAGTGCACTGCAAAGCCTCCCTAGCACAGCCAGTTGTGTGGGCATGTGTTTGCCAGGCACCCCTCCTCACCTGAACAATGGCAAGCATTTCTCCAGCAGCCCTGAGGCCAGCGATTTGTGCCCCCAGCCTCTGGATGGACTCGCATTTCCACCCGGGGTGCAAAGGGCTTTCTGAAGGCAAAGCCTTGAATAGGAGGTGCAAAGGCAGCCAGCGAACTCCTTGGGCTGGAGCAATGAGGGGACAGACCAGGCCCACTTTTGCCAGCTCTGACTCACGCTGGGAAGAGATGATTAGTCTTGGGCCCTGGAATTTCCTGCCCTGGTTCACAGCAGCTGGTCCAGCTCTGGCACCGATACAGCCCCAGCACCACAGGAATTAGGCAGGGCTGGCTCAGGCATTCCCACTGGGTACAAACCCAGAGTCACCATGAAACCACGTGATTCCAAATGGCCAGTGACAGCCACTGGAAACCCCAAACTCCCAGCTCTTCGGCTCCCCGCTGTAAGCTTGACATGCGGCCAAGCACCCCGATGAGCACAGGGCATTCACGCTCCCTGCCTCTCACACTGGGCATGGGCTGAGGTCACGAAAGGATGGTGTGGGGCACAATGGGCACCAGGAGCCATGTTTCCACCATGCTGCCCTGCAAGCCCAAGCATGCTGTGCTGGTTATCAGTGTTGTCAGCAGCCAGGTGGCTAACTTTACCTGGCAAGGAGTCCAGGGACAGAGACAAGTCGGGGGGCTGTGAGTGAGAGCAGCATGTGGAGAGAAAGGGGGAGCCTCTGACCCCCTCTGAACTGTTGAGTGCAATAGAAGGCTCAGCAGAGCATGGCCTGGCCCTATGAACGAACGCCTGGAGAACTCTCCTGCTTTGTTTCATTAGCCCCTGCGTGCCTAGGGCCCCCTCAGCCCCCCACGCATGGTGCTCCCTAGGGTGCAGCCGTCGGCTCTTAGCAACGCCATTGCCACCTTGCTCTAGCAGAGGGAGCCCGAAGGAAACACAAGCCCAAGCCCAGACTGTGCAGGACTCCAGCAGCTCCATTCCCAGTGCCTTGGCACCTTGGGGGGTGTTTGCTAGGTGCCGGGGGCAGGGAGGGCACTAGGTAGGGCTGCTGCCGGGAGGGGAAACGCACAAGAAGCAGTGCCCGGAGCTCCTGGAGTGCTGCAAGGAGCAGGGTGCTGAAGGGTGCCCCAGGGGGGATCCCCTGGATTGCTGCAGCGAGTGGGGTGCTGATGGGTGCCCCAGGGGAATCCCCTGGAGAGCTGCAGGGAGTGAGGTACTGATGGGTGCCCCTGGGGGAGCCCCTGGAGTGCTGCAGGGAGTGGGGTGCTGATGGGTGCCCCAGGGGGAGCTCCCAGTTTTTCAGCCTTCAGACTCTGAATTTCTTTCCTAAGCAATTTGGCCTTTTACTGCAGGGCAAACACCTCTGGCCTATTTTGCCAAATTCTCTCCACAGTAGGGGCCTGGACAGCTCCAGGGCTGTGGACAGCCTGAGAGTCCTTCACACTCAGCTCTCCAGTCTGCAAGGAGCGCTGCTGCCCTCTG
The DNA here is from genome assembly GCF_965152275.1 of Natator depressus. Lineage (NCBI taxonomy): Eukaryota > Metazoa > Chordata > Testudines > Cheloniidae > Natator > Natator depressus. Next base: position 2,976,814 of record NC_134250.1, on the reverse strand, counting down.
GTGTCTGCCTCACAAATCAACTAAGGCAGCGGGTGCTGTTTGCCCCCCCCAGGGGCAGTCTCAGCAGAGCTGGAGCAGGAAGGGAGAGAGAGAGAAAGAGCAGCACCCACGCCCCCCCACTGCTGCAGATCACACCTGGAGACCAATGCAGTCAGGAAAGGGTTAAGTGTGCACCTCTCAACTGTCAGGAGTGTTGCCTAGTGGCTAAACCAGGGGCCTGGCAGTGCCAGCTGCTGCCTTTTATTGCTAGCTCTGCCCCACTGGCTGTGTGAGCTCGGGGCAGGGAAGTGAGGTATTATAATGGCTCCCCACCTTTGGAAAGCACTTTCGGAACTTCCCGTGGAATGCCCCGTATCTGAGCTAAGCCGCACAAAGTCCCCAGAGCTGGACAGCCGAGCAGAGCCACGCTCCTGAGATGCACCTGCCCTCTCCACAACAGCCCAGAACTGTCTGGGGGCAGCAGGACAAATGGCCTACGCTCATCGGGGTCCGGCCACGTGACCTGGGCAGATGTCGCTGCTCCAGGCACGAGATGGAGGTGGGCGGGTCGGGACTGCACGAGACCATAGGTAGCCCAATCTCTCCAGAGCAGAGCCAGGGAGCTGCCTTCCTCTGCAGATGCTTCATTCCAGCTTGAGCCGACCCCTATCCACATGAGTGTTACACCTTGCCAGCTCCCTGTTAAATGCCCAGTGCGGCTTTGTCTCCAGTGCAACGTTCTTGGGCACTCCCCATGTTCCTGTCTCTTCCCCGAGATGAAAGTGGACACAGAGGCCCTGGGCTAAGAACATGGTGCTCGTGGTGCGGCATGTGCCCAGGGGGCTGAGGCACGGACTCCTCTCAATAGCTGGACTCCCCAGTGTGCAGTATGGGCAGCGATGGTACAAGCAGACCCACCAACACGCCTGGGAGGGATGGCTATTCTCCGGAGGGGAATTCGTGCTCCGTCGCTCCAGGGCCTCAGTCAGTGAATCCAACCACCCGTGAGTCCACACACGACACCAGCGAGCTGTCAGCTCGCACTCCTGCTAGTTCCCTGGGATACGGAGGGAGGTCACTTGGGAAGGACGCCGGTGATCAGAGTGGAAGCAGGGCCAGAGCGACCTAGGTCACTTAGTAATAGACAGGGCAGCGTTGCAGCGAGCAGGCCACAACTAAGGCTGGACTGTGCTTCAGGCCATCCCTGCAGCATACGGGATCCCTCCAGAGCTCAGCTCCCCTCTCGCCTCGCTTATGCATTTGCTCCCGTCTCTCCACCATGCCAGTAAAACATCTGCCTGTCTCCTTGGTCTTCTCAGAACAGGCAAAAAGACAGGTGAAAGACCAGGATGCTTGGCACTCAGCCTGCATGGTCTGAGAACAGTGAGGGGCCGGTGACGATGCCAGATGTCCTAGGAAGGAGATATGGATTTTGTCAGCTGCCGGGAGCCAGCTCCCGTTGGGCACAGGCCAAGGAGCAGCGAGCGCTCCTGAGGGGTCGGGACCCCTCTTGGCAGGATGTCGGAGCAGGAGTGGTGTGCAGCAAGCAGCCTGACTGATGTGTGGCAACGGATAATTACGGCTCTTTCATCAGCTGTCAGGGAGATGAGCCTGGCTGAGCCTCACAACACATTTCTGGCTCCCTGTCTCAGCTCGTAAATCTCTCCAGCAAGGCATGATAAATCAGCGGGCCAGCTGAGTGCTCAGCCCTGGAGAAGGAGGTCCCCATCGGCCTGCCCACCCCAGTAATGGGCACGTAGATAGGAAGCATCCAGGACGAGGTGGGGATGGTCTCAGAGCGGCGCGCTAATTACAGGCAGCGGATGGCATCCTGGGGCCTGTGATTTATTGTCTGGCCTTCCCCTCTTCCGAGTGCTCGGGGTGGAATCCTGTGGAGTGGGGCCCTGCCACAGCAGAACCTTGGAGAAGAAAGGAATGGGGCACTGAGGGGAATCCACCACACAGTCCTCCTGGGAGCAGGACAGCATCATTGTCCCAGTATTGCCAACCCCAAATGGTCAAAAATCCTGAGTCAGGCTCAGCAAAAATCACAAGATTCTGTAAAAATAATCGATGTGGGGTTCTTCTGCTTTTTGAGCCTGTAGGGTGCACTGGGGTCACAAGCTGAAGCTTTGAGGGCTAGAAATGTACTTTTTCTCTAAGAATGAAGGCTGAAATCATCACAGATCCACTTGACTCCAGGAGCTGGGGCTTTAAGGAAAACTATAAATACCATGAGACTCATGACAAAATCATGAGCGTTGTCAACACTGCTTAAGTGTCCTCACTTTACAGCTGAGGAAGCTCAGGCCCAGAGAGAGACGTAACTTGCCAGTGTTCTACAGCAAGACAGTGGCAGGTTGAAATAGAACCCAGGAGTCCTGGCTCTCAGTCCCATCACCCCTCCTTCCCATGATGTGCTTCCTCTACCCCTTCTGCAATGCCACACTGACACCAAAGCACAGTTCAAAAGTGGGCTGCCCAGTCGGCGTCCTCCCGACACCAGGTGTGAGCAGCATGTCCCAGCCCCGCTGGGTGAGGGTGGCATCTCGGGGCTGCTCCACCCCATGAAGTGCCATAGCTGGAGGACAGAGGGAGGCCCCTCTGCCATGGAATTCTGATTGCAGCCAGTGCCCCACTTCCCCCAGGAAGGCAAAGGAGCCACCAGTAAAGGCCCAGTGGCCCCAGCCATGTAATCTGAGAGACTGGTTTGTATGTCAGAGGACAATGCCTGGGGGATTAGTGCTGCTAAGCCGGAGGGGTCTTGACTGCCCCCCAGGGCTTGCAGCATAGCACCCAGGGGCAAGGCCCTAGAATACACACTCCCCAATGGGTCACCTAGCGCCAGTGCTGAGGCAACTGTGTAAGAGTTCCCTGAAATCTTCAGTGGAGGTGGCTGCCCGTCGCCCCAGACCTGTAACCACTAGGCCATGCCCTGTCTGTATCCAATTCCCCCTCGCCTGGGTACTCCCTGGTGGTGGAGGGAGCCTCAGTTGAGGATGAAAGAATCAAGTGCCCCTACTCTGCTGCACCGCGGGACATTCCCCCACCAGTGCCAACGCCCCCCGCAGGAATCCATCGGCACTGCACACAGGTTCTGGCCCACACTTCTGCAAACGGGCCTGGGAGAGGTACCTTGGTGCCTCCCGCAGGAACCGCCGGCTGCTAAATCCTGTCCCCAAACAGAACCTTGCTCACAGCTGACCTTGGCAGGTGATTCCTTTGGGCCAGGAAAGCTCCTGCTCCTGGGCAGAGTGAGATGCCAGCCGGACAGAGAAGGCCATGGAGGTGGGAACAGGTGCGCTGTGGCGAGTGAGGGGATGGCTCTGAAATATTTCTAGAACTCTGCCTCACTTTGAAGTTCTGCTGACCCGCCTCTTCCCCCCGAGGCCTCCAACTTCTGATTTATTGACCTCCGCTAACACAGGCACCGAAATTAGCTGCCGCTTCAAAGAGCTGAGAGCAGAGAAGGGCAATAGACAAATAGCTGCCCGCTAATTGTAGCTATTGATCAAACTCTGTTTGAGATGATTAGATAAGGATGGATGGACAAAAGGGGGCCGTGATCGCCAGGAACCCCAGCAATTTGTCAGGCTGGCTCCTGCACCATTTTTCAAGATGTTACCGTGGGCTCATGCAAGCAGTTAATAGCCGAGCGCTAATTAAATTATCGGCAGAGGGCAGCGGAATTAAATGCTTCAATGGAAGGCGACCGTGTGGCGGTTTCTCAAAGATGCTGCGTCTGCATGGGGAGGCGGCAGCGAACCTGCCTGGACAGCACGCTGGCAAGCCAGGGATGAAATGTTCTGATCAGTCGAGGGATTTTTGTTTCCAGAGTGTGTCCCAAAGGAGCCCGGGGGATTCCTTCACCTAGGATTGGCCAGTAGTCGAGTGCCCCCAGGAAAATGGGAGCGCCGCCCTTTCGTGCATGACTGCTTGGATGGAGTGAGCAGGCAGTTCTCAGATGTGCTTTCCCAGGGTCGTTAGCATGGATTTTTGGGGGTGGGGGGGAGACAGATGCACCACAATCAAAACATGAGGGTTTTCACGCTGCAGGGGGCGGGAGGGGGGCTGTACCTCACCTGGCAGCCAGGGAGCCAGGTGGTGAAAAGGTGGCAAGAGAAGGAGTGCAGCCGAGTGGTCAAAGCCCAGGAAGGGAGTCAGGTGAGCTCACCTCTGTTCCTGCAAAGTGAGTGATTTGTCTATGCTGCGGGCTGAGCTCCCCCTTTGCAGTCACTGGCTGCTGACGGGTGCTCGGCCATTGCAATAGCAGCCCTCGGTTAGGAACAGAACTCTAGGACCATCTATGGGAAATCCTGGCCACCACTGCTTGCATTTGCCATAGGGTCAAGGAGCCCGAGTCATTGACTACGCCCCCACTGAGTTAGATGGATGATTTCCCCATGCCTGGCTGGCAGACCAGCTGTTGGCCCTCCATGCTGGAGAAACCAGGGGGTGCTTGGGTCCTTCCCTCAGGAGCCCTGTCTTCCCAGAACAAATCCTGGAGACAGCTCTGCCCCCAGGCTCCCAGCTCACTGCTGAGAGGCCAGGAAGACCTCTGGAGGTAGGTAGCACTTTAGCTCTTTTATCACCTGTCCCAATCCGCCCTGCGACATCTTTGCTTCCTGCTCCACCAGGCAGAGGGCGTGACTAGGCCCCCAGGCAAATTCCTCTGCCCCAGCCATGTGCAGGGGGTGGCTGAGTGGTCAGCCCCCTTGCAAAGGGGGGGAGGGGATGTTGCCTACCCCACTACTCCCTCCCCCAAAAAGGCCAGGCCCCTAGTGCCCAGTGCAGTTCATGCTTCCCTCTCATCCCAAGCGTTGGCTTGGGCTGCAAGGGGAGCCAGGGCCAGGCCTGCAGGTAACAGCTCTTGGTTGCTGTTCCTAAGTGCACTCAGTGCTGAGGGGTGCTGGGCCGGCAGCCCTGAAGACGGAGGGGTCTGGCCAGCCCCAGAGCAGCAGAGCAGTGCTCCCTTGTCGTGCCAGCGTGTTTCCAGACAGCCTGCAGGGGCACCCTCGAGGGCCCAGGGGTCTCCCCGGCCCAGTCCCAGACGTTTGACCCCGTGCTGTGAACAGGGCCCAGCAGTGCCAGCTGTGGTGCTAGTCCGCGGCGAAGACCTGTTTGCTAGGAACTGGGCTCCACCTGCCCCTCTGTTACACACAGGGCACTGCACAGATGGGAATTACTGAGGCGCTAAGCGGGAGGTGAAAGAGCCCCTCTCTTATCGGCAGTCCCCCCAGGGCACCCAGCCCCGTCTCTTGGCGCTTGTCAGAGCACGGCCCACTCAGCACCTGCCAGCAGCCCCAGTCAAAGCCCCATTCGAGACGTGCTCCTGGGTCACACCGGGCACGCCTGCGCGCCCAGCACCCGCACAGGGCTGAGCTGCTCGACTCACTAGCCTCCCGCCCTGGATCCAAGGGATGCTGGCCGAGGGGAGCCCCCACTGGGGAGAGGATGCAGCTGGTGAAAAGCATGGAGCCAACCTCTAACTGTGCTGTTAGGAACCCCTGAGCGGTGTGGGGGGCGGGGGAGGAAGAAGAGGCTTGAATCATGAGATTGTATTGCACCTCCAGATGCATTGTGGGAGTTGCATGCCATTTACTGCAATACCTGGGACCAGATATGACTAGCTGCTCCCTGGAGTCACAGCCCCTGCAATTAGCCAGCTGGGGCAGGAGTCTTGACAGCAGTTCCAGGGGTCCCAGCAGTCTGGGGTGACGAAGGAGCCCGTGCTGCCTTCCAAACCTTCAGACCGTAGGCCCTGAGACAGAGAAATAGGTGGGCAATTTGGAGAGACGCTGAGGGCCTGGGTGTCAGGACTCCTGGGTTCTACTCCCAGCTCTCAATCATGGACACACTCAAGGGCAAGCCACTGCCCCCCCTCCGTCCCTTGGTTTCCCTCTCAGTAAACGAGAGACAATAATACAGCGTTACACTGATGGGTGCAGGAGAATAGCCCAGACCAACATGGCCCTGCCACACAGGGACTGCAAGGCACCTTGAGGTTCTGAGATGCAAAGAGGTGATAATAGCAATTGTATGCGAAATGGCCACCTGATGGACATGGCCAGTGGTGTGTGCTCATTGGACCTTGTCTATCAGAGACAAGCTGGGGGGGACACACCTTTTATTGGACCAGCTGCTGCTGGTGAGAGAGACCAGCTTTCCAGCTACACAGCACCAGGCCCGAGGAACAGCTCTGCCTGGCTCCAAAGCTTGTCTCTCACCTGCAGAAGTTGGGCCAATAACGTGACCTCCCCCACCTTGCCTCTTATGTCCCAGGACTGACCCAGCTCCAGGAACACTGCAATCCAATGAAGAGAGCTGTAGCTCACGAAAGCTTATGCTCAAATAAATGTGTTAGTCTCTAAGGTGCCACAAGTACTCCTTTTCTTTTTGCGGATACAGACTGACACGGCTGTTACTCTGAAACCTGCAAACATTGTCTATCAGCAGCATCTGCACAGGAGAGCTCCCCTGGCCGCTGAAAGCAAAGCCGTGACTGGCCCGGGATGGCTCCATAAAAGCTGTTCTAGATCCCCGTGAGTCTGCCTAGCCCAGGTGAGGGTCTCTGGCAGAATGACTCAGGCAAAACTTGCAGCAAACTGAAGCAGTGACTAACCCCACAAATGGAGGGCCCCTTCGCAGCTAGGGTTGTGCCTAGGGTTATCTGCGAGCTGACACAGCCCTGAAAGATTTACAGCCTGTGTGCTCCACACCATACAGCCAAACAGGCCGAGCCCCTCACTGCTTTGCACCCAGCTTCTGGCCCAGTGCAGCCAGGAGCCGGTCAGGAGAGAAACACAAAGGAGGCGATTTGTTCCGGAGGATGAGGAAGGAGGGGGAATATGTGTGATCTTCCTCACTGTGCAGCAAAAGGACAAGCTCAGCTTGGTCTGCACTGTACAGGTGCTTCCCTGCTTCCTGTCATCCCTGACCTAATCCAGCATACCTGGAGGCAGGTAATAAAGGGCCCAGGAAAGGAACCACGTGGTGCAATGCAGCTCTGCCTTGGAGAGTTTTTAGCAGGAGTGTCTGGCAAGCCCGGCAGGAGTCCAGAGCACAGGACAGCCACGCTTTGCTTCCCAGGAGCAGAGGGGAGAGCAGCAGAGCCATGCCCAGACCAGCCCTGGGGAAAGGGACAGTGCAACTGCAGGAGCCCGACAGCGCGCGAGAAGAGCTGGAAGGAGTTGCTGTCTCCGGGGCTCACCTCCTGGGAGCCGGGCAGGAGCTGTGGGCACCCCAGGGTGGCGAGGCCACCACCTGCCCGAGCGACCCGGCAGAGGCTAAGCTGAGGAAGAGGAGTAGGCCAGTGCGCTCCAAGGCAAGGAGGATTGCTGCCAATGTCAGAGAGCGGAAGAGGATCCTGGACTATAACCAAGCCTTCAACGCCCTGCGGCTGACCCTGAAACATGACCTCAACGGCAAGAGACTCTCCAAAATCGCAACCCTGCGAAGAGCCATCAACAGGATTGCCTCCTTGTCCATGTCCCTGCACACCAGCCAGAGGTGGCCCTGTGACCACAAAGAATGCCGCATCTGGTATGACGGGCCCCACCAGGAAGGGAGCGCTAAGGGCAGCCAGTCCCAGCTCACCCACCTGCCCCTGGAGCACAGCTACCCAGATGTTCCCAGCTTCCAACACTGCCCTCCCTCCCCTCCGTATCCTAGGTATTCCCCCGAGCCTCCGCTCCAGTCCCACTATGGAAGCCCAAAGAAGGATTATTTTATAGCCAGCCCTGCCTATTACTCCAGTGGGAACTACTACCTCGGGGTCAGAGCCATCTGCCAACAAACACACATGGACAACTTCAGAGATTCTCTCCCCGGGCCAGTCCCCTGGCAGCTGGGATACAGCCAAGGCTCCGGCTACCAGCAGTCTCTCCCCAGGCACTGAACGGGATTCCTGAGCAAGGAAAGCTGCTGACTCCTGCTGCCAGAAAGGTAACACCTCTCCCAGCCGGACGGGATAAAACAAATTGGGGACACAAACTGCTGTGATGCCGGGGAGCGCGGTGCCATGAGGTGAGCCAAGGACGGGATTTCCAGCGCTGCCGGCGTGGCTGAGCACACATGCCCTTTAAAATCAAAGGAATGTGGGAAAACCGGGAACCAGCAGAAGTGGATGCTTTGTATTTTCTCTAGCAGGAGTTCAGACTATTTATCCCTGCTGTAAATCTAAGGTTTCTGTTCTGCAGTTCTTCCTGGGTCAACCCTTATTTATTCTCTCTCTCTTTCTTTCTGAGGAAATGTGATTTTAAAAAGACCAGGGCATTTATTCAGGGTTGGCAAAATGGCTCTCCCTCTCATATTAAAACCCTTTCGTTGTGTGGCAGCTGTGACTGTTTGAGGAGAGTTATGGAAGCAGAAGCTGGGAAGGTTCATTGTAACTTGTGGTTTTTAATGGTAAACCCGCAGGTGCCCATCTCCCCAGGGTTGTGCCAGGGAAGGCCTAGAGGGGCTCAGGACTCAGTTTTCGCCGTTTGGCAATGATTAGAAGGATGGCTTTGGCCAGCAGAATGATGAATTTCTGGCCAATCCACGTGGTGAGCGAGGAAAGCAAGAAGCCGGGTGCAGCACACTCCACACAATCCCGGAGAAGGTGAAAGCTCAGCGGGTCTCAGGAAAAGCAGGAAGAGAAGAGGGTGCAGGGGAGAAGGGCCGGTTCAGAGCGTGGGATTGAAACAGCCAAACAAAGGGCTTGTCCATTCGCAGCCCCTGGCCAGAGTTTCCATGCGCAGTGTGCGCGTTTGAACCTGTGCGCTTGCCGTGGTGGGAGAGAAGGTGAAGTGGGGGCTGCTGGCAAATCTGGGCTGGCAGTCTCTGGAGCCTCGGGGGTGGGCAGGAGGGCAGAAGAGAAAGTTTGGAATCAGATCTAAAGAGCAATGCAAATGTACGGGAAAGGCCTTGCCCTTCCCTGCAGCTAGGCCGCGCCTGGGGGGTGTAGGCCAACGGCCGGGGGTGCACAGAGAGGCAGGGAGGCTCGTGCTGCAGGGGGCTCTTGGTTCTGACTGGTCCATCTTTGTTACATTCCCTCACACCCCCGGGTCCCCTTCTCGCCTTGTATCTTCACTATCTCAGCTCGACTCTTGCAGTGATGTTTTCCCTGTGTTGAGGGCCCTGCATTGTGCAGCACCCTGCACTGCCCCAGGGTGGGACCTGAGGTAGGCCCTGATAAATAAAGCTACTCACCCTCACTTGCTTTTCCAGATCTGCCCCCAAGTGCCAGCCCCTCCTCCACTTTGCAGTGTGGACCCTTTCCATGCTAGCGCTTCCCCCAGGGCCAAGGGAACCCAGCCTGGCCCTTGGAGTGCTCGGCAGAGGGAGAACAAACCACGATGCAGTGGCTCTGGAGAAGAAATGCTGCTGAAAGGTGTGGACAAGAGGCACTGGACTGCCAATAGTGATTGCTAAGCACTGGGCGATTTGTCTTGGGGGAGGGGGGAGAGGACAAGGCACCCCACAGAAACTCAGGGCCTGGCCTCGACGGACTGACACTGGGTCCAGAGTTGGGGTTCCAGCAGACGGAGCAGGATTTGTTTTGACTGCCCAGCAGCGGGGTTTCTGCCATGACCTGGGGGTATTCACCAGCCACCTGCAAAGCAGCCGGATTCAGACAGGAGCTCTGTCTGCCAGCTCCCCGAGGAGATACCTGCATGGGCCCTGCAAACCCCCTTAGATCAGGAGCTCTTTGGACCAGCCAGCCGCTGGTGTGAGAATTAGGCCTGTCACTCGTGCGTAGGCATAGGGCAGGGGGCAGGTACGCTGGGCTGGGAGCCCAGACTGAGGGAGCTAGTTCTGTGGCTAAGGAGCGCTGGCAAGGTGTTGGGTCAGGCCGCTGTTCCCCTCTAGGTGGGACTCCGGTGCCAGGAAAGGGCCTGCGGTGCTTATGGCCTGGGAAAGCCTGGTTAACCGCAAGCAGCAGCCTTTCCTTGTCCATTTCTGCTATTGCGTGTGAGGCTTTCATTCCTTCCAGGTACCTGCTCAGACACTACCTCGAGGGAGAGACCCCCACCACCCCGCTCTGCTGCTTGTCACCAGCAATGGTTCGGGAGGCTTGATCTCATGAATTACAGGATTCAAAACAGGGCTCAGCCAAAACCAGATACATGTCAAGGCCCTCTCCGGAGGCCCCCCCCTTCAATCCTGTGCCTCTCAGGGCTCATTTATCACACCCAGTGCACTGAGTCCAGGGGAGCTCCAGGTTGCAAAGGGGGCTGGTTGCTTTGCTGAGCCCTTGGGAAAGGTAACTAGTAGGACAGCCCCCAGTGCTCAGATCATGGGCAGTCAGGCAGAGACAGATATAGAGCTGTGTCCAGAGAGGAAGGCTGGGCGGGATTCAGGAGACATTGGTCCCATTTCCAGCTCTGCTACAGCCCCCCGTGTGACTATGGGCAAGGCACCTTGTGTCTCTGTGCCTCACTTTCCCATCTGAAAAATGGGAGCACTAATACACCCTTTGTCTTATCTGTGGAGCCCTCTCTCTCCCGATATGTGTCCCGAGCACAGTGGGGCCTTGACTGTGCGTAAGTGGAGGGAGAGGAGACACAGAGGTGTACAACTCTGGCTCTGGAAAAAGCCGGAGAACTGAATGCAGAGAGCGCGGCAAGGATGGATGCAGGAGCAGTGCGGGGTGGGGTGGCTCCCTGATTAGCAAGAGTGCAGAGCGGACAGTTTGGTGCCATCCAGATTGTTTTGTGGCTGATGCAGAAACAACTTTATCTGTGCCACTAGGTGGCACTCGGCACCTCTTAAATGATTCACGCTGCAAAGAGACGGACTAGGTGGGATTGCAGTAACCCCACAGAAGTATTTTAAATACCTTCATTGTAAAGACGTGAGGCTGTTGGCACCCCCCGCCCCCTGCTTTGCCTCCCAGCTTTAACACTACTTGCAACACGGCGGATTTAGTTATTACTAATTCTGATATTAACAGGATGTAACCCAGCCCCACGCTCTGCTGTCCTGGCAGGCTGCCAGACATTGGGCCAAATTCTGCTTTAGTTTACATGGGAGTCAGGCCAGTGAAATCAGTGAGTTACTCCAGACTGCCACGTGTAACCCAGCAGAATCTGGCTCGGTGCTGTTTCCACAGGGCCTCCCCATGTCTCCCCTCACTCGGGGAAGGCAGGCTTCGTCTCTGCCTGGCTTCCGAGAGGCACTGGAAGAACTCTGGACCGTACCTGAGTAACGGCCCACACATCTGAGCCCGTGCACGCTGCCCCGGCCTTCTCTCTTTGTCTCAGAGTTCAGCCCCTCACCCCCACATGTCCTGGCCTCCCTAACGGGGCAAAGCGAGGCCTTGTCTTTGCTGCAGTTCTGAGTATGGGGCCTCTTCCTTTGTCTGGCTCTCCGGATCTCCTCTGAAGATTGAGTCAAACCCAGACAAATGAGGAAGGAGATTGGTGGTGAGGGTACTAGCCCGCAGCTTGCAAGAGCTGGGCTCCCGTCCCTGCTCCGCCACAGACTTCCTGTGTGACAGTGGTACGTCACTTAGCCTCCCTGTGCCTCTGTTCCCATGTGTCCGGCACTGCCTTGCCTCCCACGGGCATTGGGGGGATAAAAGGTTGCAGCCTCCCTGAAGGGCTGGGCACGACAGATCCCTCCAGCAGCCCACTGCCCCTGTGCTCCTGGGACACCCTTGCAATAATCAGGGATTCCTCCCTGCTCTGACCCATTCTCCACCATGTCGTTCTTCCCCAAGGCCCAGTGTCATGCTGAGCCAGTCGCTGCCCTCGGAGCCCAGGAGAGCTGCTCTTCTGGCCAGCAGGTGCCAAGACAGCCTACAGAGCAACCCCCGGCACTCCCTCCCCACGGACTGAGCATTCCCATGGGAACATGACTCACCAGCTTAGGACCAGCCAGCCAGGGCTCCAAGGGCCACCCGCATGGGGAGTTTAGGCACCAGTCTGGAATCTGGGCAGGACACTGGGATTTTCACAGAAGTACCTTGTAACCTGACTACAAACGCACAAACAACCTGACCCCCTTGGGCTGGCGTTGGGTCAGGGAGGCTCTGATCGCCTCCTACCCATTGGGTTGGCATGGCAGCCGTCATTCTCTGGCTGTCTCCTGCCCGTGGGGTTGGCAAGGCGGGGGGGGGGAAGGAGGGGCACACAGCCACTGCTACACTGACCCCACAGGCAGGAGGCGGCCAGAGACCGATCAGGGACACGAGGAGTGAGCTGCCCTTATCCAGTCGAGCCACAAGAACGAGGCAGTGGCCGTGGCGCTGAAATGGGGAGGGGGGAAGGGTCAGGTTTGGGCTGGGTCTGAAAGCAACTCGCCTCTCTCCAGTTCTGGTAGGGTTTGGGTCGAGCAGACTGCACAGCGCCTCCAACCATCAGCCTGCAGCCTGGGTCAGCACTGAGCAAGAGGCTAATGCCACTGCCTGAACTGCTGAAGTCTGTTCTCCTGGGACAGCTCCTGTCCAAGCCCTGATCGTAGTTAGTTTTCTAAGCAAAGCTGGGCTCTGTCCAGAGCCTAGAACCCACATGGAGAGGCATGGACGGGCCCTGAAGCCAGGCAGCAACTGGTAGGAATACGTGCACGAGTGAAAATGAACCCCCTCCCGAACACTGAATGGCCCCCAAGGGGTTCCCGATAACAAGTCAGGATCTGTGCTAATGCTGGGGCTCTGGGAGGTCTGTGCCTCCTTGAGCCGTGCTTGTCACTGGCTGGACCTGACCCAGTAATGCCAATCCGCTGTGAGAGGAGACACCGGCAGGAAACCAGTCCCCTCGCCATGTGCAAACATTCTGCCTTCCCCTCTGCAGAGACAAGAGTCGCCCGACTCCTGGGCAGGAGGTACAGTTAGCAGCCACAAGGCCCTAGAACCTGTCTCAGGGCTCACTAGATCCTAGATTGAATCACCATTGTGCCTTTTGTGTCACTCCCGAAGGGCCGACAGCAATGCAATTCCCCTGGGCATGGAGACATCAGGCCACTGCAGTGTAACTCCACAGCAAGACGGGACCCCACCAGCACACAAGACCTGTCCTCTGCATGCTCTGCTGGGCCCGTAGAACAGTGGGTCAAGTTCCAAGTCTTGGCCCAAGGTTCTCCATGGCCTGGGCTCAGCATATCAAAAGGATCATGGTCAAGAACCCCACCGCTCAGATCCAAAGGGACTATCCACCACATGGGTAACGCTCACCTGTGTAGGAGACAGTGCTTCCCTGGGGACTGGTCTCAGATGGTGGATTAAGGACCATCCCAAATTCACCACCTCCTGCTGCAAGTGCCAGGCGTTGTCCTCCGACCGGCCCTCTCCAAAATAAACACAGAGCCGGCCTAGACATTAACAACAACCCCCCCCCCGAAAGCAAATCACTTCACGGCACCCCAAATTCCCCCCTTAGGGAGAGGAGGAAAGAGACTGAGCCACACGTGAGAGACGTTAGTCACATCGCTTCATGCACGATGGGGTGGTGCTCAGATACGGCAGTGCTGAGGGCAGGATAAGAACCTCTGCTGCACAGAATAGAAAATCCCTCCACCTCTCCCCCCAGACACAGCAGAGAAGGGACCCATGTCCAAAGCACCTCGTTAGCCTGTGCACATAAGAAGGTTGGGGCTGCTTCCCACAAACAGTCAGCCAGGGTCCCAGTAACCCACCTCCCTCCAGATCCATCTGCGGGTGGCGCACTTTCCCCAAGCACTAACCAGCCCTGCAAGAGGAGTTCAGGGAAAAATCCACCCACTCATGAGAGAAAACAAATGTACTTTTGCCTCGATGCAGTTAGTGCTTGATAATATATTTATAAGGGTTCCCAAGCTTGTCTCCGCCCGGAATTACAAAGTATTAGCTTGAACTGATTGGACGATACCAAGTGCTGCAACTGCAGGTGGGTGATTACTGGGATTTCCCAAACAGCTCCTGGGAAGGCTGTGTCAGCCTGATTCTCCTCTCTCTTACACTGGTGTAAATCAGTAGCCATCAGAGTCAACAGAGTAGAATGGACTAAAACTGGTGTAAGAGCAGAACCAGGCTCCCTAATTCCAGGAAGAGTGTAGGGAAAGGGTGCCTGTGTTTTAGGCATGGATGTTACGTGGGGGCTCAATTGATTTAGCTTCTCACCGAGATGGTTTAGAGGTGACTTGATCACAGGCTGTAAGTCTGTAGGTGGGAAGAGGATAGCTGGGGCTAGCAGACAAAGGCTCTTGTCACATTCCAGCTGGAAAGGAAGTCCACATTTTTCACAGTGAGGGTAATTAACCCCAAACAATTTACCAAGCCATGGCGGGGGATTCACCCTGGTCTGAAATCTGTAAATCAAGACCAAAGGGCTTTCTGAACGAGATGTCATAGTACAAACACAAGTTACTGAGCTTGCTGCAGAAATGGCTGGGGGTGGGGGGTGTCCAGACTAGGTGACCACAGGGTCCCTTCTAGCCTTAACAGCCACCAATTGTTAGTTAAAATTTCTACAATTTTGTCCAGCATCTTTGAGCCTTTTTCCAAGGAAGCACTAGCACATGCCACGGAGGCATGGTGCTTCCTGGTGCCCTGCCACATGCCAGCTGCCCGCCCTGCAGAGTGACGCTTCCTGGCTGCCATCTGAAGCTTCTAAAGCCTATTTTAGTGGGAAGGGTTTCTGAACCTGCCTCCCTGCGTCCCACAGCATCTGCCCCAATGCTTCTGCTCGAGGAGGCGTTTAATAAAGCACAAATTGCACTGGACAACAGGCTGGCTCCAGCAGCGTTTCCTTCATGTTCAAAGCTGCTCAGCTAACGGGAAACTCATCTGTTATGTTAATCCTGACACAGTTTGGTCAACAGCCCTCCAAGCTCAACAACCCTAACGGGCGGTCTCAGCATAAATCAACAGCAGCATGCAAAGACGAACTGATGGGCTCACTTGGCACCCGCTGGCACAGCTACTGTTTGCTGTGCCCACCGACAGGAGAGGGAGCTGGCTGGACACCAGTGATCCCTATGGAAAGAGAGCTCCTGGCCAATGGGGAGGGCTCAGGAGGTGCCCCGGGCCCACCACCAGCTCTGCACATGTTAGTGGGTGCAACCCCCTCCAGCTGAGGAAGTGGCTGGTGGAGCCCTTCCCCTCCTTTAGCATCCACCTTCTCCACCACGCTCCTGCATGCATAACCGAGACTCCCGTGGGCATCATGGGGATGTAAGGTACATGTGTCTGCCTGCCAAATACACACTGTGACGCAGCAGGGCGGGGGGAGTGTTGACCTGGGAATGTGGCAGGGAAGTTGCACTGGGGATGGGAGACCTGAGAGCCTGTAACCTGAGCCAGGAGGGGGAGGGAGAGGTAACACCTCTGCCCGGGAATGTGGACAGAAGCTGCAGGAGGGAGCCTGCTGGGGTGGGGGGGGGAGGTTTAGTTTCAGTTTGGGGCTGGGTGGAGGAACGCAGGGAACCCCAGGGCTGGGGTCTGAGCTCCCTGCTCCCCCAGAACTGAGGGGTCCTGGTGGTACCCACAAGCTCTGTTTTGGACTGTGTTCCTGTTGTCCAATAAACCTTCTGTGAATCCCAGGAAGAGGGGTGCAGGCCCCGGACTCCCCCACACTCGGTGACACACACCCTGCTCCTTCACACCCCAGACATACATGGCAGCCTCCCTGGGGCCCGGCCTAACTGTGTCAGTTTTCATTTCCCAGCTTCTGCCGGTGAGAAGGATCAGCTTTGGAGCCCCCCCCCCCCCCCAGCTCTTCTGCAGCACTGGGTGTCGCTGGAAAGCTTCTCTCACACCAGCAGAAGTTGGGCCAATAAAGGCTGTTACCTGCCCCCCTGGTCTCTCTCACATCCTGCGTCCCGCGCAGCTACCGCACTGCAAACAACGAGGGCAGCTCCATCACTGGGATCCAGTGACGCCCCCCTTAGGGGCTGGCAAAACTCAATTGCCCGGGGCTGCCACTCTCTGGCTCAGGCCGATTTCCAGCGCGGTCCTCCCTGGCGATGTGGGCAGGGGCACAGCTGGCCCCACCCCAGCGGGAGCCGCCCTCGCAGAAAGGGGCCACGCTGTGGTGGGAGGGCAGGGCCAGGAGGGGATCTCACACCCCAGCGCTCCAGGAAGGAGGCTCCCCCGCAGGACAGCGAGCGAGAGCAGGGCAGGGCAGCCCTGCTTGGGGCGGAGCAGGGGGACCCCTCCGACTGGCCGGGCTACAGCGCTTTGCCCAGCCTCCGCAGCCCGAGCGCCCCGCGGGGCAGCTGCCCGCTGCCTTGCCCGCCCCGCCCGCCGGGCATGGCGATCTAGCCGGGCGCAGGAGCGAGCCGCGAGCCATGGCCATCAAGAGCGAGGCGCAGTTCGAGAAGGCGCTGGGGGGCCCGGCCCTGCCCGCGGGCTGCCAGGAGACGGAGCAGCTGCTCTTCGCCAGCGAGGGCAAGGGCGAGAAGGGGGTCCGGGGCTCCAAGTCCTTCTCGGGGACCCTGGCCAGCGACAAGTCGCTGGAGACGGAGCAGAACGGCCACAGCCTGCCCTACAAGGCTGTGTCCGCCGGGCACCTGGAGACGGCCCCGCACTCGCCCTCCCGGATCAGCCTGGGGCGGGCATCCTCCACCGCCACCACCAGTGCCCAGGAGCAGGGCCGGCCGCTGGATTATCTGGTGCTGGCCATCTTCTCCTGCTTCTGCCCCGTCTGGCCCATCAACATCGTGGCCTTGGTCTTTTCCATCATGGTAAGTGCTGAACACCCGCCCGGGGGGTCCTGGGGCGCCCAGACACCCCCCCCTCCGGGGTCCTGGGGCGCCCAGACCCCCCCCCTCCTCTCCGGGGTCCTGGGGCGCCCAGACACCAGCTCTGCCCCCCCGCCCCACAAGCTTGAGGGGACGCTTCTAAACTCCGCGCCCCGCTTTTCCCTTCCAACCGAGCGCGCTGCGCCCAGCAGCCCGGGCTGGACAAGCCGCTGGGGCGATGCGCTGGCTGCCGCGCCCTGGCTGCACGGACCGGGCACTTCCCCTGCGCGCCTCGGAGAGGGGAGCCCCGGCGGCCCCCCGGCACTGCCCGGCCTCGGGGCGCTTCCCTCCCCGGCACTCGGCAAAACCAGCAGGACCCCGCGCCCGGCCCCTCCCGGGGCGGCTCCCGCGGTGCCTCCCCGGCCACCCCGCCTGCGGATGCGCCACACGCGGCTAGCTGCGTCCCGCTGGGCAGTGCCGGGGGCAGAGGCCGGCAGCGCTGCGGCGGGGGGGTTGTTCAGCCCGGGGAGGCTCTAAGGAACTTGGCTAGCGGGGGAGGCGGAGCCCCACGGGGCCGCCAGCGGGGCCCGGCCCCAGAGCTCGGAGCGGGACAAGCCTCTCTGGAGCCCCAGGGACGGACGCTCTGGGGCTGGGGAGGGGGCAGGCGGCAGAAGGGAACCCGTCGCTGTCTGAAGGGGGGGTCACAGCAGCCCCTGGAAGGAGGTCGGTCCCTTCCCACAACCGCTCCCCCCACACGCGGCTGGGCTGGGGTGCCCCGGGCAGGGCTGGGCAGGCTGAGGGCCCCACCTGGGGCAGGCCCTGCTGCTGAAGTGACTGGGGGTGCCCTGGCTGGGGATGTCCCTCAGCCAGGGCTCCCCAGCTACAGACCCGAAGGGAACCTGGAATCCTTTGTATCCTGCCCAGTTCAGAACAGTTTGTTCCCCCAGAGCTGGGGGTGCCTCCGGGAAGGGGCAGGGTGTGTGTGTGTGTGTGGGGAAGAAATGCAAGGGACTCAGGGACACACAAACCTCCCAGGGCTAAACCATCCTGGAGCCCAGGCTAGAGCCCTGTCGAAGCACCCTGGCTGTGCGGAAAGCAGAGGAGGGTAAGAGAATCCAGGCAGGCCCAGGCTCCCACAGAGGAGCAGCAGTGGGAGGGCAGAGAAGGGGACAGTGATTTGAGGTAGGGCCGGAGGGAGCTCTGACGAAGAGCAAGCCAGGACCCCTTTCAAACCAGCTTTGCTAGTTCACTCAGCATCTGAAAACAGCCGGGGAGAGTTCCATACCAGCTTCCTCTGCAGCTGGAGGAGTTAGAAAAAGCAAGTTCTTTTAAAAGAAGAATAAAAAAAAAAGGCTGACAGAATAAAGTAGTGGCTTGATGAGCCCCTGGGAGCAGGGCCCGTTCATTCCTCACCCTAGGTGACACCGAAAGATGGCAGAACATGACCCGCGTCCATTCCAGGTGGGCCTTGGGGACAGTGCTGCTGAGACTGGTCATGCTTTCCACCCACGAGAGGCAGTGAACTAGCGCTGGAAGGGCAGGGGCAAGGGTTCAGTTACAGTCAGGACAAAAACCACAGGGCCGGCTGTTGTGCTCACCGACAGGGGACCCTGGGGCTGTTTGTCCTACATCTAGGGTCTAGATTTGGCTCAGGCAGGCTTGAGATCAGTTTGTTTCAATGGATTTGTGCTGTCTTCCCACCAACTAGCCATGTCAGGCCAATGCTCTGGGCTTACAGCCTGCATGTTCAGAGAAGACCACTGAAAATCCACAAGTCATTCCTCCCCACAGCGTCGGCTTTGGGGCTACGGCGACATTTCTCCACTAAAAGAAGCCCATCCCAAAGCAAAGCCTTTCTGGAAAATATCGACTTACGGACGATGCCTGATCACCCTCCACCAACCAGTTCCAACTAACGCCGACACCAGTAAGAGAGGTCACTTCCCGCACTGGGAAGACATGATGCCCACAGCCTTTTACTGTCGTGTTCATGACCCCTTCCACCCCATCTGCTTCGCAGGGCAGGGGTTGTGTGCCTTCAGGGGTCTGGATACCACCAGCACAGTGGGGTCCTGGTTGTGATTTAATAGGTCTAATATTATGGTAACAACAATAATAATTCTCACACCTGGTCTTTCCTCCCGTCTGTTTGTTAGCTGCTGTGTGGCTGCACCACTGCCAGGCGAGTTACCGGAGCAGAATCAGAGCTCCAGCAGTTTCTGTTCAAGTGCTGAGAGATTAAACAGGAGCCTTTTGTTCAAATAACTATAGAATAAAAGTGGCCCATTTTTTTCCTTCATTTATTTTTTTTTTTTCAACTCATGGCTCCTGCTCCCCCAGTCCATTCTCCTCCCACGTGGCTTTCCCCGGGAGAACGCTGCCAAGCAGCATGGAGCCTGGCCTACGGACCAGAGGCGGGCCGGGAGCATATTCTGTTTTATGAATGCCTACTTTGCTCTTCCAGTGCATCTTTCAGCTGAAGCTCTAAAAGGCTCTTTGCAAACATTAACTCTTGAAGCACCATGCTGCCCAGGGAGTTAAGTCAGTATCTTCTCCCCTGAATACTCAGCACCCACAGAGCTTCTGAATCAGCAACTCATTAATCCTCATCTACACACCCTCTGAAGTAGGGAAGTACATTATCCCCCTGACCCAGAGAGAAAGTGATACCCAGCGACTTTGGCAGAGCTGGGACTAGAACCGAGGAGGCTTTATGCCTGATCTCTTACACTAAGCACTAGTCCAGATTGCCTCCAACAAGGTCAGTTTAGGGATTTTACTGGTAAATAACAACAATCCCTAAAACTGAAAAGAGCCTATTTCCTCCTGATCCACAAACAGCCAAACTTACCCCCCAAAATAGAAAGTGGGACTTCATCAGTCCCTTTCTACGGCTTCCCGGGCCAGTTCCTGGGCTCAGGTATTTGCAAGGAGCTGATGGCATCTGGAGCTCTTCACGGAGACTGACGCAATTCCCACATTCCGGGGCAGAATTAGCCAGTGTGAGAACAGGGCAGAGCATAGCTAACAATTCTCCCACCCCTCCGTGCACACGGGTGGCTCAACACGCACACCTCGGGTTCCAATTCGCACCGCCCCAATTAGTCTGGAGGAAGGAACCACCCATGGGCCCCTTTTATCCTTTTAATTGTGCAATATGGGCAAATCTCCCCTTTGAAAAATCAGCTCAGGGAAGGCAGCAGCCCCAGAGCTCCAGCACGCTGCTTACTGCACAGAAACGCACCGCGGGGAACCTGCAGTCAGCGGTTCCCCGGAAGCCGATCCAGATGTAGAGAGGGACGTGGTGTCAGGCACTAGAGACAAGCCCTCCGCAGAGACAGGCCTCCGTCTGGAAGAGGAAGCGGGCTCTTTGCAGAAGCCAGCAGGCGTCAGTTGCGCAGTGGAGAGCCTGCTTAGCCAGGATGTGGGCGAAGATGGACTCACCTCATTTGGCTCTGTGGGATAGTGGAGTCTTGCTCCACACACCCAGCCATGAGCCACATAACTCCCAGGTATCCCTCCGCCGGCTGAGCCTTGTGTAAAGTAGCTCCACACTCTTCCTTCTGGGTTCCGCAGCAGTTCTATGCGGCGGTGATGGGGCTCTGATGTCAAACACCCGCCCCGTTGGAGTGGGGGAGGAACTGAAGAGGAAAGTTAGGAAGTTGCCCATCCCTAGACATAAGTGCAATGGGGCGTATGTACCTTGGTACGTGCAAGGGACGCAGGAACATATCACAGCCAAACACTCGTCATCTGCTGAGGAGCGTTGTCCCAGCCAGAGGGAGCACGGAGGATGGCGTTGCACCCGGCATCACGTAGTGAAGTGCCCAGATCTGGTTGAGTCCTGAGGGAGGAGAAGACTGCTCAGCATGGAGAGCTCACGTTCAGTATAGCCCTGGTACAAGCAGGCACAGTTCCCGGTGGCTTCAATGGAAGTTTCACTGGCTTTCGTGAGGGATGAATTGGCTCGCTGTGGCCAGTGAGGTGTGAACACCCAGACGTTTGCTTGATCAAGCACATAAAACTTGGCGGAGCACATGTCCAGCAGGGCTAGAGATACTCCTGAGGCCGTTCTGCACCTAAAAATTCTGCGCACAATATTTTAAAATTCTGCACGTTTTATTTGTCAATAACTAAATGCAGAGGCTCCAGCGTGGCAGTGGGGAGCACTGGCCATTGGCTGCACGAAGGTGGGAGATCACCCTGCAGCTTCCCCACCCCGGGGACACAGACTCAGCGGTGGGGCTGCACCTGACCCTGACACAGCACAAGGCCTGGGCCTGCCCCAGAAACTCCCTGTGGCCCTGCCCGCCTGGGCCAGGTGTGGGTGGGCAGGCTCAACCAGGCAGGTCCAAGTGTGGAGGGGCTCAGTGGGGGGGAGATCAGGTGTGGGGTGCGAGGATTCTGTGTGGGACAATCTGGGGGCAGGCAGCTCAGTAGGGGGTCTAGGTGTGGGGGGATCTGGATGCACAGAGGCTTGTTGGGGGGGGTTCCAGGTACAGGGGCAATGGGACACTGCAGGGCTTTCCAGGTGAAGGTGGTTGGGGCTCAGCGGAGGGGTCTGGGTGTGGGGGTCTCAGAAGGGGGGTCGGGGCAGTGGGGCTTGGTGGGGTGGGGGGTCATTGGCATGGAGGTTTGGATGTGAGGGCTCGGTGGTGCGGGGGAGGGGGCTCATCAGGGTGGGGGTTTGAGTGCAGAGAGCTCAGTGCGGGGTGGTCTGGGTGCAGAGGTGGGGGTCCGGAGGCAGGGGGTCTGGGTGCAGGGGGCTCCAGATGCAGAGGTTGAGATTCAATGGGGTGGGGTTTGGGTATGGAGGACTAGGGGGGGTTCTGGGTGTACAGGGTGAGGCTTGGCAGTGGTGTCTGAGTATGGGAGATTCGGATGCACAGGGGTTGGGTGGATGGGGGAGCAGCTCCCCATACAGTGACCCCTTCCCCCCCGCCACAGCTGAGGAGCAATGGGGGCAAGAAGCAGGGGAGGATGCTGAGCTTCCTGCAGCTGGGGGAGGTTTCTGGGGGTGGGTCTGTCACAGCTCCAGCCACTCCTTATAGGGGAAGAAGTCATCCCATCTTCTTTTGCCTCCAGCCCAGCCAGGACTAGCAGCCAATCCCAGCTCAGGGTTAGAGCCACTAGCTGGGGTGTCCCCAGCCCTGCAGTGATTTACCTCTCTGCTGGCTGCTCTGGGTGCCTGAAACAATGAACCTGCTCTGCTAAGGAGTGGTGCAGGGCTGCTCTTGCAGCTTCCCTTTGCTTCCTTGTCAGAAAGTCGTTTTTCTGCAGGGAAGCAAAGAAATCTGCGGGGGACATAAATTCTGCGTTTGTGAAGTGGCGCAGAATTCCCCCAGGAGTAGCTAGAGATATGGCAGGAACCAGGCTCTCCAGAGGCTTTAGGCACTCGGGACCAGCTCCCCTTGGGGGCACGCTCCAGACTGCTTGCAGCCATAGTGGCGGCTGGCGGGCATGCTTACAGCCCGATGACTTTTCTCCAGTTGTTGTGGGGGCTTGCACTCTTATATTTTCCGTGAAGTCAGTGCTTTTTCGCACAAGGCCTCTTCCTAGCACTGAGCAGCAAACAGAGAAGAAAGCATTGGAATGCCTTTGGAGTTAGGCTCATAAATCACCTTTCAAATGCTGCACTCAGGTCCAGCAGGTCTTGTGGTCAGCAGAAACATCATCTGCCCATCTCCCCCTTCCTCTCCCAGAGTGATCTCATGGAATGAGTCACTTCTGGCCTGGCTGCATAGACACCTGAGTGCATCTTTTTCAGTCTCCCTGTTTGACAAAGCTGAGGACTGGCTTTGGTGATGCTGACCTGGGCCTGCGTTAATCGGTTTCAGTTCCTTTCAGCCCTCCCATTTCAGAGAGCAGAGCTAACACACACAAATGGAGATGGAACCGTTGGGGACCAGCCTTGCTGCCAATTGCCAGTGCAGGGTTCCCCCTCCCCCCCCGCCATCCCTTCTACTGGGAACATGCATGAATGAGCACGGACCAAGAGACAGAGAGAGGAAAGGAGAGAATCTTTGCGACAGCTCAGTCTTCCAAAACAGAAGAGCCTGTGTGCATCAGAGCCCAGGCTACGACTGGAAGCACTTAGTCGGCTAGACACACAGACAGATGCCCCAAGGAACACTCCGGGCTCTCTCTTACCCCCTCTCCTGCTGCTCCTATGGTGCAAACCAACCGTAAGTTTCTCCAAACAAGGGGAAGGCATTCAGGGCCCAATCCTGGGAGAGGCTGCATTGGAAAGAGCAAATGCTCTCTGTTCTTGTTGCCTCATTCAGCCCCTCGCAACAGGATGCAACCAAACAGCCCCTGATGTTACGCAGTGCTCACTGGTAAAACCGCAGGGATGGTCAGGGGCTGGGCTGCTTTTTTCCACTTTAAGGCACTACTCTATGTCTAGAGAGCATCTCCAGGACCCAGATCTCTTCACACACTACACATAAGAACATAAGAATGGCCAGACTGGGTCAGGCCAAGAGTCCATCTAGCCCAGTATCCTGTCTTCCAACAGTGGCCAATGCCAGGTGCCCCAGAGGGAATGAACAGAACAGGTAATCATCAAGTGATCCATCCCGTCACCCATTCCCAGCTTCTGGCAAACACACATGCAGGAAACCTCTTCCCCCTAGCACTAACGTGCCGCTCCCTCTGGGCAGAGGTGTGCACAGAGGCTGTTTAACAGCGCACAGCACCACTCAAGTAGCAGGGTCAGAGAAATGAAGGCGAATGCCCCAGCCAACTGGAACTACAGAGGGAATATAGTGAGGCTCAGTGCAATTAATGCGCAGCACTTTGTAACTGTAATAAGTGTTATCGTTAGAGAACAACTTGGAAGGATTCCATTGATGATGTTGCTGGTTTTATCTCCTAAAATGTTCCCACTAGCATGTTTCAAAAAGAGTCACATGCTAATTATTTAGTCAACATGAAGTCAAGATTCCCAGTGCATTCCGACGTAGTCATTCACCATTTCACAGCGGTTAGTTTTTAACACTAAACTCCCAGCTACTACCACACACTCTGATTAGTCCTCAAGAGGTTCTTACATTTTAACAAACTTCCTCTCTGCAAACATTGATTAACGGACACAAGTTACTCATGTTTTCATGTGGAAAGTGAAATCCACGATTACTGACATTTATCAGTTACAATCAAACCCTTCCATCCCAATGAGTAATATATGGACAGCGATAAATGCTCACAGAACATTCCATGTGAATGCTTGTGTATTTTTCATAACTTTTCAAGAGGAGCTTAGAGAAAAAGGATCCAGAAGCTGTAGTGATGGACTTCACTCCTTGTTTGTGTTTTGCTAGGGAACGTATACACCAATGCAAGCGTGTTTCTCTGGAGTCCAACATACACCTTCCCCCCCAAATTACACATTTGTTACAAAAATCTGTGCCTTTAAAAATTCCAAATGTTAAAAATCTGTCAACGAACAGTTAAGGGATTCAGCCAGTCCCGCTACTGCCCTATAATCCATTGCACACTGTCATCCCACCTGATTTAATTTTGCCACCTTCTGTTCAGTAATGCAAATAGGCTGTTGGATGCATACTGTTGATTTTAGATATCCTCTATTCCGTGTGCAATCCGGCTTCTGAAAGGAAGAAGATCCAGGCTGCGTTAGGTTATGTCGGAGTTCTGTACGTTCTCCTCGAGTGTGCTGGGCTGCTGGAGCAGAAGAATATTTGTCTGACTGGAATTGGAATGACTGATTGATTAGGGTTATGAAATGGGGTGCTTATATGGTGATGTAGGTCTATGCAGACCTTGCAAGTTGTATTTTTACTGTTTTAAATCTATTGTGTAGCAAGTCACATATCTTTGGTCACCACCTTTGTTGTTTTTGTAGTGACTAATGAAGTAACCATTAGTGGTGTTTAGATAGGTGTTTAGGTCCCTTGGATAGGAAATGGGCTTGGATCGTCTAGTCATTTGTTAGTTTGATTTTTGCATAGATTTTTGCAAACTTTAAGGGTGAATGGTTAGGGTTAGGTGGGATGATCAAGCATGATGCTGGGTTATATGGCAGTGGGGGACTTGCTGGACCTCTTAATGGTTCATTGCTGGATATTTTCACAAGGGGGGGTTTGTCTGGTTTTTTTAAAGGAGCAGAAGTTGGAAGGAAAGTGTGATCTTTGGACTCTATTGAAACTCATGCTTTCAATCTTACCTCTTTTACGTTTTTGTCTAGAATTCCCCCATCTCCTTTTTAAATGAGTGCAAAAACGTAAATCAGGCTGGTGCACAGGGTCTGTAGGAGGGGAGCCCCACTCTGACAGATCTTCTAAATCAGGGCTCTCCTCCTGAAGATCCTAGCATGTTCGTGGGAGGGGCGCATGTGCAGCCAACTTACAGTTGCATGGAATATAATAATAGTAAAAACTCTAGCTCTTATCGGCAGACCTCAAAGCGCTTCCCAGTCGAATGGGTTTATTGTCACACCCCTCGTGTGAGGCTGGGCTCTGCTAGTATCCCCCTGTTACAGACGGGGAAGTGAGCACAGGCAGACTCGGCCTTGGCTACGCTTGCGGCAGCATGTTGCGTGTATGTAGCTACATGCCGCAGTGAGAGGCGGGCTGCATCCATGCGCTGGTGTGTAGGCGCTGGCAGGGGGGGAATGGCTCCAGCAGCAGGACACGACACTACTAAAAAGAGCCGTGCTGAGGGAGGAGGCCGTGCTTGGGCATGCAGAGAGCCATCTAGGATTCGGGTGGGTTTGTGTTCTACCTGCCTAAGCTGTGCCTTGCCACCCACTCTGCTGTTTCTACCCGGGCCAGCTGGGCGGGCAGGGTCTGTGCTCTACACGCCCCCGACGCGACTTGCCCCAGGTCACGCAGGTGTCTGTGGCAGAGCAGAGGTCTCCAAAGTCCTAGGCCAGCGCCCTAACCACTGGACTGCGATTCCTCCACGTTCCACCATCGGGTGCCGTGGATAATGGAAATGCTTATATTTTACAGCTAGAAAATTCCAAATGTTTAACTTTTGTACTGTGGGTAAAAGCCTGCGAGAGCCTGGCCTCCCTGGCAGAACTCGCCTTACTGTCAGTAGGGCCAGGATTTCACCTCTGTGCCCCCAAAGGCCTCTGCACCCCTTTAACACGTCCCCAGGCCTCCCACACCTCCCAACAAGGGGGACTTTTCTAAACACCAGGCTCTGAAATTCCTTATCTGATTTTTTCTCAAAATTTCCCAGAAACAAGAGGCATCAGGTAGGGTTTCAGGGGATTGGTTTGCTTTGGGGAAAGATGGGGTACACACTGAAAACAGGGCTTCTGCTGAGCAGCCAACATCTTCCTTGGCCCTGGAGGTGCCCTCCTGGCTCGCCACTGCACTCGTCGTTCATGCTGAGACTCCCTGAGTAGCCTGATCATAGTGACATCTTTGCTGTCCCAAGTGCCTGGCCCTCCGCTAAATGCCAAGCCTCTGTTCCTTGCCTAGCATGCCCAGGCCCTGCAGCCGAGAAGCAGGAACATGGCCCTTGCACTCTCTTCGAGCAGCAGTAACCTGGTTCCCTCATCAGGGATGACCCAATTTTGGCCCTCGTGTTTTTACTTCGAAACCAGATTATTGCTGATTACAAGGGGAAGATAACAAGGAAATTGCTTAATCGGTCACTGATTCTGAAGGCTAAAGCTGCATCTAATTGTACTGTGGGTTACATGTGGTCTGGCCGGTCCTTTGCTTGGCACTCAGGCCTCGGAGCGCAGTTAGTACAGGTGGAGTTCTCTGGTCAGCAGCTTTGCAGAGCACAATGTGGTGGTTAAGCAGCCACGAAGGAGACCCCAGGGCGCTAGCCAGAGTACTGTGGGAGCTGCAGGGTATCCGACTTTACCAAGACATTGCTCGTCACTGTCCGTGCATTGCTATCCAGTATGGAGCCTTTCCCCACTAGCTCTGGGGTCAATTCCAGGCAGGGACCCAGCTGACAGCTGTTCCCTTGTAGTCGCTGCTCCCCAAGCTCTGGAGGGGGCCCTGGAGTTTTAGCGGGGCAGGCAGCCCTCCCGTTCAGCCCCCCAGTGACGTCACTCCTCCGGAGCCTCAGCAGGGGCAGGACACAAGGGAGGCCTGCCCTGCCGCTACCCAGGCTGCAGCTGTTCTGTGCGCGAGCAGAACAGCTTCCGTGGCTGGCGGGGGTCATCCCTCTCCCATATGCACGTGCTAGAGGAGCCCCCGGGAAAGCCAGCCAGGGCCACGGCCGCTCTGCTGCCGGGCAGGGGGACCAGACTCGGGAGAGGCAGCTCCACAGGAACCATATAACGCCCACCCCCCAGCTCTCTGCCAGCTTCAGACAGTGCTGGGGCCTGTCTCCTCCGAGCTGCCGCTCCCCCTAAAGACGGGAGCTGCTGCAACCTGCTCTACTTATACAAACTGGCAGCACCCTCCAGGCTCCCATTAAGGTGCTACGCAGGCCGGTAGTGGGACAAAGCTGGGGTGGGACGAGGCAGCCCCCATTCAATCTCTGTGCAGCCTTTATGAATGATCCCTATAGAGGAGTTTCCAGGCACCTCCCCGTGACTCCCCCCACCCCTGCTGTACCCTGGGAACCAGCAGCTTTAGTTACAAGGCAGGGGCCGCCCTCTGGCAGACCGCATTCAGAAATCAATCAAGCAGCAGGGGAAAGCAGCAGAGTGGAGAAGCTGGGGTGGCCGTTCCCTCCCTCCCTGCTGCCAGCACAGGAGCAACATCACTGCAGGCGGAGTTCATGCAGCGCACAGCTGCCACGTGGCCCGGGGAGGTCAGCACAGAGATGGGGAGTCCAGCAGAGAGGCAGAGTGCTGGAGCATACTCCAAAGCAGTGGTTT
Organism: Natator depressus; assembly: GCF_965152275.1. NCBI lineage: Eukaryota > Metazoa > Chordata > Testudines > Cheloniidae > Natator > Natator depressus. The sequence goes on along the minus strand of NC_134250.1, from coordinate 2,949,378 downwards.
CCAACCCTTTTTCGTTTGCAGACATCTACAAAATTTCGAATAGAGGTGCAACCCCCTTTGGAAATCTTAGATAGTCTGTGGCGTCCCAGGTCTCCACGGACCACAGGCTGAAAACCACTGCTCTAAAGCGAGATGAAACCCAGCAGCTCCCGAGCGTTAAGTTAAAGCCCATTCACTGTTCACATGCAGGCAGCACCAGTAACACGTAATCTTGCGTCTGTGTGGCAGACCGTCCCCACCAAGGGGTCCCACTCTTCCTTTAGGGTGGGCCTCCAGCCTCGGAGACTGAGCCTCTGGGCTCCTGCCCTCCTGCTGTACACCAGCAGCTCTGCCCAGGAAGTCCAACTGAAGTAGGCGGCTAGTGAGAGATGTGTACGTTCTGCAGGGACCGGTGTGCCCCCGCAAGGATTTCCAGTGACACTGAGGAGCCTTGTGAGAACACAGCTAGGTTTCTTAGGCAGCTGGGACACAGTGTCGGACGTCCTTCGGTTAGCACAGAGAAATAAAGGTTAAGACATAGTCCATCTGGCCAAGCCAGAGCAACCCGCAAGTCAACCTGCTCTGGCCTCCATTCCAGGCTCTCTCTGCCCCCTTTCTCAGGCCAAGGTGAGGGCGGCTGGGCCTCTCCCCAAAGTCAACCGTTATCCCTTTCCTGTCACCTCTCAGTCCTTAATTCTCAAGATGGCCTCTGCTCAGCTCCCCTGCCAAGGGGAGGGGAAACCTCCTGCCTCTGGCTTATTGGGGGCTAGGTGTTAGTGTTCTGGCTGCTGAGATTTTCACTGTCTTCATGGACTTTCCATTGATAGGAGTCAACCCCGGCCTGTCTTTTAATGACCTGTTTGGTCCACCCTGCTAGCTAGGTGACACCCTTGCCACGTCTCCTGCGCTGCCCCAAGAGCACTCTTCATTCTTTCGAACCCACTGGTTAGCAATGCAACATACAAGGGGAAACTGAGGCACACAGAGGCATCCAAAATATTACAAAAATTTCCCACTTTGGCCCACGTTGCACAGCTGCAGTGTAGGCGGCAGAGACAGTGCACGGCTATGGAGACTGCAGCCTGCTGCTCCTCTCTCAGCAGCGGGAAGTGGGGGTGGGGTTAAACCCAGGTGTGTGTTTTCAATTATGTAAATTTCTGGAGGGTGGTGACTGTGATTCCCTTAGAGGTGGCCCCTAAGTGCAATGGCCCCACTGTCCCAGAGTTGTCTAAGCAAATCACATTGGGGACTGAAGCTCCTAAAAACACAGGACCCTTCCCTTTGAATCAAAGCAGAATCTCTGCTGGCTGTGGTCATGTTAAGTCTCATAGCCCCTATGGGCTGTATTTGTTAGACACACACCTAGACAATTACACACCTCCCTTGCTCTGGTCTAACTTCCGTCCTGCTCAGAGGAGCAGAACACACATGCCAGCCAGGACTTTTCAGGGCAGTTGAGCTTCAGAAGCTACTGAAGACTGCTGACAAACTTGGATTGCAAGTCAGGACACTCATACCAGGTGATCCTAATGCAGTTGTCTAGACCCAGCTGCTAACAGAGCAGCTCTCCTTTTGCATGGGTTAAGGCTGATGACAGACACAAAGCAGCCACTGAGCTGGAACCACAACCACTGACAAGCGCTTGTTTGTGTCTTCCTTTCTGCCAGTCAAGGAACAGCGGACAGCAGGGGGACATGGATGGGGCTCGGCGACTCGGGCGCATGGCCAGGTTGCTCAGCATAGTCTCCATTGTCCTGGGACTCCTCATCATTGTGCTGTACTGTTCGCTCAATTTCACAGGTAATGCCTCTTTCCCTCTTCCCCCACTGGCCAGCTGGCACACGAGCACCATGGCACCTCCGCGCCTGGGCCCACCGGCTAGTCCCTAGCAGCACACCTGAAAAACACAGTGTGCCCACATGCAAGGGACACGTACGTGTGTGAAATACCACTAGGATGAGACTGCAGTGCTAAATACCAATCTAGCCTGAATGTTTCTGTGCCATTGTGGACAGTACAGGCTGAAATAGCTCAGACAGCCATCCCACAATGCACCGGTGGCCCTGTGAAAAACCCCAGAATCCCCTGGGAGCTGTGCTGGAAATTGGAGGAATGCATTGTAACAAACAGCTTAGAACCTACTTTCTCCACCTGTGGGCTGTACCCAGGTTTCAGTGGTTGTAAACACCTTCTCTTGTGCCTGCAAGAGAGGGGGAGCCCACAATTTTAGGAGGGCTGTAAGATGAGGGCATGGTCTGGTAAAGATTGAGGCCAATGGTTTAGAAGAATGGAAGCGTGTACATGAGGCAGAAGTGCAGCGATTCAGACATAAATCTGCATTCTTGGGGATCCAGCCCAAAGTGCTTCCAAACATAAACCAATCCACAAAGTCAGCACCATTTACACCACTGCTGTGCTAGGCCACAGGTGCGCTGACCTCACAACACTCCAACTCCCCCAAGGACCGAGCTGGCCTCACTGGAACCACACAAGAGCGGGAGGGGACGTAATTTAATTTGTAGAGGCTGTATTAAGACTCTCTTTATTTCACAGTTTTTCAGAAGACCAATTAGCACGAAAATACCTGGAAGAAGAGGAAGACGTCTTTCCTTCCCAGGGTTTTAATTTTACCCTTGCAGCAACCATGTTACAATTTAGAAGGGCAGCCGGAGGAAACATCTCTTCTGGAGCGTCGTCCAAGGGAGTGCATGCATTTATTTCACAGCCTGTTGGAAAATGATTTCATACCAAACAAAATGACTGGATAACACAGCAGCTCGACAAGGACTGGGAAAGAGGTTCAAATCCCAAGCAGAGGTGGAATGGAGGGAGATCCACTACCACACTCCTGATCAGTAACAAAGATGGTAGGTGGGAGGGAGAGTATGACAAAAAGGGGACAAGGGGAGAACTTCATGAATGAGGTTTATTTAAAGAACCTGAAATTTAAAATTTTTTAAAAAGGAGAGAACAGGACGTTTTGAGGAACCTTCTTTACAATTTTGGGACAAATCCTGTTTTTGTATCGACAAATTCTCCGTCTCTACGAAAAAGCTCAAACTGCCATCGGGAGATTAAATCGATTCAGTGAGGGAGAAAGGAGAGCGCCACTACAGGGGGACATCACATGCACCTTTCTGCAGCTCTGGCCAAAACCACAGCGAAAGGTGGCGGATCTGGTGGGGGGGATTTTGTATTTTTGATTGGGGGGGAAAAAAAAAAGCTGATGACCATTTGCATGCCTCTGGGAACGTCCTGCTCCATGTCCGTTTGTACAAAGCTCTTCCGTCATTCCAAAGCATCCCAGAGCTGGGAGAGCAGGGATTCTGCTGCATGAGGAATGCCAGCTTAGCAGGAGAGTCCCCCTCACCCCAACCCCACGCTGGGGCTTTTATGGTAGGAACTGTCTCTTCTCTTCGGAACAATCCATTTCTACCTTCCTGCACCCCAGTGAGGTAACGTTTGTGCAGGTGGGAATCTGAGGCAGCAGCGGTGCCCAGGACCGGAGAGCAGATTCTGTCCACTTGAGCATTTATACCATGTCCATCATGGCTGGAGCGAAGGCCCAACCCAGAGCCCGTCACAGTCACTGCAAAGACACCTACTGGCCTGGGGGGGAAATTTCAAAGGCCCCACGGGGAGTCTCTCATTGCACCCTCGCTCCCCTTTGACAATCCCCCCAAATGCCTGTTTTAGCCCCTCTTCAGCTGTAACCACCCACGCAGCTGGGCTCAGCTCCATGAAAGGTCAGTTTTTAAGTGCATTATATACAAATGACAGACTTCTGCTCGGCAGGGTTCAAAATCTTTGTCCATGGCCTTCCCATCACCTTCCACAACACGTGTTTCACTGCTTGGCGTTTCCCAGCAGCTCAGGGCCTGGGATTTTCCTCACAGTCCCTTCCCTGGCCTCGCGCCATACTTCATCTCCTCTGACTCTGCCCGGGCTGGGTTTTGTTGCTTTTAGTGCACTACGCTCTGCTGCCCGCCTTGTGTGACACTTCCTCGCTTGAGGTTTTATCCAGGTTTTGTTGATGGCTTTGTGGCAGCTGACCCCCCGATCTCCTATCGGTGCTGTTTGCAAACTCACCAATGGGGATTATACGAGAGCTGCAGTTGGGCACACTTTGACCACTCCATCATCCACATTTTACAAGCTGGTACCCAGCCACACCCTTGACTGCTCTGCGAACGCTGGCATTCCCAAGCCTCAGCAGAGTAACACTCTTCTCCTCCCTCACACCCCTAGTAGCAATTTTGAGTCTCTTGGGAAGCTCTGAGCCAAACCTGCTGGCACTTAGCTGAGAGAATTCCCTTGCCACCCATTTCTGTGCTCCTCATTAATATGTTTTCTTTTGCTAGGCTGGCTCAGAAGCTCGGTGACAGTAACACAGAATTCCCTGGGTACACTAGGAACGTGCTTCTCCGGCTAGAAGCAATTCTTAGGATGCAGAACCATTTGACTTTTTGCTACACTACCCTGCTTTCCCATGCTATGTTTTCCCCCATCTCCAGGCTTCAGTTCCTGTCTCCAGCACTCGATTAGAAACTACCAACTTCTAGAACACAGCCCAACTCTTTTGCAACATCCCTCTTGTTATCTGACTTTGAGTGTTTGGCGCTTAGGGAGAGCTCAGTGAGTTTAAGCAAGGAGGGAGCTGAGGGACAGTAGCTTATTGCACTCAAGTGTGTTTTGATTTCCCTTTTCACATTTCATGCAGAATAGCTTCTCGCTGAGCAATGCCCGATGCACGAGGTGTAAACTCAGTGTCTGAGACATCCAGCTGCCTCAGGCAGCCAGATACTTTGTCCAGCAACTCATCAGAAACCCCTGGTTAGCCACTTAACAGGACTGCACGTGGTACTCATTTCCCATGCAGATCCCCATAATCAGCACATACGGTTCACAGAACGTGCCTTTCAGGTTCATTATCTCCCTTCTGACTTGCATAATGACACGGCTTCCTCTTCAGGCATCTTCCTGTCCTTTGCTCCCTGGCCCAACCCACTTGCAACTAACAAATTGCTTTTTGGGAGTGCTTAGAAATCACAACAAAAAGAGCCTTCTGGAATGGAAATAGGTGACACTGAAGGAAAACTGCAGTAATGAGTTACAATCCCTTGCAACCAAATATTTATTAAATAAGAATTTACATGCTACTTTATAATTATATAGCACCTCCCCTCGAGGAGCGTGAAGTGCTTGGCAAAATTAACTAACTAACCCTCGACTCCCATGTGAGGTAGGTAAGTATAACACTATCCTTATTGTACAGATGGCAAAATTATGGTATAGGAAAGTTAAATGACTTGCTGAAGAAGACAGACTGTAACAGAGCTAAGAAGAGAAACTAGTTATCCTGTCTCCCAGTCCCCAGAAGACCATCCTCCCTCTCAATTTAAGTATATAAAACAATATATATTTTCTTGGTATGGATTTTACACACACTGCACTTTCAAAAGGGAAGGTGGATCCTTAACCATGAATGGTCCCTCAGGGGCAGCTGCCATTTTAAAGATCCTCTACAGAAGACATTCCTGTCTGATGAAGCGGACTAGGACAGAGAAAGCAGAATTCATTTGAATGCATGAGAGGATTTCTTTCCTGCCTTAGAAGGAAAACTGCAGTGATAATTTGTTGCATGCATTCAAATGGGATTTGCTTTCTATCGTACCCTACATCATCAAACTGTCAGGACAACAGCTTCCTGTCTCACTGTTAAATATAATAAAAAAGAAAAATGAAGACACTTACATTCCTTCAGTGATTTACTCTTCTTTCTAATTAGACACAGGATTAGATTCTTTTACACTACTCCACACTTTAAAAGCCATCTCCCTCATTCTCGTCTTGTGCTTAGATCCAGTCAAAAGTCTCCTGAGAGCAGTGCTCTAGTCAATCACAATCATAGCATGTAACCACAATCCATGAAAGCATGGCAGTCGGGGAAGAGCACCAATACACTAATGCACCAAGTTGCGGTTAAGTGGCTTCCTTTGCTCAATATTTCCATTCACATACTTTGTTGCCCTACCCTAAACGCCTCCTCTCCCACCTTGGGATTTACAGATTTCAAATGCTGTTACTCAGTGATGCCCCATCCTTTGTCACCATTTAGCTATACTCTGTGTACACATCAATATATTTTTCTCAGAAATTGCCCCTTAATCATTCCTGAATTCTTTCCAGTTTCAGGATTTATCGGTTGCTGAGGAATAATGATGGTTGAACCTAAAACTGTTCAAACTTTCGACTTGGATAACGGCTGGGAGTGTCAGGAGAGCGGTTCTCTGGGGAAAGGTCCTGTCCTTCCTGCTAACAGTGTGGCCAGAATAGTCCCGCGCATGATACAGCGATTTGAGTGGGGTTCAGTACGAGTTTGTACTTAACGAGAAGCACTTGGCTCATCCCTATACCGGAGGCCCTGGAGTTGTATGCAGTAGCATAGAAGCAGGCTCCTTGGTATTTTCTAGTGAGGGATTCTCCTCCCCGCTCTGCAGCATGATGCTTCTGCATTTGCAGCCCAGAATTGTATGGACTTTTCGGCCACACTCATAGCAAGCTGCTATCCATTTTGCTGTTTGCTGTCACTCATGGGTCATTTAGCATTTCCGTTTTTCTCCTCCCATCGGATTTTTGTTTTGGTGCAGTTTCCCCCTCCCCCGACATATTAGCTAGCATTTGTTCAGGAAGAATCTCTTTTTCAACCCCTATTTCTCACTATTTTCCTGCCCTGACTCATATCACAACAGTGCGTGATGGCGTCATGCCCAAGACACTGCTAAGTATCCTTCTTCCTTCCCTTAATATCTGCGTCACAAAGTGTGGCCGCAGCGAATTACAAGGACCTACGTATTTTGAGGACTTAAACCAACAATGGGAAAAAAACAAAATATCCTCAGGCGTGCTGAGATGTATTGCTGCTGATTAAAGAATGATCTAGTTCGCCAGAGTGGTTGAGTACAATCCACCTTGTTTTCTGCATCCAATCACCACTGACTCACTAGTTTCACTGAGTTCACATAACAGAGGAAGAGGATCACACACTAGGTAGATTTGCCCCCTGCACACCCACCCGTGCATCCCTTGTGACTCTGCTCTTTGTTAACTAGCTGCTGCCCCAGCCTCAGCGCACACACCTGGCACAGTTACAGGTGTCCAGGCTACGAAATCCTCAGGGTTTGGTCAGTTTTGCCCTGCAGTACAGTCTTTAATTTCACACGCAAAATTCAAACCCAGCCTACATTAAGAGACGCTCCCTGCTCCAGACGTCATTGCTTGAATCCACATGAAGCCCAGAGGGTTGAGGCAGAAGAGACGAATGGAGCCGTGGAAATCCAGTCTCACCTGCTGTTGGGAAGAGGCAGTAGGATGGGAGAGGGCTGGAGAGGCTGGGAGGAGGGAAGAACAGGTATAAACTTGAATTCCAGGAGGACTTGAGAGTGCAGGCCCCGGGCATGACTGACAAGTGTGAAGTTAAACGGCTTCTGTCGGAGTACTGACGTATCTGCAGGGGGTGGGGATCTACATATCTCTGGTCCTGGTGCTCCTAGGCTCCGGCTTATAGGCATGTCACGGAAACCCCTGCTGGTCCCAGGGATGCTAAGAGGAAGGTAATAGCTCACTGTGAGGCCCAGTGCAATTGAACAGAGAAGCTCTCGGTTTTGTGTCAGTGTGCTGTAAGGCCCCCTCACCAGCTGCTTAAAAAGGGCTGAGAACTCATGTACTAGGCAACTTGGTTACAGTTACTCGTTCACTGTCAGTTTCACAGACAGATTCTGCAGGAGAGTCTAGATGGATTGTAGCACAAACAGAAGGAAGAAAGAGACAAAATTCCTGATGTGAAATTTGGTCCTGTGAAGTGAGGAGTTGAAAATGGAAGAGCCCCAGTGACTGGGTTAGTGAGTCCAGCTCTAGTCCTGGAGCATCAGACACCTGGCGAGGAGAGCACTGGATTCCACGTTTAATTATGGTCTGTTGGCCGGCATCTGAATTCAGGACTTTATACCCTCAGATCCACAGCAGGTTCCTCACTGACGGCACTGGGAAGTTTGCATGAAGATCAGTCTTCATGTGATGAATTATCCACATTCCCCTTATTGTCTCATTCACTGTCACTCCGGGGGTGTGTGTGCGTGTGATCTGCCCCCCTTTAGGCCATTGCTCTTTCTGCTCTGCGCTTTAATTTCTTCCCATCTATCCTCTCTCTGCTTCATTCCTCCTCCCTGCATGTGAAAGTCCGCTCTGTTCTTCCTTCTGCATTTCCATGCCTGCAGCAATTCCAAAGTCCCATGAGATTCACTCCCACTTTCCTGTTCCAGCCGCTAAACTGCCCAGTAACGGAATGCGTCATGCTGACAATGAAGTGTCATTGCTGGGCTTTACAGTTGATGCTCCAATGAGATTAACAGGGCACAGGGGAGTTCACACCTCGGAGTCATTGGTTTCAGACTGTCCGCACACTCAGGCAGATGTTGCATCAGGTACCCTTCCCAATGTGAACCGAGTTTATCTGTGGAGCCAGGAGGGCTAGAAAGTTACTTGTTTCTGAAAATTAAAGCTTAGATTTTGCACAATCTGAGTATGTGAGGCTGCCTGCATAAACAAACAAGTGGGCTCCATTTGGGCCATATATTTGGCATCCTTGCCTTAGTCTACGTAAGTTTGGTCCTTACAGCTTTATGGAACCAGTCATGGCTCAATAGTTATGACTGAAATCAGCAAGCCTGCTTTAAGCCCATTTTTGAAAATATGTTTGTTTGTTAAAAACACAACCAAGTTTAGCCAAATGCTTGGCCTCAAGCCAAGGCAGAAAAACCTTTTCAAAAAGCTGTAGCAAGTTTTTTCTTCAAATAATTTTTAATTAGCTGGCAATGAAAAATCAAATATCTATATACATAATCATGACAAGGAACTTGAGAAACAGAAAACACGATTCACCATGCCAATCTGATCTCATTTCTGAGCAGGGACCCTCTGTTTCAGGGCTTTTTACATGAAGACAAAAAACTGAGATCCTTTACAATGAAGCCCAGGATGTATCCCCCATTGTCACACTCCCAGGTTCATCCTGTTCTGAAGCCAAACTGTCTGGATCATGCTTTGTACAGGTTTACAGACTGATCCTTACAAATAGCCTTGATGTAACTGGAATTCCAGCTTGGAGCTCCTTTTTGGTGATGTTTCTTTTTCTGCAGGATGCCGTGATGTATCTTATATACTTTCCTTCGTATTTCTTGGCATGAGAACAAACAATAAAATGTAACATGCATGGTCAAATGTGAGCGTGCTTGTTCTGTCTAAATGAGAAAAGAGCCAGTGGGTACCGACATGGAAAGAAAGCAGCAAACCTGGACTTTAGTCCTTGTACCTGGTGATAAAGACGTTGCAGGGAGGAAAACTGAGAGGTAGGGCAGATGGAGGAAAGAAATAGTCATAAGGGTCCAACCAGGCTAGTATTCTGCCTGTAGAAGTAGGCAACACCCAGTGTTTCTGTGGAAGGTCTGACAGATCTAGCCACTTGTGTAATGCTGTACTTCTGTTTGGGTGCATGAGCAGAAAGAATCATTCCTACCTGCAGCTCAGAAAGCCACAATAGCTAGTGGTTAAACAGGGAACTGTAAGTCAGGAAGCCGAGGGTCTAATTCCTACCTGCTTTGTGGACATTCGGCTGTGTGACCTTGGGCCAGTCTCTCCCAGTCTGGCCTTCAGCTTGTCCTGAAAAGTAGGAAGAACATGCTCACTTCCCAGGTGCGTGGAGAGGATACATTAAGAAGTAGTATTCATTGCACTGTGCCCCATAGCAGAACGTTAGCAGGAGAGAGACATGGGAAGGCAGCATGCAAGGAGGGTTGGGGGGGTTAAGTAGCTTTTACTCACTAACACAAATCTCTCCTGTTGGGAGTGGGTGTCAAGAAACTTGCCCTGGAGATACATTTGGAAGGCAGGCAGGGAACTGAGACGTCCCATGGACTAACCCACAGTGAGCTGCTCTCTGCAGCACAGAGAAGAGGAGAAAGAAGCTTTGGGAGGCACGCGCTGGCCCTGAACCCAGGCAATCGCTTTAGCAGAGCATGCTGGGGTTCCATGTCACATCTCTGGGCTTGGAGTGCAAGCACAGAGACTGCACTGGTCTAAATACCCGGGAGATCAGCTTAACAAAAGGAAAAACGAAACCGTGCAGCGTTGGTAGCTGGAAAGGAGCTGCTGGGCCACGTAGCCCACACCTCCCTAGAAGTTACACCATCTGTTCCTGAACGAGCTGGGAGAAGAGACTGAACAGAAGCAGGTGGGTGGTTGCTGTAAATAACTGGGGACCCTGCAATAGATAGTACTACTTAACATTTATACAACGTTTCCCAGGGGATGGTAAGAGCCTGATTCCCACTTTAGAGATGGGGAAACTGACCTGCTGTGGCAGCACAGGAGAAGAATTCATTGTTCCCAATTCCTAGCCCTATCCCCAGGATCATCCTTCTTCCCAGTAACTGGGGTCCTTTTCCTTTTTAACCTCTTCTGCAGAGTGAAAGCATTGCTACTTTATTTTTCTTTTCCTTGTGCCCGGCATCACCTGACGCCGGGGACACAGCTGCCAATCTCTCACTCTCCTGTTCTCCATCACATTTACACAGGAACAGATTAACACAACTTGAATATTCAATGCCAAGATGACAGCTTAAAGAAGAACACCCCAAGGAGGCAGAACATCCTTTGCATTACTTGGCTGAAGGAAGAGTAAAGAAACCCAAAGCAACACAGAGGTCAGGTTTGACAGCACTGAAGAGGAGAGGAGGCCAAACTACGAGGTCACTTGGGAAATGGACTTGGTGACGGGACCTGCCCTGGTAATGCTGCTTTTCCTGTTAGCAGAATGTTGTCAGTCAGTGGGAATGGGGCTCTGAACCATACTGGGTTTTGCTGCACTGAAGCTCAATATTACAACGCATGAACTAAGGAGAAGACAAAACGTTTGAAGCCTGTACTAATTCTAAGTTCTGCTCTTGCTGCTCCGTCACACACACAAACACCTACAGATTCTGGGGCTGACTTTCAAGGGTGACTAGTGATTTTGGGTGCCCTACTTAAGAAGCCACAACGGTGCTCGATTTTCAGTGCGCGCTGACCCACTGAAAATCAGGTCCCTTTAAGGTTTCTCAAGCTGGGCAGCCAGTACCACCTAGTCACTGTCAAAAATGATGGTTCCCAGCAAGGACTTCTCAAGCAGTCAGATTAGACTGCTGCTGAATGGTTCGGCCCTGTGTACTGAGGCCTCAGTGGAGTTTACTCCTGTCTGATGCCCCAGCTGTTTAAGGTTACTGGCTTATATTAGAGCAAAGTTATCAACAATCTGCCTCTGCAGTCTGTCTCTCTCTTGCACCCAAATTCCTTCATGTCAGCTAAACACGAAAGTCTGCTTCTGGCTGAGTCTAGGGTGCATTCCCTCCTCCTGTAAGCGAATCCCCCTTCCCAACATCAAGGTGAATGCGTCTCGCCTCCAGCTGCCTTGATGCAACGTATCCACTTCAGATCCACATCGGAGTAATAGCACTGAACGGAAACAACCACTTCATCTTAATTCTGTGCAACATCAGCATTGACATGGGGGAAATTCTTCCAGCTGATGGTGTGAGTCAGCAACGGGAGTACAAAAGGACCTGGCCTGGAGCACAGAATGGCAGATGGAACGCTGGTGAAGAGACAATGACTACAGAAAGAGCAGTTGTGCCAACTTCCACACCCCAATGGCCAGGTGAATTACGGAAGCTTCCGCCTCCCCTGAAGTATTGGCACCAACACACTGCTGAAGCCACAATCTCAGGCTAGTTGGACCAGGGCTCCACCACTTCAGGCCGCTCCCCAAACAAAGGAATCTGAAGTACACAATATTTTAAGCCAAGTCTGCAAGCACTGCAATGAAACTGAGAATCAGCAACTTATCCTTCCAAGGACTGGCTGCGCTGGTTTCGCTTGGGATGCTGTTCAGTCTTTGCTGATTGGAGAGTATGAGAGAGAGAGAGATGGAGAGCGAGCGTCCAGGACTCCTCTTTGCTCTGATGACCCAGTCCAAATCCTTCAATGCCTTGGATTGTGCACGCTAAGACACGCCAGTTACTTTAATAGCAATGTTACATTAAAGAGTTCTTTCCTTGTTAGGGAAGTGAACTGTAATTTCTTCTCTCTTGGAAAACAAAATAGGATGCTCAAAGCCGCAGAGGCAATTAGATTCAATCATCGTGAACTCTCATGGAAAGTGCAACTCTGCTCTCTGTGTGCTGGGAATCTCTTCCTTCTATACAAGGAACAACAGAGGAGGAGGAGTAGCTATGTTGACCAGTAACCTCATTAGAGGAAACATCCAGAGGCCCAAGTTAAAATTACGTATGGCACTAAGTCTGTGCTAATGCTTTCTATCGAGTTTAAAATGGAAGATTATATACATTAAAGATGGGAAAGATACATTAACCTTAATCTAATCCATCCCCAGCTAGTGCAGGACTGCTCCCTACAGTGTATTTCCCTTGCCAAGCCAAGATACCAACAGTATAGATGTCTGCCTTTTCCCTTGAGAGACTGTTTTAAGAAAGCTCATGTAGCAAACCTTTCTATTGGACCTGATTAAAATGTCAGTTATTTCTTGTGGGAAATTTTAGAAAACACATACATTTGTTTTTTAAGTATCATGCAAAAAATAAAATTTTTAAATCTAAAACCAAAATAGGTTCAATTTTTGAGAACCATTTTTGGTTAAAATGTTCGAAAACCAAAATTTTATTTCCTTTACTAAAAATCAAACTTTTCCCCCACACCCCCAAAGAACATTTTGGTTTCCATTTTTTCATTCAAAAAATGGAAAACTTTGACCAAAACGTAAGTTTTCTGTGAAAGCTTTTCTTTTGGTCAAAAAAGCATTTTGCCTTCAATGGCTCTGGGTTTTTATATTAATACATTGATCTAACAGATGAAGATTTCAGGCAATTCCAGTGAGCAGCGGCCTGTTTAATTAAAATCATCTAGAAAATGTGTGCGTTACACCCCTAGAACATCTCTTCAGATTCATATAAGTTAGTATGATTAGAACTGGCTGGTCCTGCTCTTCACATGGCCTCCCCTCTGTAGGACGGCACATTGCTGCCTGTGCTTTCACAAAGACTACCCAAAAAATGCAGAGGCTCCAGGTGTGACGAGGAAGAAGCATGCTACCGCCACAAACTCAAGAACTGTAGGACTTCCCGTGTCGACAAACTGGACTTCTCAGGAAGGCCTGTTGCCCCAGGCCTTTGAAAACATTTCTTTACGCGCTATCCAAACCACTGAACAAGCCTCACTGAAATGCATAATGTTGGCTGCCATGCGGGAGAGGCAGGGTTGACTCTGAGACCGTTACCTTGCCTGCCGGGTCGGCGGGCACAGCACAGGCAGCCCCAGTCGCTGGGTGGGCAAGGAGCGAAGGCAGCTTATCACTCAGTGAGGCCACAGCACGTTTACACAAAGGGCCTTTGGATGCTGCCACCAGCAGCAATGCGCTGTAAAGCCCCAGGGTCTCAGGCCAATCTTTAACCTACCTTCGGCCCTCTCCCCATGCCCCTCGCACGGACTTCACTCCCACCGAACTCAGCACCCGAGGAGGAGAAGTAATTAATGCTTCTACAACCAGGGGAGAAGGACGTCACAATGGAGAAGACTCAAGGGCCATGCAGCGTCAGAATCCCCTTGCCCAGAGTGTTAACGGGCAGCATCAGCGAAACGTCACTGAGACAGCTGGGCAGAGGCAGAACGTCAGGCTGGCAAAGACTGAAGCCGCCAGCCCCTGCCCAGATGCTGCACTAAAGGGATGGGAGTGCCAAGTGCTTTAGCCTCCTGTATTATTAATATGCCGACCTGATGTGCCCATGAATAATAGATCCATGAGGAAATGGCAAGGGCGCTACATCTAATTTCCATGGCAGAGATGGTTTCAACCAAACATTTCGTTCACTTCTTAACATTCGTCTTTGCTTAATGAATTTGCATCAATTCTAGTTCACAGGGGCGGAGGGAGGGGCAAAGAGAGGAGAAACTTAAGTCAACTCTGCCACTGCCACGTGCCAGGCTCTGGGAACCCAGAGTAAATTTGGAGGCTGAACACAAGACACTCAGGCCTTTTCTATAGTACAGAATTGCACCGACGAGAGCGACCCAGATGCCACGCGTCTGCAGAGCCTGTGCAGCATGGCCCCTGCCCCACAATGCCCAGCACAGCAGACGCATCCTGTCTATGGTACGCAACATCCGTTAGTCGCTTCTTTGGTTTCTTTTCATGGCTGCTTCAAATGGCTCTGTCCTGTACAAGGAGCTGTGCATGCAGCACCATGGGCAGGGATTGTGCCCTGCTACACCCCCATTCTGCAGATGCCATGGCTGGCAGAGCAGAGACCAGCTAAGTGCCGCCTTTGCCACACTCAGGCCTGCCAGCAGCCAGCGAGTCACGGGCCAGGTGATGGAACCAGCGTTCTGAGCCGTGGAAGCTGTCACTGAAGTGGGGGCACAGGCGAATTGTGGGATTGCAGTGGGAGGATGCTGTTGAGGAGCTGTCCCTGAAGCCAGGCCATGCTGTTCCTAAGCCTCTTACACCCCATTCCACAAGTGCCAGACTGACAGCCCTGCAGCGCCAAACCCTCTCTGTTCACAGAATGGAGGCCGCAGGAAGAGAAGCTTCCCCCATGCTGCTCCAACATGGCAGGAGCAGGCGGTGTGTGCATCAGTTTCCAGGCACAGGACCAGTTCAAATCCTTGCAGTAAATGCAGAGGTTCCTGACAAGGGGGCCAGACTGGGATTTGTGTGGAGGATCCATATCCGCCAGCTTTTGGACCAAGCCCACCAGCGCATTTCACATAAGTCCAATGGTAAGAACAGAACGGCGGTGAACAGAAACTGAGGAGGCAACCTCCTGTCCCATTCCCAGGGCCGAAGCCAGCCTGTCCCTTTGAAGATGACCTGACAATGTGTATTTTTCCTCTCTGCATCACCAGTCACCAAGTGCAGTTGCTACGTTCACCTGAAGGTTTCTAGTTTGAAGCTGTCACTGTCCCCCAGGAGTATAAGAGAGAGCTGTGCAATGGCTCAGAAATCCTCACAGCACGGGCCACTGTGCTGGAAGCATGGCTGACCTTTCCTTGTGCAGCCTAAGCATTTCCATCAAGTCTCACACAAGTTTGCTACTGAACAGAACACTTGCCACATAACCTTCAGTAAAGGGACGAGTGGTTAGAGTTTATGTGACTGAAAAAGCTAGCTTGTAAAGATCATGGGAATTGCCACAGGAGATCAGACTGACAGTTCACCCAGCTCAGGACCTTGTCTTTGATGGTTGTCCCTGCTGTATGCTTCAGAGGAAGGCAAAAATCCCCATAATACACTTTTCAAACTGCGGAGTACTCAAAAGGGAGGATTTCTCCCTGATCTCAGCTGTGCTTAGCTAGGCTCTGAAATGTGAAGATTTATGACTCGTGTCATTTTTAGCATAGCTGGTACAAAGACAGAGGCTACTCTTGGTGATATAAATGCTTACTACTTCTGAAACGTGTTGAGGTGTTTAATCCAATAAGCTCGAGCTGGAGGTTCTTTAAGAGGAAGTGCCTGTGGCAGTACAGGACACTCACCACCACTCGAGAATGTTTAATCATAGACTGGAAGGAGATGCTTCCCACCCCGCAGTGCTTTGGTCTTAGGCCCCATTTCATAAACTCGTATCATTATATACTAGTCCACTCCAAGTAGCATCAATGCAAATGGATTATTATTTCATCAGGGCAGAGGGGCACGGCCGGGGAATTCACCCACTCCATTGTTATTCACTGCAGGCCTAGAACCATTCACTGACGTAGCTAGAAAACCATAATAAAAACAAAGGCGTAAGGCTAGGTAATAAGTTTAAGATACCCTCATGTGCTGCACTATTTTAACTCTAAGGGGTTTGTTTCATTTGCAAAAAGTACCATGTACAACCAGCAACAGCTGCAGCTTCCCACGGAAGATTTAAGCACTGGAGGATTCCTTTTCCTGGCCCCCATTTACCAACGAGAAACTCTCTCATCTGTATTAAAGATGTAAAGTCTTGACATGAGGCAAAGGTAAACGGGAAGAGGCCACAAAAAGGAGAGGGAAGGTGGCCCACAGTTCTGAGGGAATGAAGATGAGTGTATGGCAGTGGTATAAATGTTACCAGTTGGGGAGATAAGCCATCACCTGGCCCCACAGGATTAGGAACAGTGGGGGTTGACCAGGTCGTACTGAGGCTTGTGCCCTATAGTGAACAGAATGAACCAGTGGTGAATTGATCATGTCCCTCACTGGCCTATTTCCATAGTTATCGTAGGAAATAGCTAAACTTTGTCAAATCTCCAGGCACAAAATCACCTGGTTACTCAGTCCAGCCCCTCGCTCCTTTATGAAACACTATCATCACTTGGAAACGAGAAGGTATCAAACGATTTGAGGGTGATTTGGAATCCACCTTTACCACAGCTGCAGAAAGAGTTGCAATACTTTTAAACAATATCTTGAACTGACCTCTTAATTACACATGGGAGTTGATGGGAGAAGTGTGTGTGTCTGTACACGCACGTTGTCAAGGTTCCTTCCCCACTCTGAACTCTAGGGTACAGATGTGGGGACCTGCATGAAAACCCCCTAAGCTTATTTTTACCAGCTTAGGTTAAAACTTCCCCAAGGTACAAACTATTTTACCTTTTGCCCTTGGACTTTATTGCTGCCACCACCAAGCGTCTAACAAATATATAACAGGGAAAGAGCCCGCTTGGAAACATCTTTCCCCCCCAAAATCCTCCCCAAACCCTACACCCCCTTTCCTGGGGAAGGCTTGATAAAAATCCTCACCAATTTGCACAGGTGAACACAGACCCAAACCCTTGGGTCTTAAGAACAATGAAAAAGCAATCAGGTTTTTAAAAGAAGAATTTTAATTGAAGAAAAAAAGAATCACCTCTGTAAAATCAGGATGGTAAATACCTTACAGGGTAATCGGAATCCCTCTAGGCACAACCTTAAGTTACAAAAAGACACAAAAACAGGAATATACGTTCCATTCAGCACATCTTATTTTTATCAGCCATTTAAACAAAACAGAATCTAACGCATATCTAGCTAGATTACTTACTAAGTTCTAAGACTCCATTCCTTTTCTGTTCCCGGCAAAAACAACACACAGACAGAGAGAACCTTTGTTTCTTCCCCCCCTCCAGCTTTTAAAGTTTCTTGTCTCTTCATTGGTCATTTTGGTCAGGTGCCAGCGAGGTTATCCTACTTCTTAACCCTTTACAGGTGAAAGGGTTTTTCCTCTGGCCAGGAGGGATTTTAAAGGTGTTTACCCTTCCCTTTATATTTATGACACACGTATAGGAGATAAGAGGATATCTCAAGAGGTTTGGCTAATAATCCAAACATTTTGCCAGCAGGGGAGGGTGTTAAGGTTTCCTGCTAACTGCTACTAACATGCCTTCCTAGGCCAAGTCTGTCTGGCTAATGCTAAAAGCCACAGCTTGAGAGCAATGACTATAGTGGCTTTTCAGTTAACTTCAACATGAAGAGACAAAGCAGCTAGTAATATGCAGCACTCAAGGGCCCAGCTGCACACATGGGAATGGTTTGGGACTCAGACCAATGCACAGAACATCCTGGATAACAGCAGCTGCCTCAGCAACCAGAATCCAACCCGAGACCCTGGACAGCAACTTCGGGTGACTGGCTGGGCTAAGTGCCATGTCAAACTGAAACCTTTATTTTACCCAGTAGCTGCTCTCAGTTTTGCAGTGCTCCTCATCTCATGCACTCAGCCACCTGCTCCATCTTGCCACCGATCCGTCACACAGGCCTCTCAATAACTCCCAAGTACTGTTCTAAATTAAATACACCTGTCCCACGTGCTGATGTTTCAAACTCTGCTCCACGTAAATGTAACCCAGGTTATTGGTGCCTGATGGAGACGGGAAGCTCTTTGGAGCTGGGATCAGGTTGTTTTCACAGTGCCACACACTCTAGCTGCTCTTCAGATAATAAATGAGTGCACTGGCTGTTTGAACAAGACAGCTCACAAATGGCAACATCCATCCGTGTGCAGGATGGGGGGTCGCTATAGACAGCACCGCCGGTGCCTTGGATGCAGCGCACTGCCTGGCTCTTAGAGCGTGCACCCCCAAAACAATGGGCATCACGTGGGTCCAGCTGTTGTCACCCGGATAGTAGTGTCATAGTAACCTTGCCTTGCCAAGAGTGGCCTTGGCTCCCATCTTGCAAGAGGAAGCTAACTTCTTTCATGCCTAGCCATCCGTGTCAGCGAATGGAAATGATGGCTAAGGGGGGCCAAAGCCTGCCAGCCTCCCATGGCAAAGCTACACTAGATGCAGCAGCTCACACGTCTGCCAGATGCACCAGCACCCAGCTACCTGGCACACGGCCGCGGACCAGAGGGGTAGGCATATGGGCTGAGACCTAGAAACCCACTCTCTGCTCCTCCCTTTCCCCAGATACTCTGCAGTGCAAAGCTTTGATTGGAATGCCCCTGGCTGGCTGCTGCCACCTTCCATGCCAGCTCTGCTGAAATCACAACAACAAAGAATTTGCCTGGCAGATGTGTATACAAAGAGAGCCAGGAGGGACTTAAGAAAAGAACAGTAAATATTTTAGGGGCTGGAGATTGTCCATATATATGGCAGTCCTGGAAAGAATACACTGCACCTGTGTTCTGCAAAGGTGATCAACTGATTTCCAGGTGAAGTTTAAGGTGCTGTTTTGACCTACGGAGCTCTAAATGGTTTGGGTCCTGGCTGCTTGAGATGCCTCTTTCTCATATGGCAGTTGTGATAATCTCGGGCATTCAGGTTAAGAGGCCCCAGATCTCAAAGGGAGAGGGTTGCCAGCAAGGCATTCTTGGCTTGAGGTCCTCAGGTTTAGTGCTCACTTCTGCCCTGGTCCAGGTGAACCCAGCATTATTGATCTTCATGACAGATTGCAAGATTCACCTATTTTCCAAGGGGGGTTAGTATGGGAGATGGACAGGAGCCTGTGGCTGGATTTTGGAAAATCCTTCCCAGGGAGGTTTTTCGAATGTCTGACATCTTGACTATTGTTTAGGTTTTTGCAACGTGCTTAAAGAACTTATTGACAGCTTCAGTGGACAAGTCTGAGTACATGCTTCTTACCATCTGCATCTGGGGAATTTTAGCACCTGGAACATTACCAGACTGGATAAAGCACTAAGAAATATACTGTAGGGAACAACTCTGCATTCTCAGGATAATGGACCAAAAGAATAGCAGGACCTTTCCCACCTCCAATATGACTCAAAGTGACGACTCATAGGAGACAGCTGTAGTTCAGTGATATCCGATCAGTGTAAAGTGTTCTGAGCACTTCAGCCACCAGCATGATTCTGAATCAAAAGCCATAGCTTGGTTCCATGTGCCTCCAGAAGCATCTAGGAGGCCAACCAGAAACAGGGAGAGTTTAACTGTGTAACAGATGGCTTTTGATCACTGCCAGGAATTAGAGAAGAACTCACCAGGCGCAGAAAGGACTAATATTTTGCAATTCCTCCTGCTCTAATGCTTTTAGTTTCATAGTTTCGTTTCCATGAACGAGTGAAGCAATCAAGCAAAAGTTGGCTGGAACCCTGAAAACACTTAGGAGAAGGGAGAGAATGTTCAAGTCCTTACAAAACGTTCACACAGTTGTTGGGCCAGAGATCTAATGGCTACTGCTCTGCTCAGCTGTGTGGGAGAGCTCGGTTCCATCTCTGGTCCTGATTTCTGCCTTTGGAATGCTGCAGTCGTTACACATTCTGTCTTGGATGAGAAGAGCACCAGACATAATTCCAAAGAAAACCCCTGGAGCGGGGCATGCTGCTCCCTTTAAAAACATATTCAATTGGTCCTGAAAGAGAATTCCAACCCGAACATATGAGAGGTTAAATGCAGAATTTAGCTGAAGATTGCAAGTCTCTAGGGTAGGGACTGTGTGTGCTCACACATGAACTGTCTGGCACAGTGGTACCCTGGATTTTGACTGGGGCCTCTGGACAACACAGCAATATAAAATAAATGCCAACTTTTGACAAAATGATGCTGTAATTAGATCTGAACTAGAGACCACAGGTGACAATGTGTATCGCTGAAACGCAAGCCAAACATTTGGGAAGAAGGGGAAAGCGTGTGACAGGATGTACAGCATGAGAAAAGGGAAGATAAAGAGAACATACAGGATGCAAGACCTCAAGGAAAATGATTATAGAAGTTGACACCAAAAACACACCACTGATTGATAAGGGATACTCAAGGGAAGCTGAAGACACAAAGATGATGAGAAAATGACTGGTGATTAGAGAACAGCAAATGTTTTCTCTCAAGGACGTGGGGGGAACATTAATTACAGTCAGAGACCATGTATCCAGAGAGAGTGCCCAGCATCACTAGCAGTGCTAAAATAATTCATGTAGTGAAGCCCAACAGCCTTAGTCTTGCGAAAGGAAGGAAGGAAGGAAGGAAGGAAGGATCTGGAGGGCAAGGGGAGAAGTTAAGGAAGCCTAAAAGAGGTGGCAAGAGGGTAAAGCATGAGATGTGGCAAGAATCACACATGTAACCAGAAAAAGACAGGAGATCAAGACAAAACAGTCCACAGGAGTTTCTACAGTTCAAAAAAAAAGTGGGGGGGGATTAGAAAATCTGAAACTAACAGGCAAAAATGGCACAAACCAGAAGAGCTGTAGATTTATTCAATACATTGTCCGTGACTGGTGAGGATTTTGTTTGTTTAAATCTGATTGTTGGATACTCAATTCATAGCAATGCAGAGGCGGGATTTTGATCAGAAGGGCCCACAACAGACCTTTCTACCATGATAACTGACATAAATAGGAGTCAATATGAGAAAGATTTTAGTGTCACTGGGATTCAATATTAAGTCAGCAGAGGTAAGGCAGAAGTGGTAATTAATTTACATGAACCCATGCTTATAAAATAATTATGAACACATCCAAAGGAATGGGGAAGATTAAGACACGGATAAATTCATAGCTTGTTCAAGGCATTCATCACAGAGACTAGACTGCCCCTACATATTGCCCGCATAGCATTTACATCTGAAGCACTGCATTTTGGATAAATAGTAATGCTTGGATAATTTTTTGAAAATGTAAACCTCTACCTGTAAACATTGAGTATTTTCCCCCTCAAGACCTTGAAAATTAAATCCATACAGCAGCATGCGCTAAAGATCTCCCCAGTTTCAAGGAAACAGTAGATAAAACACAAAGAGCCTATTAACTCCTGCCTCTCCTTATGAATGTACAGAAGAACGCTCAGTTCTCTGTCAACAAGAAACCTTCTCATGGTATTGCAACAGGATTAAAGAACTGGAGCACAGCTCATCCATAAGGCATCAACTTCTGTGGCATTCGATAGCGTCAGGAGGGACATCAGATTTTGATAAGAACAACAGTCCTATTGAAGGTTGATAGTTAATAAAAAATTGTACCCTTGTGCTACTATAAATTATTGACTCTATAGAGCTGGAAAAAAGGATGCAGATCTATAAATAATTTACCTTTTTTATTCCAAACGAAGATGGAATTTTATGCACCACTTATTACCAGCACTGGAAGTGCAAAAACAGTGCATTCCACTGTCTCAGGGGGAGATGAAACCTCCAGATCTTTAAAGCAATACATGGACTTTGTTAGCTTTAACTGGAAGCATGTGACCAAAACCCTTTACCACTCTAAAAACGTGTGTTAATTGAAGTGCCTCATAAGCAAACCTAGGGAAATGTGGATATAAGGTGGGTGTGTAACTGGTTGAAAGACTACTCAAGGAGTAGTTATCAATGGTTTACTGTCAAATTGAAAGGACATTTCTAGTGGGGTTTCACGGGGGTCTGTTCTGGGTCTGGTACTGTTCAACATTTTCATTAATGACTTGGATAATGGAATGGAGAGTGTGCTTATTACATTTGCAGATGACACCAAGCTGGGAGGTCTTGCAAGCACTTTTGAAGGACAGGATTAGAAATTCAATTCAACCCTGACAAATTGAAGAACTGGCCTGAAATCATCAAGATGAAATTCAATAAAGACAAATGTAAAGTACTTCACAACTATAAAATGGGGAATAACTGGCTAGGTGGTAGTACTGCTGAAAAGGATCTGGGGGTTAGAGTGGATCACCAGTGGAATATGAGTCAACAATGTGATGCAGTTGCAAAAAAGGCTAATAGTATTCCAGGGTGCATTAACAGGAGTGTCATACATCATACACAGGAGGTCATTGTCCCACTCAACTCTGCACTGGTGAGGCCTCAGGTGGAGCACTGTGTCCAGTTCTGGGCACCACACTACAGGAAGGATGTGGATAAACTGGAGCATGTCCAGAGGAGAGCAACAAAAATGATAAAAGGTTTAGAAACCCTGACCTTTGAGGAAGGGTTAAAAAACTGGGCATGTTTGGCCTTGAGAAAAGAGATTGAGGGTGGGCCTGATAACAGTCTTCAAATATATTAAGGGCTGCTATAAAGAGAATGGTGATCAATTGTTCTCTGGGTCCACTGGAGGTAGGACAAGAAGTAATTGGCTTAATCTGCAGCAAGGGACATTTAGGTTAGATATTAGGAAGAACTTTCTAACTATAAGGATAGTTAAGCACTGAAATAAGTTTCTAAGGGAGGTTGTGGAATCCCTGTCATTGGAGGTTTTTTTAAGAACAGGTTGGACAAACACCGGTCAAGGATGGTCTAGTTCACTTGGTCCTGGTAAAGCTCAGGGGGCTGGACTAGATGACCCCTTGAGGTCCCTTCCAGCCTACATTTCTATGAATCCGTGATTTAGAATGAGGCTGGACTGCAGGGGCAGGAATGTTTACCTGGCACATTAAGGTGATGGAAACCTATCCTTAGTTTCAGATACTGTTAACAAGGCCACAGCTTGGTGATTCTGAAATGTATTATGAAGTGGGACTCTTTATCTCATGAGCCTCACTGAAACACACCAACTCCTATGTCTCTTGTTGCTATCCAGCAACATGTCAATCACATTCTCTTGCTTGAAACAAATTGCTCACGTGAATGGAAATAAAAGATGCAGCAAACGACTGCAAGGATAGCCCAGGTACAGGTGAACAAAGGTAACTTACCAAGTGTCCAGGTATGGTACTTTCTGGATTTGAATACCGCAGGAACAGGACTGCAGTAGCACTCACAATGAAGGTGTACTGGCAGAGGTATCCTGAGGCAGCTGACAACATCTGCCCCCACACTATAGTCAAATCAGTTCCATGCTACTATGTTTCATACCTTCATGGCAACAAGGCCAATTTACAAATTGTTTTAAGAACTATTTGTCTCTAATGCAGCTACTGAGGACAACCCAGTGCTATTGAAGACTCAGGTTTGCATGCTTTGCTTCTCTGGTCATGTTGCAAGCAGCTTTATAGTTATGCAAATCATTAAATGCCCCCAATGAGGAACTGCACCATCATTTTTCTTTCCACATCCCATCCTATTCATTGTTTTAATCACTGTCATCTTTGATTATCACAATATACAGCTCTGACTAAAACCAAAATTGTTAAACAGATTGTTATAAAGAGGAGGGTGATAAATTGTTCTACTTAACCACTGAGGACAGGACAAGAAGCAATGGGCTTAAATTGCAGCAAGGGAGATTTAGGTTAGACCTTAGGAAAATCTTCCTGTCAGGGTAATTAAGCACTAGAACAAGTTTCCTGGGAGGTTGTGGAATCTCCCTCATGGGAGGTTCTTAAGAACAAGTTAGACAAACACCTGGATGGTCTAGACAATACTTAGTCCTGCCTTAGTGCCAGGTACTGGACTAATTGGCCTGCCAAGGTCCCTTCCAGTCCTCATTTCTACGAAAATGCAGTGACAGGCTCTCAGAAAAGGTTAAAGGATTGAATGAAGTTGGGGAGCTGTCCAAGGTGCTGTAGTTCTTTATCTCAGTCCCTGGAACAGAGGGGTGGAAATTGCAAAGTATAGAACAGCTCGATGCTAGAATATCTGCTCTACTTGCCCCCGAAATTATCTTATGGGCCTTATGGTAAGAGCCATTTCCTTTGTTTCTCTTTCACTTCTGTCCAGTAGCAGAGTTGCTGTCTCTTACGAGAAGGGTAAATTGAGCATGCTGCCTATTCCTTCATAGATCCACAGCACATTAACGTGTCAATCAGAATCAGATTACATAGCATTTCATTCTGATTGGAAGACGAAATAAAACCTGAAGGCACATTAAAATGATTAAGCTGCACATTGCTTTAGTGACACAGATATTAAGTCTATTCTACAGATGGGTAAATTAAAGCACATGGGTAAAGTAACTTTCGCAAGGTCATACAGTGAATCAGTGGAAGAGCCACAAATAAACTCTGACTCCTAATCCTCTGCTTTAGACATATATTATACTGCCTCCCTGGTCACAACTACCTCTACTACAAAGTGCTTACTTCTGATCTCTCCCTTCCCAGGAGTCTTCTTGGATTAGTATAAGAAAAACAGACGTCTTGTACCCTACTGGGCAAGTTTATAGGCTACTTGGGTGAGGGTGTGTGTGAACTTTTAAGATATTCCCCCTGGAGCATGCATTGCTACATTCATGAAGATAACCAAGAGTTTAGGATGAAATTGAAACTTGGCAGAATTAGTTTTGCAGTTGGGGTCTCATTTTAATGACACACACTAGAATATAGGCACACAAAGTCCATACTAAACAATCTCTGTCAAAGAAGAGGTGTCTAGTACATACTGGAGAG
Organism: Natator depressus; assembly: GCF_965152275.1. Lineage (NCBI taxonomy): Eukaryota > Metazoa > Chordata > Testudines > Cheloniidae > Natator > Natator depressus. The sequence continues at coordinate 2,924,592 of NC_134250.1, read as the reverse complement.
AAATAGCAAGTGACTAAACAAATGAGGGGTGATTAAGTATAATCTTAATTTAGGTGTAGTGTTGCACTTCAGGGAAATGATTAGCTGTGCAAAATCTACCTTTTCTACACTCTGATGAGAGAACAGAGGTTTTCTGTCACATCCCATGGCTTACTTATCCCGTTTGAGAAAGTAGTTCAAGGTATTACTGGCAACAATGAGGGTTTTGTTTTTAAACAGAAGTAATAGTGTTATCTGGCTCTCTCTAGAGAACCCAACAACAATTCCTATTGCCTGCCAGCAAGGATCCATTATTTGCAAGAACGTCTTCATTTAAACTGCTGTAAAAATACAGCCATTTCATTGGCAGTCTCTGGCTGGAGGAAGACATCAACATTGCTTAACTTTTAATCAATCAAGTCCTTTACAAGAGAAAATAAGCTATTTTTTAAGTTCTGCTATATCAGTGTTCAAACAGGTGATCAAACCGACTGCAACAATGCACTTCAAAGGCCAGGTAGGAGAGGTTTGTGCCCCAAGATGAGAGGTGGATCTGAATCTCCATAGCTGGGGAAGCTGAGCTAGACTGAATTAAAGCAAGTGCTAAAAGTGACGGCATGCCCAGCTCTCTCTAATCCATTCTGGCTATGGACAGGTTTCCCTCCAGTACTCTGCTCAAACATGAGAAGTAGCAGGCAACAGCCTGCTGGCTAGGTGTCACATTGTACATTCAAATGAAAAGGACAGATACTCAAGGGAGCAGCCCATTTCTATCACGCTGACAGGTAGTCTCAGATGGATGGCAGGACTGGTTGGCATTTATGTGAAAGCTAAGCTTATGCCAGGGGGCCTCTGCCAGATGGCGTGAGGGGGGGACGAGGGGAAGCGGACAGACCTGCACTTCTAGGTTGAGGAAAATCAGCTTAGGGAAAAAACACCATCAAAAGAACTAAGAATTTCTTGCAGAAAATAGTGTGAAACAGAGTGAAGTGAAAAAAAATGAATCCATAGTGTCTAAACATCAGTGGGGATGGGGAAGGAGGGAATATGTTAAACAGTAGATGGAGGAGGTCATTATGTTTCCATTAAATGATACTTTTTCTGAATTCCCGTGTGAGCTGATGACCTCACAAGCATCTAAAAAGCAGAGGATTTTCCTAGACTTCTTGAGTTGCTACTGATTACCTCTTGGAGAAAAAACAAAAAAGGATTTCGAACCAGTGCCTACATAGATAGGATTTTTCCGATTTTTTGGTCATGTGTCTGCAGTTTAATGCCCAAATGAGCACCAACACCTGTGTTGTCGTCAACGCTTTATAGTATTGGATCACAGAAGCCTTTTAGCTCCCCCTGAAATGAGGAAAATGCTTGCTCCCACCGCCTGAAACCCTGACAAAGCAGCCACCATCACTATACTGAAGTGATTCTAATGTAGATGTTCACAGCAAAAAGGAGAATGGCCAAAACGTGTGTGTGTGGGAGAAAGCGCATGCATGCCTGTCACATTTTGTCACACTGTCTACTTCAGTAACCAACACCATTCATTTCTGGTGTAAGTCTTCAACCCAGTATGGCAACTAACAAGGCCAGTGCAATTTTGGGCAGCATAAACATCAAGTCACAGATGTGGAGGAAATCCTGTGGACCTCGTTACCAAGAGGATTCAGAGAACAAACAAGTATGGGGCTTGAGGGGCTGACAAGGAAGGAGCTATGTGCATAGATCTGGCCTAAAGAGAACTAAAAGGGTAGGGATAAAAGTCTAACAACATAGGCAGGGTTTAAACATCAAGAAAGGAGAGGAACTATTTAGAGTGGAACAAATGGGTATAAATAGGAGGAAGGGTATCCATTTCTGCTGTATATGTAGAAACACTTCCAGTGGGGCTATAGGAAGGGGTAAAAGTCCTATTGCTTGGGATATTTAGGACAAGATGGACAAAAACATTAGAACGTTTATTCTAGGTAACAATCTTGCATTGGTAGGGAGATGGACTGGATGACTTAAGTTTTGTCCAACTCTTAAAACTGAGGTGTAGGCAGCCTGGGACTCTTACAGGGAAACAAAAAAGCATCATCATTTAGAATTCTAATTTATTATTAAATTACATAAAGCTTTTCTATACAGACAGAAAATGCACATTAGGTGAGAACAAAAATAATTACAGGTACAATAAAATTGTTAGGGTTCAAGAAGCCATTTGAAAAGCAAACAAATTAGAAAGTGCAATTGGAAAAGAATATACATGCAGCTGGATTGGTATTTTCCATGAGAAAGAATAACCTTTAGTCTTGAGAGTGTGTGACTGGAACGGCTTCCCGCTCTCTTAATGGTGGGCAGACCAACAGCGTACTCATTCAAAGCTGAAAGCATCACATTGAAGGCAAACGTCCAGTCATGAGGAGAGAGAGAGAGGGCACAAAGAGCAGATGTCTCCATGGCTCAGCTCTGTCTGAAGTTGTATTCTCCTGTTCTGCACATGCTCCCTTCCCTGCAGAGTTTCGTAACACCAACTCTGTCACTTTCTAGAGGAGGAAATAATTCTGAAATCTTTTGTAACAAAGCCATGTGTCCTCCTTCCCTGCCCTGAACAGTAGTTGAAAACAAAAGGGAAAAAAATCCTGTTATGCATCAAGGGTGCTTGGGAAGCAACTTTTAGTTACTTTAGTAGTTTAACTGCATTGGCTAATTAGCTACACAGTCAAAAGCGCTAGGCCAGCTGTTACGCCCTGTGCAGCAATTCTCAGGGTTCCGGGAGGAACAAAGCCCTGACCGTTGAACTGTCAATGCATGTCTCACACCTACACGCTGCCTAGAGATCTACTTTTACCTTTTTATTTTCAACACCCAGTGAAGAACTTTATGTTCTGCACATTCCGATTTTATTGGGCCCGTCAAAGGAGGACCTTTGCACGGAGCTGAAGAAAAGCATTGCTTGGTTATCTAATGGGGCAGTGCAAATTCCTAACTGAATTCCGAACTCTATGCCCAGAAGTTCCTAAATTTGCCAGGGAGTCACTGAAAAATGAAAGTGCTGTGTTTTCCATTACACCCCTCAGCAGCAGGCAGACTCTAGGATTAACAAAAGCACCTTCCTGTCTTATTAATGAAGAGGGATCTGGTGAACATTCAATTGGTCCCAGAGACCGGCAGAGGGAATAAAATAAAACCCTTTGTGCATCCTTGCTTTGCACTCTCTAGTGAAGGATACAGAATAGTGATCAGTGGCCCTGCAGGAACAGCAGTCTGGCACTGAGGCTGCCAGGCCCAGCATCAACAGGCAACACTCATTTGGCATAAAAACGCCCATAAAATCTCCAGGGAAATTCACTGCTGTGCATCCGACTTACCGACAGGATTTTCAGGCAGCACTGGATGTTACCAGTATTGCTGCTCTGGTGACTGGAGTCTGAAAAATCATGCTGCAACTTTTACCCAGAAAGTGGGCCAGGAGACTGAAGAGGAAGAAATGTTCCTGTGTTTGTTTGGGGCTGGGCAGAAGAGCTCTTTCTGGAATTTGAGGAGAGCCGATGGCTTACCAGACAGCTTTACAATGGGTGGCTGGTCACTGACAAACAGCACGTGGAAAGAAGTGACAGTAGAGCCCCCGCAGGACAACAACACGTTTCCCCTCTGAGGCGCGATAGAGACTGAGGAGCGTCTTGAAAGTGATCTAAGCTTGTTTTTGTGCTTTGGCCACAACTTCTCCCTACAGCTCCTGCTGGTGGATAAACAGGAGGATAAACACACCTGCAGTGCCACTGATGGGCCCCACCTCCAAGGCAGGCACCTCTAACTGGCCTTGAGAACCAGAAAGGCGGAGAAGTGCTGGACGCAATGAAAAAAATATGGAAATGCATTTTGCAATAGGAGGCAGGTGAACAAGCTGCAAAGAGAGGAGCTGTGGGTCAGAGACTGGGATTAAATCTTAAATCAGCCCACTGTTTTCTGTTTCCTCTCCCTTATTTTAAGGTCCACTGCCCTAATTATAGAGCCATGCTAGAAGAGAGACTCATGGCATTTAGCAAGTCTCCCCCCAGGCCAGCCATTCTATCCATTTTAGAGAGATGCTGGATGCCTGCTTGTGTCAGGTACATGACTGACAGTAGTTCACGAAAGGGCAATTCTGCTAGGATAATTAAATATATTTGATACAAAACCCTCTCAACACCAGCACCAAATCAAAGTCACTGAGCAGCTGCCAACCACTGAAATGCCACCTCCAATATTAACCTCTCATTTTCAAAGGGAATTCATCGTATTTCTACTCTTTTATGCCCTATAACATATCGGCTTCTCCCCACTCATAACAAATTGATTGATATTTGCTACAATCTGTACATTTTCCATAGCTTTTTTTAAACACACAGTAAGATTAAATAATGCACCAGATCAATTAAGCCCATTAAAAAGACTGGTCATCAGATTAAATAAATGTATTTATTTACGATTTGCAGGTCGTATAATTGCCAACTACATAGCAACCAAATCCTATAAACCCTAATGGAGCATAACTGCCAATCAGGGCCCTTTGAAAAATCAAAGAAAATAAAGTATTGGGGAGAAGAGTTTTGATATACAGAGATTCATTAATAAATGTCCTTTATCCTTCAGTCCTTATAAAGAAATCTAATGAGCACTTCATTTCAAAACCAGGGATATTCCCCAATCAACCAAATGACCATCCCTTATTTAAAAAGGCAAACCTCAGTTTTACTAGCATTAATTGCAAGTGCCTTCTAATCCCCAAAATAACCCACAAAAAGAGTCTTTGTAGCCTGTTTGTCACAAAGATGTTATTCTGCACATACGCCTTTTTCAAGTCCAAATGAACGATACAGTTTATACAACTGTGTGGTTTCTCACACACTACACAGGCACAATTCTTTACTTCCTCCAGCAGGTACTGCACATACACTATAAAAGCAGTAATAAAATGAATGATAACTGTTGTGGGTGGCCTGTCTTCTTCTAGCCCAGAGGAGGCCCTGGGGACAGGGGAAGGCCTCCATACCATCTCTGGCAACTATGATTAATGGGAAGACCCATTAAATTTGGGAGTGTTGTAAGACAGTTGTGCAAACAGTTAATCAAGTTCTTCGAAAAAAGGCCAGTGCCTCAGAGTTTTGTTAGTTCTGGTTATAAGACAGGCGAAGATGGCACAGAACAATTGGAAAGGGGAGAGAACCTGTAATTGTAGATTTGCTATATCAAAGACATTCCTGACATTAGATTTTTTTTTTTTTTTTTTTAACAGATACTCATCTGCAGAGACAAACCCAACAGGTTTTGCTAACAATCCAAAATCTCTGCTGTGTTTGGACACCGAACAATTGAAAAAAATATCTATGGATGTGTGTTTGCAGATATTAGAGAAAAACGTAATTGCATATTCAGCCACTCATTCATTCAACTCTTTACTATGAGGAGTTATGTATTTAACAATTCTGCACACAGATACATTGGCCATCAGGCATAACCGATGTATTTTCCCTTTCCAACGTACAGGTTAGACTCCATCCTACGTACAGTGTAAAAATATTAATGCTATTAGAATACCTTTCATCTAAATTAAAATAGACTTTTGAAACTATTACGTCTTTATGAAGCCTTTTGTGATATCAGCCAAAACCAAAATATTTACACCCAAAAGATTACTTTCAGGTGAAAGCGCATTTGGTCACTTTAAATGACTTAATACTATGGTAAAACTGAGAGGATACTATGCTCCCTTTTTCCAAAGCAGGACTGCAAATATTTCCTGGAGTCCCCTTAAAGCCACAAAAAACCTTGTAAGTGCTCCTCAGATAGCAGTTCAGACATCTTCTGTGCAAAAAGTGAATTGAACAATCCTTATCTGTCTCAGGAATTTGTGGGAAGGAGCACAGTTTTCACAGCACAAGTTAAGTAGAAATGACTCGCAATAGCTCAATCATGAGTAAAAAACTTAGAGGTTGTATTCAGTAACCAACCAACTTGATGGCTTAAAGCTGCAATATCCTTATTATTGGGCAAAAGTATCTAGTCTTGTACTTGACCTTCAGGGGAAACTGGCTTCCTAAAGAAATTCCACCTAAGAGAAGCTAACAATTGTTTCACTTAACAGCCAATGACAGATTTCATCATCATCATCCAGTAGGGAAGATTCTCTACTGATTCTCATAAATGTTGTATATTACTTACCTTGTAGTGAGACAGGGGATTAAAAAAAATATTTAAGCAAAATTTGACCAAAGAAAGAGAAATCGTTTTGGCAGGGGAGGAGAAATACTGCAGCTTCAGCTCAAAACCAGTGTTGTAAAGTCTGCCACCATAAACCTTAGACATCATGCTGATATTCCAGCCATCATGTGCAGGCTGTTTATCAGCTCTACTGACTTCCCCCACCCACTTCTCCTTGATGGGTTGGGAGCAGATAAGGTTATCAGAGTCTAAGGAGAATGTCTGTCAATGGAAAGCGTATAGCAACAATAAGATGGTACAGATGCCAATGACGCCACCCAGGATGAGAGAGTCCCGTCGTTTCCGTATGTTGATCCTTTGAATCAGATTGTTCACTGCGGGAAACCGATCTTTGGGGGTCTGAGTTAAGGTCATATTACCAAGCAGCATCAAAACTGGGCAGACCCCAGATCTATACACAGACGTTAGAAGCAAAGCAAAGAGTTCAGAACTAATCACAAAACAGAGAAAACAGATGTGACAAAAAGGTCCTATGGCTAGTTAGCAAGATTACAATTTTACTTCATTAATAAAAAACAATCAGAGGAAGAGGATAACAGAAAAGATTAAAGTTGGTGTTCATGCAGAAGCCTATATGTAATCCAGCATGAAATCTGGGCTAGCTGCATACAAAAGGTTGTGGAATTTATTTAGCAGAACACTAGTAATGGTAAAGGAAACAACGGATGGTGTTTGGCTACAAAAATAGCTCATATCCCACAGATGAACACTGTTTACTGCATGACAGAGGGAAGAACTGCCCTCCCTGTAAAATGCTGAGATTTATCTAATGTATAAAAATGAGATCTGCAACAAGTTTGCAAGCTTCAGAGCTTTGTCTTTGCACCCAAGAATCTTTTAAGGCTAACGTTTATTGAGTTGCTTTTGTTCTTGCCAGTCCCTTAAAAACAGTCTAATGAAATTTATGTCTCATCAAGCTACATATCTTCAGGACATATCTTCTGTCTAATCAAAAGAGTCTAATGCCCTTCGTTGTGCTGTTACAATGGAAAAGAAGAAATAGTAGGAAAAATGGTAAGCATGCATGACTTCACAATCCAGCACATTCTTTAGCCTGGAGCATGAAATGGGGGAGATGAAACGAACAAACTAAAAACTTAAAATCAAGAGGTCTGAGTGACACAAGGGGATCTTCAGGTCATGGAAACATTTAGCTATGCACTACAGCCATGACACATCCACATCAAACTGCAGCCATTTGTCCCTGAAAGTAAAATGCCAGGAAAACAATAAAATACAATAATACTTCTAGCAGAGTGTATGTAGTTGGAGTAGGTTAGATTTTGTTGTTCTAGATCTCTAAATGAAAATTAAATGTTGGCTTATATGTAGTATTCAAAGTTGCATTTAAAAAACCCAACAGCTAAGTTTATCACACTGTTAATCCGAGCAAGACATCTTACTGATGGAGTGGGACAGGCATAATGCAATCCTTGGCTCAGTAGACGTACGATGACTGTGTTATATTGCCATTGCCTGTTAAAATATGTTGAACCCCAATTTGCAGAATGTATCGTCTCGAGATCGCTTCTCCCTGAAGGCACTCGCAGCACAGCTCTTTCAGAAAGGATACTGGCCAAGGTGTTCATTTTGCTTTGTATTGACTTCAATATCCCTCTCTGCGAAGTCATATTTTCTTTTGTTGCCATGGCAATGCTGGAGGAGGAAAAAAAGAATGGATCAAATCGCTGGTACTAAAAATAACCTGGAAGCTGAAACAACGGAAAAGCAAGGTGTGCAGAGCTCCTTCAGATGAATGGGATGTCGCTACCCTCCAGAGATCCCATTTTCTCCACTAATCTTCAACAATTAGCCTTTTACCACTTTTCCTTTTAATAAGCTATTAGTAGGCAAAAGCGTGCAACTTTGGTAACAGTGCAGACTATTAGAACAAACTAAAACAAAAAGATGAGACAACATTAGAGACAAGCCTAGAAACATTTTATGGCAGAGATCCTACAATCAGGGGTTTGGTTGAACTGTGGGGATCCACATATTTGTTTCGCTCAAGATAGCACCTGAAAGCCTTGTTGGGTACACTATGGTGTTGGATATAAAAATAATTGAGTAAATGAGAGTTCAATCAATCACAATTAAAAGGATCAGTGCAATCTGAAAAAGTGAGCTTTCTAATGGAGAGATGATCAAAGTGCAGCCTGAGGTCAAATACAGCCAATGGAACTCCACAACAAGGATCGCATGTGAAACGGACATCCACAGTTTCTGTAGCGTCTATGTTCTCAGAGTGCTGCCATCTATTCTATTTTACACAAGGTAGATGCAGTCCTCAGGCTCCTGGCAAGCTGGCAATGAAGACTCATCAGTTGGGCTAAGCTTGTCCACGCCGGTACTAATTTATCTTTTACTAGTGAGTTAGAATGGACGGTTTTCCTCGTCAGCTGGAGCAGAAAGAGAGGCCACCTTGTTTTGGGGTAATCTAATTCTCAATGTATTTCCATCATGTCACCAAATTCACTTAAAACACTTGTCCTTGCCGAGAACTCTATCCATGAGCCAGCCAGCTCACATACTTCTAAATCATACCATGCAGTTTTAGCACCAGATGCAGCAGCTATGCATTATATTTTACACACATACAAGAGTAGGGTCATACTAAAATAACTTTTCATAACAAAAGTACGTGTTTTTATTTCAAATTTCATTCATTCTGGAAAAGGCAGGCACACCTCTTTCCCCCCTCAGTGATCAATAACACGGTAAATAACCAGGCAATGAAAGACACTGACAAGGCATTTCAAAAATGTTTTTTGAAAATTTGGTTTCTGTTCTGTTTTAGGAGATCAAAGAGAAAATGAATGGCCAGCCTATTACTTACAACTGCAGCTCAAATTTTATTTAGCTGACTGAATGGAATGGCTTTCTTAAGAGAAACATTTAAGCTCAGTTACACCTGGGGGCAGTAGAAAGATGCGAGAGCTGTGGCTCGTGGAGACCTGGTGTGTTTAATAAAGAACAGGGAAGAGAAAAGGATAACATAACTAGAGGAGTACCAGTCTTCCTGGCTAGTGAATGTTTCAAGAACACACAGAGCATACACCATATATACCGATATGACTGGGTAATAGCTGAGGATGTAACCCTTACCTTTCTGTTGACTAAACCCACATGAGGAGCATAAAGGTTTAAAAATCAAATGGGTCCTGATACAGTTTGAGGTTTAGATTGTCTGAGAAGTTTTGTTTTGGAGCGGCAAAAGATTAAATACTTTACAAGCATTATAACATAAAATAGGGCAACAGGAGAACAAGTTTAATGCTGCCCTTCTCAGAGGGGGTAAACCCTCAGTTAGAAAAAGAGCTCTCTCTCACTGAAGACAGGGGCAGACCCCCAACCTTTGCACAATATTTTTAACTTGCTGAGCCCTGACGTGTCTTTATACAGAACCGCAGCCCCTGCTAATTCTCTGAACACTGTTTCTAATGACAGCAAGTATGAAGAGTCAGGAACGCATTGGAGATAAAAGCCTAACTCTCTTTCCCAGGTCCCATGGTGTATGGCTAATGTTGCATTTTGTTGATAACCACAGCATTGGTCATAACTGACCCTATTTTACCAAACTTCTTTGGTTATGTCTATGCAGCACTTGGAGCCCCAGGAGTGAGCTTGTGCGCCTGGATTGAGAGTCTTAGGTTAGCGGGGCTCACGCTAGTGCTCTAAAAACAGCTGTGTACACTGCTCTTAGAAGTTGCGGCTTGGGCTCTGAAGCCTAGGGAGAGGGTGGGCTTCAGGGCCTGAGCTCCAGTTGGAACCGAAACTTCCACATGCTGTCCATACAGCTATTTTTAGAGTACTAGCGCGAACCCGTTGGCCTGGGCTGGGAGGCTTGCTCACATGGACTCCAAGTTGCTGTGCAGACATAACCTTTGACACTGGAAATGTTTGGTTCTCAAGAGCAGGTTTATAATGAAAAGGAATTTATTTCATTTCAGGAAGTTGGGCTGATCTGCACTTACAACTCATATTACTATAACAATGCCAGAATAGTTAATGCCAATCCGTCATCTTGGGGTGGATGCAGCTAACCAGTACAAAAGTGCGCATATGGCTATACAGGAAGGGGAAAAGCTCTCTCTGTATAGAGCACCTTTATACTGATGGAACTGCACCCATATTAAGAGTTCTACCCATAACGCTATTTTGGTGAAAAACAATCACGCTTCCAACAAAATCGTTACCCTGGGATACTTTTCAAGGGCAGACCAGGCCTTTCTTGGTCTCTTTAAATGTGACACATTTATGGGAACCTGAACTCAGAATAATTAGCAAGGGAGCAATAAAGGTCCTCTAAACAAGACAGTCACCCTGGGACAAACAGTTCTGGATCATCCTATGGCACAATATTGCCTTGCTGCTCCTCTGTGACACTACGATCAGCAGTAGCAAAGCAGCAGGGAAGATGGACAGAATGGCTGAGTCCAACAGTTGTCTTTGGAGAACGGTAGCAAAACGTCAATACCAAAACTCACTTGAATTTCACTGGAGGAACAAACAAATCCACTGGGTCAATGGTCTCTAAAACACCTCCCTGTAGCATGACACTGCTTTTGGCTTCTTCCACTTTCTACTCTACCTTTTCCACTCCAAGAAGTCCTTTATGCTCGTAACTTCACCCTCTCTACCATGTGCCACACATCTTCCCTCCCCTACTTTACAAAAAAATCTGAACTGCTATCACTGATCTCTTAGGAGACTCTTTTCCAACCCTCATGCCTCCTCTTTTCTTTTGGTTTTTTTTCATACTCAACTGGAAGCCCTTAGGGGCAATGCCTAGCCTACCTGAGAGTTTGTAAAGTATCATGCTCATCTACAGAGATATAAGAGTAGACCAGAACATTACGATTAATATTAAATAACAGTATTATTGAGAAGGTAAACAAAGTGAATCAACCCAACAGCAGTGTTTGGAGGAACATGAAGTAAAAGGAACGTCAATGGCTTCCAATATCACTGTGGAGTTATGGTATCATCTTGTGTCTTTATGGATGGTGTTTGCCTCTCTCCCCCAAAGCTCTTTACAGTTAATTCTTCTGAATAATATGTATTGACAGAGCAGATCAATAAATTATTTCACTTTAGAGTTCCATTAGCACTAGGATCAAGTTGAAAGCTTACTGGTCAATTGGGAGCTGATCAATCATCGATATGTATAAACAGTTTAGTGACAAGAAGTGTATTAAACTCATATTTCCAAATGACAACTCCATAAAAGCAGACTAACATTCAATATCCACTCTGAAGTTTAAAAAATTCTTTAAGAGAATTGAAAGTCATCAGGCTAGAACTAACAAAAGCCTTAAAGCAATTCCTGTCTCCAGTGGACTACTTTGCTTTTGTCAATCATCTTCAGCATCCTTTTTTATATATTCATGTCAGATCAGCATAAAACAAAAATTGCTGGCTACGTGGAGAAGCAATAGGCATTTCCAGCCATCTCACTTATGATCTCATCAGATCTTATAAGCTAACCAAGGCCAGGATGGCTTCACCACTTGGATGGAAGACAAAGACAAAGCAAGTTGCTATTGCACGTTAGCAAAGCAAGTTCTTAATTTTATGTTTCTAAATCTTGTTCCCATCACGGATTGTCAAAGTAGGGAGAGTTCTCTGTTAGACCTCTCAAAACAGGCCATCAGTTTAAATTCCTGAATTTCCTAACCAGAAAGAGCTCCAAGAACGTTACCACCATGTTGTCTGCCAACCAAGAGTTCTATGTGGCATTAAATACTCAGGTCCAAATTCTCTCATGGCATAATTCCATTGTAGTCAATGGAGTTGCACCAGGAGATAATTTAGCCTTTCAATAAGTATATGCAGCCCATTTTTGGTTTTCCAGTATTAGCTAGATGGGGTGGGGGGGGGCTATACTGTTAATAATTTACACTTAATTATTAAGTGCTTTGTCTTAGCAGAGTGATAGCAGGCAATACCTTGATGGAGGAACCATCTTTTAAAGGAGATGTAAAACCAAGGTTCTGACAACCATTAAACATCCCAAAGTCATTGTATATAAAAGTGAAGTGTTAACCCCAACATCCTGCTCAAATTGAAATTGGGGTAATGACATTTTGCCTACCAAAAGTTCCAACTGGCTGTGACACTCTTGGCTTCCTGTCTTAAAATGTTCTATAGTGTTGGTGTGCACTATTAACACCTACCCTATGTCACCCCCAGAGGTGGTTGACACGATTTCCTGTAGTTTGAAAAGTGCTTTGAAATGATAGGAGCTATATAAATGCAAAAAGAAAAGGAGTACTTGTGGCACCTTAGAGACTAACCAGTTTATTTGAGCATAAGCTTTCGTGAGCTACAGCTCACTTCACCGGATGCATCCGATGAAGTGAGCTGTAGCTCACGAAAGCTTATGCTCAAATAAATTGGTCAGTCTCTAAGGTGCCACAAGTCCTCCTTTTTCTTTTTGCGAATACAGACTAACACGGCTGCTACTCTGAAACCTGTCATATAAATGCAAGGTATTCTGAGGCAAAGGGGAGAAAATTAATGCTATGAGTCCAAAAAGTGGTCAACAATCTGACCAATGCTTGTTTTTGAAGGGCTTGTCTGACTCAGTTAACTAATGTCCTTCACGTCTACAGGAAGAGCGGAGGGAGGTCACATACAGAAAACTCATCAAGGAGTCTCTTTTTGTGAATAACAGAAAACACACCACACAGCAAATCTGTTTGTTTCATGGGTACCTGAACTAACTTAGCCCAGTGAAAGAGAATGATTCATCTTTACAGAGAGGATCCCTTTTACGTCTAAGGGTATGCCTACACTACGAAATTAGGTCGAATTTATAGAAGTCGGTTTTTTAGAAATCGGTTTTATATATTCGAGTGTGTGTGTCCCCACAGAAAATGCTCTAAGTGCATTAAGTGCATTAACTCGGCGGAGTGCTTCCACAGTACCGAGGCTAGAGTTGACTTCCGGAGCGTTGCACTGTGGGTAGCTATCCCACAGTTCCCGCAGTCTCCGCTGCCCATTGGAATTCTGGGTTGAGATCCCAATGCCTGATGGGGCTAAAACATTGTCGCGGGTGGTTCTGGTTACATATCGTCAGGCCCACGTTCCCTCCCTCCCTCCGTGAAAGCAAGGGCAGACAATCGTTTCGCGCCTTTTTTCCTGAGTTACCTGTGCAGATGCCATACCACGGCAAGCATGGAGCCCGCTCAGCTCACTGTCACCGTATGTCTCCTGGGTGCTGGCAGACGCGGTACTGCATTGCTACACAGCAGCAGCAACCCATTGCCTTGTGGCAGCAGACGGTGCAATAGGACTGGTAGCCGTCATCATCATGTCCGAGGTGCTCCTGGTCGCCTGTGTGAGGTCGATCAGGAGCACCTGGGCAGACATGGGCGCAGGGACTAAATTTGGAGTGACTTGATCAAGTCATTCTCTTTAGTCCTGCAGTCAGTCCCATTGAACCATCTTATGGTGGGCAGGCAGGTGATACGGATTGCTAGCAGTCCTATTGCATCATCTTCTGCCGGGCAGGCAAGAGATGAGGATGGCATGCAGTCCTTCTGCACCATCTGCTGCCAGCCAAAGATGTAAAAGATAGATGGAGTGTATCAAAACAAGAAATAGACCAGATTTGTTTTGTACTCATTTGCAAACCTGCCCCCCGCAGCCCCCCGGTCTAGGGGACTCATTCCTCTAGGTCACACTGCGGTCACTCACAGAGAAGGTGCAGCAAGGTAAATCTAGCCATGTATCAATCAGAGGCCAGACTAACCTCCTTGTTCCAATAAGAACAATAACTTAGGTGCACCATTTCTTATTGGAACCCTCCGTGAAGTCCTGCCTGAAATACTCCTTGATGTAAAGCCACCCCCTTTGTTGATTTTAGCTCCCTGTAAGCCAACCCTGTGAGCCGTGTCATCAGTTGCCCCTCCCTGCGTCAAAACAACGGCAAACAATCGTGCATCTGAGTTGAGAGTGCTGTCCAGAGCAGTCACAATGGAGCACTCTGTGATAGCTCCCAGAGGCCAATACCGTCGAATTGTGTCCACAGTACCCCAAATTCGACCCGGCAAGGCCGATTTAAGCGCTAATCCACTTGTCAGGGGTGGAATAAGGAAATCGATTTTAAGAGCCCTTTATGTCGAAATAAAGGGCTTCATCGTGTGGACAGGTGCAGGTTTACATTGATTTAACGCTGCTAAATTCGACCTAAAGTCCTAGTGTAGACCAGGGCTGAAATTAACATGGAAGGGAAAGAGAAACAAGCTACAGCAATCTGTCTTTATCCCAATACTACATAAGAATGTGGTGAAAGGATGTTCAACAAAAGGTATTAACAGAAATTCTCAACAGGCCATCAATAGCTGAGTATAGAAAAGAAGCAGCAAGCTATCATTCAATGCTAAAAAAAGTCTGTAAATAAAAATCGGATGCCTGTCAGGCAGTATTATATGTCAAAGCACATATCGTTTGTAATATCATTTATATACATTTGTAACTAAGTAGAAACGTTTTTCCTCCCTAGTGTTTTGAGGTCATAATATCAACAGAAGACCCAGAAAAATAATTAGCTACTGAGGAAAGCTTCCAGGAATTTTGGATTACTGGGCGGTGTATAACTCGATAACTGTAGGTCGGATTTCACTACTGCACACAGGAAACTTTGTCTAAGAATTTCAGTTTCAGACCTATGCACTGGTTTCATAGTTAATTGTTCAGACAGAATCCTCATGCAGCAGCAAATCCCCTTTTTGCATTAAGCTATGTATTTTCTTACAACACTTCTAATGATTCATTAAAGCAGCCTTCAAGGTACTGAAGAAGAGATGGGAGATGACTGCCAGGAGATAGAGTGCTGCTGAGCTATCTACAAGGTGCCCTGGGGAAATAATTATGAGACTTTATTATGGAATGGAGGATTTCATGTTTTAACATCCGATCAGAAAAGCAGCCTACTTTATAAGTGAGGGAATCAAAAGCTAGTAGACTTTAAAGCTTACAGATTAGGAACTTAGAACTTTCACAAAATATGGGGCATCTCGACAACTTCTACTGAAATATTCTCAGGAAAGGAAATGTTGGGTGACCCAAATTTTAACATTGCAGAAAAAAGGTGCATAACCAAATATTCCTGAATAGTTCAACGGGACCCAGCTACCTGGAGAGGGTGGGGATAGGAAAATAACAAGTTAGCTACAAAGCATTTGTTTATCCTTCATGCATAATTTCTTCCGGCAACTCACAGAAGTTACTAGATCGCGGGCCCTGGTTCTCATGGGAGACTTCAATCACCCTGATATCTGCTGGGAGAGCAATACAGCGGTGCACAGGCAATCCAGGAAGTTTTTGGAAAATGTAGGGGACAATTTCCTGGTGCAAGTGCTGGAGGAACCAACTAGGGGCAGAGCTCTTCTTGACCTGCTGCTCACAAACCGGGAAGAATTAGTAGGGGAAGCAAAAGTGGATGGGAACCTGGGAGGCAGTGACCATGAAATGGTCAAGTTCAGGATCCTAACACAAGGAAGAAAGGAAAGCAGCGGAATACAGACCCTGGACTTCAGAAAAGCAGACTTTGACTCCCTCAGGGAACTGATGGGCAAGATCCCCTGGGAGAATAACATGAGGGGGAAAGGAGTCCAGGAGAGCTGGCTGTATTTTAAAGAATCCTTATTGAGGTTACAGGGACAAACCATCCGATGTGTAGAAAGAATAGTAAATATGGCAGGCGACCAGCTTGGCTTAACAGTGAAATCCTTGCTGCTCTTAAATACAAAAAAGAAGCTTACGAGAAGTGGAAGATTGGACAAATGACCAGGGATGAGTATAAAAATATTGCTCGGGCTTCCAGGAGTGAAATCAGGAAGGCCAAATCACACCTGGAGTTGCAGCTAGCAAGAGATGTTAAGAGTAACAAGAAGGGTTTCTTCAGGTATGTTAGCAACAAGAAGAAAGTCAAGGAAAGTGTGGGCCCCTCACTGAATGGGGGAGGCAACCTAGTGACAGAGGATGTGGAAAAAGCTAATGTATTCAGTGCTTTTTTTGCCTCTGTCTTCACGAACAAGGTCAGCTCCCAGACTACTGCACTGGGCAGCACAGCATGGGGAGTAGGTGGCCAGCCCTCTGTGGAGAAAGAAGTAGTTCGGGACTATTTAGAAAAGCTGGACGAGCACAAGTCCATGGGGCCGGATGCGTTGCATCTGAGAGTGCTAAAGGAGTTGGCGGACGTGATCGCAGAGCCATTGACCATTATCTTTGAAAACTCATGGCGATTGGGGGAGGTCCCAGATGACTGGAAAAAGGCTAATGTAGTGACCATCTTTAAAAAAGGGAAGGAGGATGATCCTGGGAACTACAGGCCAGTCAGCCTCACCTCAGTCCCTGGAAAAATCATGGAGCAGGTCCTCAAGGAATCAATTCTGAAGCACTTAGAGGAGAGGAAAATGATCAGGAACAGTCAGCATGGATTCACCAAGGGCAAGTCATGCTTGACTAATCTAATTGCCTTCTATAACGAGATAACTGGCTCTGTGGATGAAGGGAAAGCAGTGGATGTGTTGTTCCTTGACTTTAGCAATGCTTTTGACACGGTCTCCCACAGTATTCTTGTCAGCAAGTTAAAGAAGTATGGGCTGGATGAATGGACTATAAGGTGGATAGAAAGCTGGCTAGATTGTCGGGCTCAATGGGTAGTGATCAATGGCTCCATGTCTAGTTGGCAGCCGGTATCAAGTGGAGTGCCCCGGGGGTCGGTTTTATTCAATATCTTCATAAATGATCTGGAGGATGGTGTGGATTGCACCCTCAGCAAGTTTGCAGATGACACTAAACTGGGAGGAGTGGTAGATACACTGGAAGGTAGGGATAGGATACAGAGGGACCTAGACAAATTGGAGGATTGGGCCAAAAGAAATCTGATGAGGTTCAACAAGGACAAGTGCAGAGTCCTGCACTTAGGATGGAAGAATCCAATGCACCGCTACAGACTAGGGACCGAATGGCTCGGCAGCAGTTCTGCAGAAAAGGACCTAGGGGTTACAGTGGACGAGAAGTTGGATATGAGTCAACAGTGTGCCCTTGTTGCCAAGAAGGCCAATGGCATTTTGGGATGTGTAAGTAGGGGCATTGCCAGCAGATCGAGGGACGTGATCATTCCCCTCTATTCGACACTGGTGAGGCCTCCTCATCTGGAGTACTGTGTCCAGTTTTGGGCCCCACACTACAAGAAGGATGTGGAAAAATTGGAAAGTCCAGCGGAGGGCAACAAAAATGATTAGGGGACTGGAATACATGACTTATGAGGAGAGGCTGAGGGAACTGGGGATGTTTAGTCTGCGGAAGAGAAGAATGAGGGGGGATTTGATAGCTGCTTTCAAGTACCTGAAAGGGGGTTCCAAAGAGGATGGCTCTAGACTGTTCTCAGTGGTAGCAGATGACAGAACAAGGAGTAATGGTCTCAAGTTGCAGTGGGGGAGATTTAGGTTGGATATTAGGAAAAACTTTTTCACTATGAGGGTGGTGAAACACTGGAATGCGTTACCTAGGGAGGTGGTGGAATCTCCTTCCTTAGAGGTTTTTAAGGTCAGGCTTGACAAAGCCCTGGCTGCGATCATTTAGTCAGTGATTGGTCTTGCTTTGAGCAGGGGGTTGGACTAGATGACCTCCTGAGGTCCCTTCCAACCCTGATATTCTATGATTCTATGAATGCGTCAAATGTGAGTTAATTTAACAAAGCTCTTATCCTTTGTAAAACAAAATATTCTTGGATGTGATTGCAAAGAATTATTAAAATGAAACAAGGTAACCCTTTGGGGACCTAGCTTCTCAACCACGAGATCACAGGCTCTTAAAGCACATTGCCTGGCCGGGGAGGCCAATTTTAAGGGGCGGTGGGGGGATGGGGGAAAGCTCAATGTAGGTTTTCAGCAAGCCTTGTTAATGAAATGTCACCAATTGGTGATTTGGCTTTCATTCAGAACAGCCAGTGTTGGATTATCTTCAAACTGCAACAAGTAACGAATCATGCATACATTATACTCAAACATGCAAACAAAATGTTAAGATGTATTAAGAATATGATGCAAAAGTTATTCTGAAATCACATTATGTCTATATATGCATTGATGGTGTACCCCCACCTGGAGTGGTGAGTTCTGTTCTGGTCATCCTGGCTCATAAAAGATATAGCAGAAATAAAAGGTTATATTCTTTTGTTAAAAATCAATTAAAAGTGTGTCCTTTAAGAAATTAAGCATCTGTGTCATACTGAGAGTACCTACCTCTGCCTTGTAGTGACACCATGACAGGGAAACAAAATGAAAACTACTGTGCCTTTAAAAATAATTTTATCCCATCTGAAACACAAATACTAAAATTCATAAATTGTATGACGATTGCACAGTATCACTACAGGACAGAGTTAAGTACATTGAGTGCATTTCCATAGCTTAAAGAAATCCAAATATGTTAAGCGTAACCTTAACTCTGAATTTACTGGATATGTAATAAACACTATAGGGAGACTGTAATTATCCCATAATGAATCTTTATCCTTGTTACAGACCTGGACCAAGTTCTCGACTTGAACTCCATTTTAACTTTTTTTTTTTTGGTCTTGAGATATAGGTCCTCGTGCTATAGGACAGAAGTCAACCCCTAACTGATTGAGATAAGGAAGAAACTTCCCTCATGGGCTGGTTATTTCATACTTGTCCACCATGGCATTTCCCGCACCTTCCTCTGAAGCATCTGGCACTGGCCACTGTCAGAAAACGAATACTACACATGAGCATGGATGTTTGGTCTGATCTGGTATGGAAATTTCTACAGACAAAACAAACTTCCAGATCTGAACTTTTCTTTCTTTTTAGAGAAACTGAATTTTATTGTGGGAACGTTAAAAACGTATCAAGTATATACTTTCATTCACATAGTACTTGGTTGTCCTGCATCAGTCACAGGAACATAAGGAGGAAACAGCTAGTAAATTTCTTTTAGAATATGCTAGTTATTTGAGTTCTGGGAGAACCAAGATCCAATATCCCTGGTCTCTGCTGGAAGCCCTGCCACTCAGCCTTCTCTTCTGAAATAGAATATATTTAACTGCATAGTGGCAGATGAATTTTATGGTTTTGAAAGTTAGTTTCTGCTTCTTTACCTCTCCTTGGTTTCTTTTGCATGCTTTAGTGTCTAAATATGAATAATCCATGACGGCATCATAATCTGATGTGTCAAGTGTAGGGCTCCAAGCCAAGTGCTAATGTTAAATACATTGAAGATTCACTTCTAAGAAGCCCATAAATGTTATTCTACTTCAACAAAAATGGACTCACACACACATATATAGGTATTGTAAAGGGTTCTGAGGTGGAAAACTGTTTTCAAACCTAGATTCTTAAAAGCACTCAGAAATTTTCTTCTTGCTACATAGCCCAGCAAAGCTATGTTACCAGGAAAGGGTTTGGCAGAACCAATCTTAAAGACTGTTTCAAAACAGATGGAATCTTAGTTTGACAGTCCCAGTACTGATGGGATGCACTGTAATCAGCAGCCTAAGAGCCAGTACATGCGTGCATACACACAGAGAAAACTACAAGGCCCCTACCCTCTTCCCCCTCCTCACTGGGAGTAACAGTGAAGTCCCCACTTCAGGAGGGAACAAAGCGGCTGGGAACATTGCTTCAGACACTTGCCAGGTTTGAAAACTCATACAACCAGAGCAGAACAGTTTTTTCCCAAGGGCATTAAGGGGCACTGCGTTTTTGGCCGAGACCCTAAACCAAGGTCCTCTCCACCAAGTCATTAAGAACCCTTACAACTTTTCGTAAGTGGAGGGTGTGATCTTCTGTTATTAAAATATGACTATGCATATCACCATACAATTGCAACAAATCTTGTACAAAGTATGTCATGTAAGGGATCAATGGAAAAATTATGACTTGCTGAATATGACTGTCCTATTTGTATGCATGTATCATCTTTGTATCTGAAGTTATGAATATTGACTGTGTACCAATATTTCACACACTGTTTGCTCCTGTGGTAACACCCACAAGGTAGGTTTCAGAGTAGTTAGTTTACATCCAGTCAGGCCAGCACATTGTGAAAGGCCTATTCAAGTTGATGGCCCATTAAAGAACACTTAGCTCGTACAACAGACGATGGAAGAAGCTTATCCCTGCTCAGTGGACTTTCCTGAGGATGCTTCAGCCAGAATATGGGTAATGGCTGCTCCTGAGTCACTGAAGCATGCAAGGTCACGTGACTAGCTCATGTGACTCTGGACTCCATTTTCTAACTGGACTTTTCCACTAACTAAAACTGAGAGTTTTCCCTCCACATGGGAGAAAGTATAGGCACTGGAAGCATCTCCATTTTGCCTTTTTCTTACTCTGATCTCTGGACTATGGACTTACACTAAGAGGAGCATTACAATCAAAGGACTGAGGACCTTCCAATCTTTTGGATGTTACCAGAGACATTATAAGCTAGCAGTTTATTCCATCGCTGCTACAAACCTATACAAGAACTTTGCAATGAGCATATGTATTTGATTTCTTTGACCATCTTACCTCTTTTATCTTATAAATAAACAGTTAGATATTAGATACTAAAGGATTGTCAGCAGCATGATTATTGGATAAGACCTGAGTTATATATTGACCTGGGTATATGGCTCATCCTTTGGAATCAGAAGAACCCTTTGGTTGATGAAATTTTGCCAACAATTTTCTGTTGTGCCTCTTATTACTGAAGCTAAAACTCAAATAATATCTTCCTCCGTTGCCATCCATCATCTTCTACAATGAAGTCAAAGTTTAATGTAAGTGGAGTATTGCCAACCCCAAAAGTCCAAAAACAACATCCAAAAATATGATATTGGCCCCAAAATCATGAAACTTTTATAAATAGAAGAAGTCATGTTTTTTGGTCTGTCTCCTGATTTTTGACTTCTCCTGCTGTGGAATGCTGGGCGTCATGATTCTTGGCTCTGAGAACAGATTGTCATCTAGTGGTTACAGACACCTTAGCCAACGTAACAATGCCCCTGTTTGGGTCACCTATTGCCAGTGAACCTGGCACCTATGGATGAGAAAGCATGATTCTCTATCACTTGAGCTAAAGAACCATATCTCCTAGCATGGAAGCAGTATCAGGTCATAAACCTTTGAATGTGACAGAGCCGCTAGAGGGTGACAGGGCCACATGCAATGAGCACAGATTACAGAAAAATCTACTATACCATATTCCTTTGGAAAGACTGCAAGGCAAAGTGGATGAGCCTTGGCCCTGTTATATCAGAGAAGGTTTAGAGCCAAGGGATGGGCTGTTTGGGGAGCGGGGTGGTGGTGGTGGGTGGGCGACGACACAGGACGGGACATTTTCCTTCCCTCTCTCCCATCGAATAAGTCACTCTATTCCTAGACAGAAGGCAATTTCTCCCTAAAGTAAACAAAGTGTATTGACAATCACCACCAGAACTGAGGGACTTTTTGCAAAATCCTAAGAGAAATACTAAATTAAAGGTATCTATGGAACTTTCTACTAATCACTGGTCGGACAGAGCTTACAGTCTGATGTATGCTTCAAACAATACTCTACAAAACAATGCTTCAAAAAGTATATATGGTAAATGAAAAATACAGTCACTAGTAAGCCCTTGTTTCCTATTTTGAGAAAATGACAAAGTTTGAAAGTGGAGAAGAAAATCCGAGAACACTAAATACATGTTTAAATACAGACAGATGTTTATGTTTAAATCTGCCCACGGCAAGTGAACACTGTCCCCCAAAAGAACTGCCGTGCAAGGCATCACATCCCACACATCCCTGAGCGGAAATATGCTGCTTTAGAACACCTTGTGTCATGTAAGAGCTTTTAACAATTTTTGTAAAAATGGATGGAGAGTTTCTGAAATGTCCAGACTGCCTTGGGGAAGCTATACCTCCATTAGTCACGGAACAGGTCCAGCACAAGCACCAGCACAGCAGAGACCATGACCCCCTCCCCTGCTCATTCCTGTGAAGGGACCATACAGAGGAGTTTGCTCTCTGGGCTTATTCACTCCTTAACTTCTCTATTGGGACTGCCAACCAGGGGGACAGTTAGTGCTAGCTGTGTTGGTGGGTTTGGTAATGTGGCCATCTGCCCACTGGTAACAGGCCTGAAGTCATCAACAAAGGCCCCCCACAATCACAAAAGGCACTTTCCAATGTTTCTATGTTGGCTACTTAGTAACAAACCTTTTAAAAAATTATTAATGGTTTTGCAGCCTTCTGAGTTACATCCAAACAATGAACTACAACAGATGCAACTCTTAAAGACAGACAGACATTAGTAGCCAGATAAGCTAATTACATTGCAGTCACGCAAGGAATCAGCATTCAAACAGCCTCTTCTACACAAGTCCGTTTGTTTTAATTGGGCAGCAATGGACAATGCTCTAATTAAAGAGCTGGATGATTTTCTAACTGGTAAATTCCATTCAGATGCAGTGGGTGTTACCACAAATTAACATCATACCCGAATGTTTGCAATTACTGGAGAAGGAAAAGGGCAAAATAGAAAATCCATTCTGACTTTAAACAGAGCCTGAATTCATAGAATCATAGAATATCAGGGTTGGAGGGAACCTCAGGAGGTCAGGTATTGTGGTACAATACCTGAAATGAAGCAATGCAAATTAAATTACATATCCTGGTAGCTGCTGCTTGTGGCTACCAAACAAACCAGATTTACATAAGATGCAACAGAGAAGCTCCTTGGCACCCGATGGGATGGGGAGCCAGCCCCCTCTTTAGAACTAATGAACTGTACAATGATGAGTTCAGGAACCCAGATTCCCAGAGGCAAAGTTCATCTGTTAATGCAACAAACACACTCCCACTGAGTAAAAGCAAAGAGCTCAGAACCCAACCATTCAGTCAATAGACTGTAGGCAAGTAAATCTCCCCACAGGTGCTGAAACACAATCCAGAGAATAGGTGGGGGACTCAACTGCTAAAACATTAGGTCACTTTGCAGAAGATCAAGACTTCAAGAATCTCAGGCCTTTTAGCCCTCTAGCTAGCAGGTAGCAGAAATGTGGAGTGGATGCTTAGTTTTCACAGGATGGGGAGAGTGTCAGTATATAAATGCTTCTTAGCAAAAGGTGTTTTGAGCAAGGCGATGAAATGGGGGTTTAATCAGGAAAGCCAGTTTCTGAAGGTGTCCAGATATTGAGGATGTTGAATCAAGCAAGTGGTGCTCATGTAAACAAATATCCTTCTTTCTACGTATCACAGTGCTGACCACTCTAATGGTTTCTGTTAGCTTGATGCACCTCATAGTACATTACTGTGTTTCAACCCATTCCCCCATTACACTAATTGTTCTGAGCTAACTGTACTTCAGCTTGCTAGCCAGCCCTTAATGGACACACATCACATCTTGCTGCACCTCTTAGTAGCAGCGTTGATCACTTATCCCGTTACAAGCATTATCTGAAATAAAATTTTCCCTTCAAAAATTTTTATGAGAGACAATCTCAAACTTAGGACTTATTTCAAGAACTCTTAATTATTTGATTGCAAAATCCCAGTGTTAGACGGCAGATTGGAAAGGGCATGTAAGAGAAAAGTAATTTATAATGCTGGAATATGATGCTTCAGAAATCTGACATTGAAATTTCCAGTCCAATGCAAAATGGTAGATTTCAACCACACAAATAAAAATAAAAAAATGATCAATCACACAATAGTAATAATCACCCAGGTATTTGCTTGTAAAAACTTCCTCTCTGATATGAACTGCAATGCTAAGGTAGTGAATGTGGTTACGTGTTACAGAAGCCATGTAGCACTAGTTCCTTCATTAGCGTGCCTGAACACGACTACACTAAATTGTATGCCATATTTTAATAATTAATATCTATAAAAATCTTTGCATAAACGTCTAAATTGCTAAATTAAAATGGACAAAACATTTTAAATGACAGCAGTGCATTGCTCTAGAATGGGTGGATGGAATCAAACAGACCTAATTTTATTTGCAATACACTTATATGACTTAGGTTCAGTATGGATGTTGTATACATAAAATGACTGATTACTTTGAACAGCATCCAGAGCTAATACTGATTCTATAAAAGATGATAATAAACTAGTAAATCCATTCCTACCTTATTGTTTCTTCTATCAGCCGATCCGAGCTGGAAGCAAAAAGAAAACTATGGTCAAAAAAAGTAAGAAGCACTAAATATTTTAGATCAATACAAGCAATGTTTTTCAGAATACAGCCCTTTACCAGTTAGCCCTGGTGGTGAATTATTTGGGGGGCCATTCAAACGAAGACTTGGCCCGTATAATGAAAGTCTTAGCAGAAAATACAGTAGAAAGCCTTAGCAGAAACATATTGAATATATTTGTTGGGCGAGAGCACCACCTCATCCTCTCCGCTATCTCGAATCTTGGGCAAGGCCCAAATGGACGTAATATAATAACAGTTGTCAACATGGTCAAGACATAAAAGCTGAAAGTGAATTCCCTTTGACTGAAACTACACAAACTGGTTTGGAACTATTCACTGAACAGCCTGTGCACTCCATGATGGAAAAATGGGCCATGCTATTTCTGAGACTGGCACACAGAACCAAGAAGGGCTAGAATATCGATATCCTCAAACTATGGAACTTCGAACTTGAGAGCCAGGCACGTGACTCCTAGCTGACGACTGCTACTCAGCAAGTTCCATTGCTACATCCCTAGGAATATAAAGCCCACAGCAGAGCTCTGTGGAGACAATGTCACGGAGAGGAACATTTCATTTAAACATAAAAGCCACGTGAGGTTAGCGAACAAACAAAATGCCTGGAACATTCAAATGATTGTTTTTTCTATAACTCAGGTTATTGTAAATACCCAGTTTCATTTCAAAGCTATATTTTATAGCAAGTTACAAAACACTGAAAACAGAAGTGTCTCGCAATAAAGCAGGTAAAACTTTAACGTAGCAGTGCAATGTATCTAGGTTTTTATTCCACACTCATCTTCATCATCACAATATTTCAGTATCTGTCATCAGGTGATGCTCCCATATTTCTAAATTTAAGAATATCTAGTCGAGTATACACCTTTTTTAAAATGCACAATTAAATCAACAAACACTCAGCATCAGCTTAGGAGTGTAAAAAACAGAAGAAAAAAAAAATCTCTTGACCAGCATGAATTAACACAAAACAAAACAAAAATTCCACCCCTCTCCCCAAATCAAGGCAGTACATTCAGATCTATGTTGTAGGACTTAAGTGCATTTCTTCTCTTTGTTCCATACATCACTGTTGAACAATTTACGTGTCTTCATCTTACGCAATGTTTATTCCACAGAACTACATGAATCCTAGAAGAGATGCTGAGAAAGGGAAGTGTTTGCTACTTTAACCTGGCATAGAAATCAATCTGAAGTTTTTATTTAAAACAACACACAGTCCTCCACAGTAAAGTCGAATTTATTGCTGCCAAAGTAAAAGGGGTATGGGAAGTAAAAGAGGTATGGTTATTCTCACCTTACATTCTTTTTGCTCCCACTCACTTCCAGGACTCAGTTTTTCCTTCAATTAGCTCAAGAAAATAAGTTTCCATGAGCCATCTGAAAGCAGAGCTGAGTTCTGCCTCCTCTTTGCAACAATCTGCCCAACTTGAAACTTTACCAGAAATCCCCACATGTACGCCCTATCACACTAGTGTGATCACACCCAAGTAGCAACTTGTGCAGTGTGTGTGTATATATATATTCACTCTCCCAGAAGCAGATGCTAACACAAGATGTCCCGATTTGTCTGTGTTAAGGAGAGTGAAAACAAACAAGTTGCTATTTTCAGTGTAGTCCATGGCTTGGGTTAATATTATGAAAACATTGAGAGTGACTACAGCCAGCCAAAAATATTCAGTGTGAAAAGAAATATAGAGGACTCAACCGAGGCAGTCAAGATTGTAAGGGTGTAGTAAAAGTGGATTGGTCCCCATCAGCCTCTAAAATAAAGTCACTCAAATCAGTAGCAAGTAAATTAGAACAATCTAAAAAACCTGCTTCTTCACACGATCAGTAGTCAGTCTGGGGAGACAGCCAAATACTGTAGTTATGGAGACTATGTAAAGGTAGCCAAATATCAAGTTTCAGGGCATCCACTAATCGCTGGAGGAGATAGGAAGGAAAGAAAAATTTCTCAATGGTACATAACCAATTTGAGTGTGTTCCTTTAGAACACTGATATCTCCTCTAACTCCAACAGGTGGATTGTGTGGGTGACCCAAAATGATGCTGATCTAGAGGAAATAAGAGACTAAATAACAGATGAAAAGCACAACTGTGTACATTTCTGAGTTTTTGTACATTAACAATGAAAAACACATTGCAGAGTTTGTGAAGTGCAGAGTACAAACTGGTAACTGGACACAGTGTGCATTTATGAATATTCTTTGGAGCCAAATAGTCTCATCAGTGGTGTGACATGATCATTTGTTTGGGTGTTTGGTTAGGAGAAGAATTCCAGTCAGCGTTACAGGCACCCAGCAGGCATCTCAATGTCTGCAACTGTCTACAATTAAACAACCAGGCAATGCTGTTATACCTAATGGAAATGCCAGTTTTAGTCTGCAGGTATTTTTGTCTCAAGAATGACTGCTGCTGCATACATGAGTGGCAACCTCCCCTCCTGCCCCACCCAAAAAACACCCCCAAGAAAAAACCCCAAAAGTTTTTGCAAGTGTAAAATGTATTTTTGCAGACCTCCTCTTCCGCTGTTCCCCATGCCACAAATGACTAGGGTCTGATAATTCAAGACCCATCCAAGATATAGGTAAGCTTTATACCATCCATTTTACAACTGGATATATCAAGAAACGGAGAGGTTATATGATAATTCAAATAACTTAAAAGCCACCCATGAAATGCTCTTTGGTGGTGTGTTCAGTGAAAGTGAGACTCCCACAAAGTCTGGGAGGGGCCATAAGCGGCCACATGGTGCCTTTAAACCAAAGGAAAGTTACAGCCCTATTTACAGGGGCAAGATGTCACTGTCAGCCTCTGGAGCCTAGCGTCACAAAGTGTGGGGGAGTCCAGGTCCTGCACCCCTCTTCCTGGGATTCACCATGACTCTCAGCCAGCAAAACAGAAGGTTTATTGGACAATAGGAACACAGTCTAAAACAGAGCTTGTGGGTACAACCAGGACCCCTCAGTCAAGTCCTTCTGGGGGGCAGGGAGCTTAGACCCCTGCCCTGGGGTTCCCTGCGTTCCACCACCCAGCACAAAACTGAAACCAAAAACCCCTCCAGCAGGCTCTCCCCTGCAGTCTTTGTCCAGTTTCCCAGGCAGAGGTGTTACCTCCCCCCTCCCTCTCCTGGCTCAGGTTATAGGCTCTCAGGTATCCCATCCCCAATGAAACTCCCCTGCCACATTCCCACAAGCCGTGCAGCAGTTTAGCAACCAGCTTCATCATACAGAACTGATATACTCATCAGATGCAATATTTGGTTTTAATAAAACTTGGTTAAACCTACAGCCAGATTCAAAATGCTGACAGATCACATCCCAGTTCAGTTCAATGCACAGGAGTTTTGACAGACTACGCTTTGGGGTGAAAAAAGGTTTTTCTATAGCAATAACAATTTACTATAAAAATATGTAACTCTTCAAAATGAATTTGTGCATGTCTTCTATTTCTATTCCCATTACATCTGATTACCAAAATGTGTATAAACAGAATCTCTTTTCTAATTAAGTCTTCTTCCAGTTGGATGAATCTCATGCTGTCATAACAGAGTGCATCTGCTCTGAAGCACTTTGATCACAAACACAATGAGTCAAGCAATAGGCAATGGATTAGCTTACTTCTACTGCACCTTATATCCCAAAGCACTCCATAAACTATCCACACACAAAATCACTTCAGCTCCAAAATAAAGCTAACTCTGTGGTGAAGACTGGCAGAGGTGGATAATCTGGGCTAACACAGCCATACATCTTTCATCACCTACACCATTCAGGTGGATTAGAAGAAAACTCCACCACAAAAAATGTTACAGCCATCTGAACCGAAGTAACAAAAATGCAGCAATTCTTCATTTTTATAAATGGCAATGATTTTCATTTGTTCCAAAGGTATCAGATGCATGTGAAAGTCTCTTCAGAATGAATGAAGCACAGCAAGTAAAACTGACTTGTGTAGGACAGAACAAACCAGTCTTGGTGTTCTTATACTAGATGGTCTAGACCCCTCTATTCTGATCACGTAAATCTCCTTGAAGCTGGGAATTCATGCAAATCTACTGCACATCACTACTTCAATATATCCTTCATCTCAGTTTTCCAAGGTCACACCTTCCTTTGACTGCCTCTCACTGCGAAGCTGAACAGATTGGCAGTATTTTCTAAAGCATACTCCAGTCACCAACCTGCAACACATGTACAAACCTCAGCACAAAGTGAACTAGGATGTGTAGTTATGCAGTTTACAGTCATTGTTACTCAGCTGCTTTAGGACTTACATTTTTTCCTGACATTTTGCCCATGACTCTTTAAAGAGATAGCAGTAGTTTATAGACAAGATCAATGTATTAGAAATCTTAAAGTTTAAAAGAAGTATGAAAACTTTTCAAGAATCAAACTTGAGCATATGTCAAATCATAGGAAGTCTGTCCGAATGACAGACAATGATATGTATTCACATGGTCTCTCTCAGCCAAGGCTTTTAAAATGCATTGAACTCCACACCCACCCATCCAAGATATAGGTAAGCTTTATACCATCCATTTTACAACTGGATATATCAAGAAATGGGGAGGTTATGTGATTCACCCGAAGTCCTACAGTACACACATGGCAGTCAGGAAAAGAATCCAAAGTCCTGAAACTGTAACTACTAGACCACAGTTCTATATTTAACATAAGTTACTTTCATAAGCTGGTATTACTGTGCGCATACACTTCCTGGAATTCCATCCGAGAGGAGAGGATGGCTAATGCTTCAACCCACTGTACTATCTTGACTCTTCCTGAACATTTGCTGCATCTCAGTAGAACATTTTATGTTAATTTCTACTGCCAGGATGTTAGAACAAGGAAGCTTGATTTACAGTGTTTTTAAATGACAAGTTTACTATTTTTATATAATTACCTACACTTTATTCTGCTCAGAAATTAAAATGTGAAAACAGAATTTAGTATGGTGACTGAAAACTTGCACTTGTAGAATGGAGAAAATCTAAGGTTATCTGCTGACTTGTGCAAAAATTCTTCAGAGCTTGATTTCAGGTGACTTCAGTAATTCAAAGTACATAAAGAAAGCATGGCAGAACAAAATTTTGCACTTTGCCTGCTTTGACTCAAAATCATGAGTTATTTCAACTGAAATGTTTAATTGAAATATTTTAAACATTCACAGATCTCTAAGGAAGTTAAATCTCTACAGGTAGCTTGTCTAGTTCTATTCAGACACTACTTGTTTGTGATGAAATCAGAATCTGATGTGCTGAGGAGGTTTTTTGGTACAAATGTTAAAAGGAACAGAAAATGTCTGATCAATATTTTAGGAAGCATGCTCTGTGCTTTCCTATTAACAATTTAATTTTGTTCAAATTTGATCTAAAGATGGAAGGACATTTAAACCTATGCGCCAGGTGAAAAACAAACCAGACAAACTATACATGCTAGTGGTACAGAATATGAAAAGTATGCAAAGTCAAGAAAAAGAAAATAGTTAAAACAATGAATATGAACCTAAGTAATTAGTAGCTAACTGAGGTATGAGGTAGTTAATTTCCCTGCTTAACTGACAAGCTCAAAGCATAGACAAATGGGCTCCTTATAAAATATCATGACTTTGCTGTTCTGTTTTCCAAATGAAAACTGCAAATCTGGTGGACATTACTCTGTGAACATCTAAGCAAGCAATGATTGTTCAGGGCAATATTACTCTGATTTGCCATCTGTTTCAATATGCCAGGAATTTTTCACCTGTCCACACAGATGGAGCTTTGACAAAGTCATTTAAAAATACCTCTGAAAGGAATGATGAAAAGATGCTGAGACAATCAAATATTATAGCAGATGGCATGAATCCAACTGTAGCAATAATGCATATGAAATAATCAGGCCTTCATGCAAGTACTGTAACAATAGGAAAGATCTTCCAATTTGTCATCTACATAAAGACAGATATAGATCAAGTGAAACAAGAGAGGGCTTGGGGGATGGGCGGGGGGGAGAAGAACCCTGCTCACAATACAAAATTTTTAACCACCAAATATCCTGCCTCCCAAGTCAGGTTTGCCAGCGAAATAGCAGTGAATTCAATCACTGATGCCGACTGTCACTTCATGATTAAAAAATGGGATAAATCTTTGTCCTATTCAAGCCAATGAGAATTTTGCCACTGACATCACTGGGACCAGGATTTCACCCAGTGGGTTTACTTGAAACGGAACGAAGTTATGTAAGTGTCAGCAAGACAGTTAATTTGTACACACCTCAAAGTCCTTTTATGAAAGAAGGCTAAGGAGGGTACTTTATCTTCTGAGACACAATCAGATGCTTCAAGCATAAACTTCAGGACCCTATTTCATAACAGTAAGAATCATTTTGATATAAATGAGAAAACACAGAGTAGACTGGCTAACAGCATATTGCTGGCTCTTTCTTTTCCTCTCTTTTTGTAGCTGGAGCTCATTTCATTTGTAAAGCTAGTAGCTTTACTTTGTTTCTCTTTGTAACGGGGTCACTACACACTGCAGGTGTGCTTCCTTGCATCTAGTCTGGGAATGCAGCTCCCAGTACAGCAGGTGCCCCTTGCTACTCATTGGTTGCTTTGCAACAGTCTTTGTTCCAGTAATTTGGCTCTCCAGCCAGGTCACTGTTTGGTCCACCCCTTCTGAAGTTACACAGTTCAGCAGGACCACTGTCCAAATGCATTTCCAGATTGGTCAGCCTCACTTTGGCCTGTGTGCCACTATCTCAGTGACTGGCAGGGGAACCCAGGTCTCCCACTATACCAGGTTCCAGCCCAGAGACCCTCTACCAGCAATCTAGGCCCTCAGTCCCCATCTCCTGTTGCTGTTTCCCTGGGCTCCTTCCTACCAAGCCTCCCGATCCTCTCTTTCTTGCTTCTGGGTTTACCACTGGAGCTTACTCTACTTCCATGGCTACTTAACCCTTCCCAGCCTTGTGTTAGACTCCTTACTACAGGACAGAATCCCACTGCATACTCTCCCCTTGGGGCTTTCTCCTGAGTCCGGATGACCTCCCTCCTTCCAGGAAGTGACTGCAGATTCCAGCCCCCTTCTTCTTTCAGCCCCTTGACTTTATAGAGCTGGCCTAGCACTTCCCTAGCTGGGCTTCACACTCAATTAATCCTGGCCCTCTCTTTCAGGTGATGCCAGGTGACCCAACTGGCCACTCATGCCCTTGTTAACCTTATTGGCTGGTGTTGGGGGCACACCCTATCTTTCAGTTGGAGGAGTGTGATTAATTGCCAACCTGGATTCCACCAAACTGCTTGCATTAGATCACTTCTACATTCACAGACCCGGATCACCAGGCTAGGCAACTAGAAACTTCAAGGAATGTAATATTACAAACATACAGACCAGGAGAAAGCATACTTGACTTGCACGGCCAGCTACTCAATCATTTTGAAAAAAACAAGTGGAGGCTCTAAAGTAAAAAGCTCTGATTGATCAAAAGCAAAGATCAAACATCTCTCTTGTTTTGGGCAAAAAGAAAAAAAAAACTCAGATCATTCAACTTTTTAAGATTAAGCAGGGAATGAAAACTAGAATACATTTTATTCTGTGGTAGTGAACAAAATGTTTTGTCCACCAAAAAGGAAACTAAAAATGAAATTAAAATTTCCACCTTTGTAATGCTACTGTCCATAAAAGGAAACACCGTAAAAAGAGCCCCATGCAAATAACAGGAAAGTCCTTGCTGAGCCTCTAGCCAAGTATTGGTGGAAGCAGCAGCTTGAGGTATGTGAAAAGCATATGACAAACAGGGGGAGTAGGGGGATAGGTTTGACTACAAAGTATAAATCTCAGGTCTCCACCATGACAAAATCTGAAAGAGAGATAATCAGTCAAAAAGGTAATGACTTGAGATGAAATGAGTGTTTTCAGGGATAAATGGTTCCTTATACTGAAACAATTTTGAGAGCAGATGGATAGAGGTACAAATCTCTGAGCAAACTGCAAGCTTGCAGGTTTTGCTTCATATATTAATTAAAACAAATTCTTGAAGATAAAAAGGCTCAGAGTAACAGTTTTCAGACTTTACTTTCTCATAGGCATAATGAAAAAGTGTAGAATGTCTGCAGTTCTCAAGCACAAAGACCTGCACAAATATCCTGCAGGCACATGAGACATTAACATTAAGATATTACACAGATATGCAGAAATCTTGATTGAACACCCCATTTACAGACTCTAAACATCCAAGTGGGCTTATTCTGCAGATCACTGTAGTGTGGAATTTAACATTTGGTAGCCAGAGAGTTGCATGAAGATTGAGAGCAGACACTAAATTGGTAGGGAGACAACAGAGCAATACTGGCACTAAAGAATTTATCTTCTAATGCAACTCCCATCAGCATAAGCAATCTGTTAAATCTGGAGTGAAAGGCATTGAAATATAATCCCTCACCCTGGCCAGTGGGCATACAATGTCACTGGGAGTTTAATTTCTTTTCAAATGGTCCATATACAGTTTATGCATCATAAAAATATGCAAGTGAGAACAAATGGCAACCAGTCACTGAGCACTATGCCTGGAAATGCTTATAACAGCAGCAAGGGGGAAAGCCTCACATTTTAAATTCCAACAAAATTTCCTAGACAACTTGCCACAAATGCTTTGGCAGAATTATTTATTAAAATACTAGAGACTGAACAAGGAGCCACGCTACATGGTACATTCACAGGCAGCAGATGTTGGCATCATCTAACCATCTGATTAGACTAGCGTGTGGGGAAAATCAGCATTATTCAGCAGCTCAGGCTACATATTATTTGCTTACTATTTGTGATCTCTCCCATTCAGCCTCAATTCTCTCTCATACCCACCAAAATTGCCATCCAAATCTTTACTTCCTTGCTCCAAGGGGCTCCTCAGAAAGGACTACCTTGAAGTTATAAATGAGAACTTGTAAAGTGCTCAGATACTACAGTACCAAGCCCAGTATCAATACCTGCAGACAGAATACCTCACCTGTTAGTGCTGTATTCTGGGCCTAAAGCACAAAGAGAAACCTACTGATTTAACAAAGGCTACTTTTTGTCCTTTGAAGGGACCCTATAAGGCAGGGGTTGTCAATAGGTGGACCGTGGGCCAAATCCGGACCATCAGATGCTTTTGAACGGACCCTGAAATGTTTTTATTTACTTATTATCATCATTATTGTAATTTATTATTTTCTTCTCTGGAGTCTGGACCTTGATCAAGAAATTTGGACCTTGACAGAAAATAATTGATTACCCCTGCTATAAGGCTACCACGAAGCCACCTATTTCCTGTCAGTTTCTAGTACACAATTTATCTGAGGAGGATAGTTAAAAGCCTAATATAAAAAGAGACTATCCCAAATCATCTATACCTCAGAAGTTAACTAAGTGAAGCAGCTGGTTTCCTATCACTAGTAAGAGCCCAAAAGTGATTGGCTGGATGGCACCAAGATCCCCATAATGAAGTTTCTGGAGGCTCTCTGCTCTTGGCAGTGCAGGCTCCTGGAGAGACTGACCCCCAACCCCCATAATTGTTGCATATTACCCACAGGAAACAAACTAAATGAACTAAAACAGGGACGGCCATTACTGTAAGTCATTATCACTAACCACAACTGTCAGAACAATTCCAGTAAATCACTAATGGACTATATCGGCTTTTCTTCAAGTTTTACATACCATATGCAGCCCCAACATCACAAGTGCTGCTTTCATTACATGTTGTAACCCAGGGAAAAACAGAATATATTTTTGGCCAAGGAACAATCAATACTTAATCATTCATATGCAAACGTTTTAAGGAGCAGCTTCACAAAAGCTGAACACTAACCTGACAAAAGAAATTGGGTCTATCAAGATACAACACTACACACTAATTTGCATACACCTCTGAACAAGGGGACTGCACAAGTGCATCATGGGGAAGAATGCTGTCTATTAATTGTATTCTTGCAGACAACGGATCATCATGACTCCCGTATCCCATTCCCAGTTCAACCACTGACTTACTGCGTAAGCTTGGGTAAGACAGTTCACTCCTCTGTCAAGTGGGCATAATAATGCTTACCTATTTTATAGATGGGAGAGACAAAGTGAGGGACTGCAAGATTAATATCTTCAAAAGGATTACTGTCCTGCAAACAACAGCCCTAAATGTTGTTCAGGGTATTAATGCAGGTCATTTCCAGCAAAACCAACAAAGAATGAAAAATGAACAATTGAGGTTTTTCTTTTAATACTGTTCTGTTCACAACTCTATTAAAAAAATCTCTGTAGAAAGCCTTAATGTGCTCTGCCTCCCCAATTCTGTGAATCTTCATCTGCTGTCTTTTTTTTTTTTTTTTTGGAGAGAGAGAGAGAGAGAGAGGGAGGGAGGGAGGGAGGGAGGCAGTAAAGCATGGGGCTTCCAGCTAGGGATTTGGCCAAATTACTGATATAGCAACCATCTGCCCATTCATTATGTTTCAAAAAATGATTCCTATAATTGCAGGGTTAAATACACAACACGCTGAATGTCTGTCAGTTTTAAACTTTAAAGTGCACTCTACATTTAAACCATCTGTAACACAAATTTGAGATGCAATTCAGTAATGTATGATGATCTGCAATGGTGTTTTGCCAACTTGATTTCTTGTAAAATTTCCTGCACTCTCAGGCTTGTCTTTTTATCTGCTGATAGTACAAGATGGCATTCTTCCAAAGGTGAAATTATACTCAATAGAAACAAGTCTCACAAGTGAAAGGAGCATTCTTCACGTTTTACCTGACAGCAAAGCTAAAGAGGCTGGGGATAGGGAGGGGGATGGAATCTAGTTCTTGTTACCAATGGGGATTTGAAGGAGATCACCTTTAGAAGGGGAGAGCCACTACACTATACCAAAATTCAGACCCCAGGGACATCAAGAGGTCTGTTACAATGGCCAATGAAATTCAATGGCCAATGTTATGCTGGAGGACTGACTAGATCAACGGTTCTCATCCAAGGGGCCATGCTCCCCTGGGGGGCTATAAGCCAGTTTCACGGGTGCATGGGGCCCTGCGGCAGAAGCCCTAGCGCTCCCCGCAGGGCTGAAAGCCCCAAGCCCAGGGCTGAAACCTGGAGTCCCAAGCCCTGGTGCCCCCGTGGGGCAGAAGCCCCCAACCCCCCACCCCCAGCTGAAGCCCCCTGCACCCAGTCCCGCAAGGCTAAAGCCCCAAACCCCCACCCAGCCTGAAGGCTAAAATCTGGAGCCCAGAGGCCCACCCTGGCCAGCTCTGCGGCTGAAGCCCCAAGCCCCCCCTTGCTGAAGCCCTGAGACCCAGCCCCGCAGGGCTAAGCCCCCGACCCCTCATGCTTGCAGCCAGGAGTCCCAAGCCCCCCGCTCTTGCATCATTGAATCAAAGAATATCAGGGTTGGAAGGGACCTCAGGAGGTCATCTAGTCCAACCCCCTGCTCAAAGAAGGACCAATCCCCAACTAAATCATCCCACCCAGGGCTTTGTCAAGCCTGACCTTAAAAACCTCTAAGGAAGGAGATTCCACCACCTCCCTAGGTAACGCATTCCAGTGCTTCACCACCCTCCTAGTGAAAAAGTTTTTCCTAATATCCAACCTAAACCTCCCCCACTGCAACTTGAGACCATTACTCCTTGTTCTGTCATCTGCTACCACTGAGAACAGTCTAGAGCCATCCTCTTTGGAACCCCCTTTCAGGTACTTGAAAGCAGCTATCAAATCCCCCCTCATTCTTCTCTTCCGCAGACTAGACAATCCTAGCTCCCTCAGCCTCTCCTCATAAGTCATGTATTCCAGTCCCCTAATCATTTTTGTTGCCCTCCGCTGGACTTTTCCAATTTTTCCACATCCGTCTTGTAGTGTGGGGCCCAAAACTGGACACAGTACTCCAGATGAGGCCTCACCAATATCGAATAGAGGGGAACAATCACAACGACAGAATGAGACTGCCATGTGGAAGCCCCGAACATGAAGAATGACATGAAATCTCATCATAATCTTGCCCTTGACTATAAAAATTATGGAAGTTCCTTCTCCACAAAGCTGAGTGCCCTGACACTGCCTCCCTAGCTTTCAGTCTCCCTGCCTTCCCCAACCTTCGCTGCCAGAGACTCTGCCTCCCCAGCACCCAGGCTGGAAGGCTCTAGTCTTCAAAAGTCTTCAAGGTGGGCAATTGAGAAGCAGAAAAATCCCAGTTTTGTTCTCCTGAATTTTTCTATAAATCCCTTCCCATGAAAATTTTTGCAGTCCACTTTTCACCCTCATTTGGGATGAACATTTTTTCAAAAATATGAAATTTCTCACTAGAAATGGTTTCTGTTTTCTAGTCAGCTCTGATTATTTACATCTCCAGAAAGACAGGGGATGGATTCAGAAACCGTTATTTCAATATAGCTCCATAAGTGTATATAATGCCATCCAGCGAATTGTGCCCAAAGGCATGAATGAGGCTGGCATTTCCAAAGATGCCTTATGGGATTTAGGTGCCCAAATTTGATTGCATTTGCAGCGGGAGTTACACATCTAGCTTCCTTGGACTCTTCTGCAAATCCCAGCAATAGATTGGTGGGAAAGGACAATGATCTCAGCAGCAGTCCTTTGCATGGGCTGGACAACGGTTTGTTTCACCCTCCTCTAAGAGACTTTCCTCTTACAGAAAATCTGTTAAGTCCTCTGGGGCTAAAACACACAACCAATGATGTATAATAGGCATCTACAAAAGTAAGAGACATTTACAGATCCAAGGAAATTCTTTAAACAATCTACATTATTTATACCGGGAATTCTGGGTTACTCTACTAGTCTGTTCTAAACCCATTCCCACCACTTTCTCAATGAATAAATAATAAAATACTTGCAAAACCCAGTTTTCAAGGCCACCCCACCTTTGCAATAACTTATCAACCGGAGTTGTGATGAGTTTTAAAACAGGGCAACCCCATGGTAATGAAAACTACAATAATGCAATATCCCGCTAATTCTCACAGACGCACCAAATAACCCCCACGCCAGAAATGTAGTCTTAATTTCATGCTAGATGAAGTTAAATGGATATGAATACATGGTAACACCATTGTAAGTGCTTTACTTACTGTTTTGCACTAAAATATTTTTCAGCTCACACAACAGAAATAAGTGCATAAGGGTCTTCTTTCCGGTCAATTAATAGTGTTCACATACATTATGCACACACACAGCATATCACCTATTACAACTGCTATTGTCTTGTTTGATGAGAGGTGAGACTGCTCCCTGCAACAGTAAACTCCTACAACGTACGAAGCGATTACAGAGGATGTCCATGTAACAACTTGCCTCAGGTATGAAATTTATGAAGAAAATGAGACACGGTAGTTGCAAGATCACACATTTCAAGCATCACTCCTTAGAATCATAGAATATCAGGGTTGGAAGGGACCTCAGGAGGTCATCTAGTCCAACCCCCTGCTCAAAGCAAGACCAATCCCTGACTAAATGATCGCAGCCAGGGCTTTGTCAAGCCTGACCTTAAAAACCTCTAAGGAAGGAGATTCCACCACCTCCCTAGGTAACGCATTCCAGTGTTTCACCACCCTCATAGTGAAAAAGCTTTTTCCTAATATCCAACCTAAATCTCCCCCCCACTGCAACTTGAGACCATTACTCCTTGTTCTGTCATCTGCTACCACTGAGAACAGTCTAGAGCCATCCTCTTTGGAACCCCCTTTCAGGTACTTGAAAGCAGCTATCAAATCCCCCCTCATTCTTCTCTTCCGCAGACTAAACATCCCCAGTTCCCTCAGCCTCTCCTCATAAGTCATGTATTCCAGTCCCCTAATCATTTTTGTTGCCCTCCGCTGGACTCTTTCCAATTTTTCCACATCCTTCTTGTAGTGTGGGGCCCAAAACTGGACACAGTACTCCAGATGAGGAGGCCTCACCAGTGTCGAATAGAGGGGAACGATCATGTCCCTCGATCTGCTGGCAATGCCCCTACTTATATATCCCAAAATGCTATTGGCCTTCTTGGCAACAAGGGCACACTGTTGACTCATATCCAGCTTCTCGTCCACTGTAACCCCTAGGTCCTTTTCTGCAGACCGCCTGCCGAGCCATTCGATCCCTAGTCTGTAGCGGTGCATTGGATTCTTCCATCCTAAGTGCAGGACTCTGCACTTGTCCTTGTTGAACCTCATCAGATTTCTTTTGGCCCAATCCTCCAATTTGTCTAGGTCCCTCTGTATCCTATCCCTACCTTCCAGTGTATCTACCACTCCTCCCAGTTTAGTGTCATCTGCAAACTTGCTGAGGGTGCAATCCACACCATCCTCCAGATCATTTATGAAGATATTGAACAAAACCGGCCCCAGGACCGAAACTTGGGGCACTCCACTTGATACTGGCTACCAACTAGACATGGAACCATTGATCACTACCCGTTGAGCCCAACAATCTAGCCAGCTTTCTATCCACCTTATAGTCCATTCATCCAGCCCATACTTCTTTAACTTGCTGGCAAGAATACTGTGGGAGACAGTGTCAAAAACTTTGCTAAAGTCAAAGAACAACACATCCACTGCTTTCCCTTCATCTGCAGAGCCAATTATCTCGTCATAGAAGGCAATTAGATTAGTCAAGCATGACTTGCCCTTGGTGAATCCATGCTGACTGTTCCTGATCACTTTCCTCTCCTCTAAGTGCTTCAGAATTGATTCCTTGAGGACCTGCTCCATGATTTTTCCAGGGACTGAGGTGAGGCTGACTGGCCTTTAGTTTCCAGGATTCTCCTTCTTCCCTTTTTTAAAGATGG
Source organism: Natator depressus (assembly GCF_965152275.1). Classification (NCBI taxonomy): domain Eukaryota; kingdom Metazoa; phylum Chordata; order Testudines; family Cheloniidae; genus Natator; species Natator depressus. The sequence goes on along the minus strand of NC_134250.1, from coordinate 2,885,358 downwards.
GCACTACATTAGCCTTTTTCCAGTCGTCCGGGACTTCCCCCGATCGCCATGAGTTTTCAAAGATAATGGTCAATGGCTCTGCGATCACATCCGCCAACTCCTTTAGCACTCTCGGTTGTTTGAAGTACACAAAGCTGACAGGTTAGTCATTTCATTAAAACGCTGTGCTGAGGCGGTAAGTAAATGCCTTGATGTTACTCAAAACGGGCATTTAAATTTGCTACAGACTGACCGACGGGTACTTCACAGTAAGACACCAACAAGATGTAACACTACAAACAGGGGAGGCAAATGTTATAAAGCATTTATTCAGCATAAACTCTGAACACTGAACTCAGTGGGGAAGGCTCCTTTAAGAATAAAATAGCGTTTTCAAATATTGTAAGCAAAAGTGATACTGCAGAACAAAGCCGTCACTGACTTTGCTCAAGATGTGCTTCTGCTTTATTAGAGCTAGCCCATGTCAAAGACTTTCAATAATTGTTAGGCTCCCAATTTAAATAAAAACCTTGGGGGACAAAGCTGTTCTAGTTAAGAATTGGAGTTCAAAAGAATGCTGGAAGCAAATCAAACATGCATCTTTTGCTTGTTTATTTCAGAAACAGGCAACCAGATGCACAAGCACACATGTGGCTTTTTAACTTTCCTTGATGTATGGTTTAATTCCCCCCACACACCCCACCCCACCCCACCCCACCCTCGTAGTACTGTTTCTAGGTTAAAGCACAGAACTGGGAGTCAGAGCTGGGCTTTATTCCCAGCTCTGTGCTACTGATCTTGAGCAACTCACTCCCCCTCTTTGTGCCGAATTTCCCTTTTCTGTATCAGAACATTTACCTACTTCCAACAGGTGGGTTAGGTTTTTTACTATCTGCAGTTATTTCTAAATTTAATGTCTTTTTAAACATTTAGGCCTTTTGATTTAAAAAAAACAACAACAACATTTGTCTAGTAATTACTCTCTTTTATGCCTTAATCAATTTGGTTATTTCATATGAAAAACAACCAAGTTATTTATTTTTGAAAAGTTGCAACTTGGCATCCTTAAGACTACTTCTATATAAAAAGCCAAATTAGGGAAGGCCATTCTACCTAGATCTAAAGCAAAATTTATTTGGGGGTTCTTCACTGAGACTTTAACGATCATTGTCCATGTCATAAATTCATTAATTCAACATGATAGTCTCCAATCAGAAGAGTCTTTGGACTAGAATAAAGAGTACTGCGTAGGTCAAGAAGGAAGAGTGGGCTAAGGCAGAGGATGTGCCCATGACTGGAACAAAAAAAAGGATAAACGCAAGTCAGGAATATGGTATATTGATACCACTGAAGTGGGAAGGACGAAACCCGAATTAGCAGCGTGCTCCAAGTCTACCTGCATTCCGTGGAGCAGCTTGCACAGTTCAGCCTACAATACACCCAATGTTATTAGCTGCCAAACTTTGTCTGTGTATTTCATTTTAGATCATACCAGGGTATAAAATTAGCACAACAATCACAATATTTAAAACAGTTTGTAGCTGGAGCCCTGCGTTTGAAAAGCAAAGCAGCCATTAGGAAAACATTCAAGAAAAAAATATGTTCAACAACTTTCTTTTCAGGATGCAACCAACTTAACTAAGATGTATGAACTGTTGGTTGGGTAGTAGCTTACGTTTTCTTTAGGTGGTGGTTGTTCTTGTTTTAATAGCACATAGTATGCTCTGACAGATATGAACTTAAGGGAGGCCCACAGCCAGTTCTGATTTCTGATTTCTCACTGTACCCTGCTATTGCAGGAGATCCTCTTGGGGGGAGAGGAAATGGATGAACAAAGCAGACAAAACAATTGAAACCCATTACGCTCCATTGATTCACCATATTTGAGCTAGCTAACATGTCTCCATGGGTCTAGGAAAGGGTCTGACTACAGTATTGGGCTAGCTGTTACAGCTCACTGAATGACTGGTTGGCAACTATTAATCTGCAGCCAATGTTAGGGATAACTAAGTCACTACACAGACAAGTTACACAAAATTCACCTAAATTATCTCAGAATGCCAAGTGACAATACTAGATTTAACTTAAAAAAAGATAAATGAAGACACTTAATAGTAAAGCTTGTAGCATAAATGCCAAGTCAAAGATTTCAGGTTTTTTAAAATGTGCCAGCTCTTATGTGACTGATTTTCTATTTGCAAAATTCCCAACTTATGTGACTTATTCAAGGGGGAAAAAAAGGTAACTCCAATGTCAAGGGATTTGCTGGATCATACCCTCAGAGTGCAGGAGAGTTCTCTTAATAGCTGGCGGACAATACAGATTGCACAGTCATGTTAGTAATAGTCAGCCCCTAAAAAGAAATATAAATTCAAAGTACAGGCTGATGCACCCTCTTTAACTCCGCCTGTTCTCACAGGGTATTACAGCTCAGCTGGTACCTACCACCACACAGATCCAAGATCCATAATATATGTAGACATGATAGCACAAAGCAGGATTGGATGTTGACCTTAACGCAGAATATCATTGCAGAAAATATCTGAGATGAACATGATTCACCATAATTAGTCCTAATCATCAGACTAGCAAACTAATACTAGTTGGTCAAAGCTGGTATTCTCTTTAATTCTATGTTGAAATACATGTATGTCTTCCCTAATTTGACTTTTTATATAGAAGTAGTCTTAAGGATGCCAAGTTACAATTTTTCAAAGATAAATATCTAAGCTATTTTTCAATAACAAATTTGAAATAACAAAACTGATTAAGGCAGAAAAGAGAGTAATAACTAGCCAAATGTTGTCGTCTTTTTAAATCAAAAGTTTCAAATTATTATGGTTAAGTCACGGGTCTTCAAAATGGCACTTACACATTAACATTCTTACAGAGCCTCAACTCTAGTGGCAGATCATGCACATGTGTATCACCAATCCACACAGCTAACAAGACAGCTAGAAAGAAACCACAAATTTGGTTTTTGAAAGCTAATGCTTTCAGATAACCATAGTGATTAATTATAATGATTAAAGAATACATGTTAGCCTCTTAAATCTCATTGATTTAGCTCTATGCAAGGTCAATGTCTGGCACACATGGCATGTTGTACAATAAACCTTTCTCTTTATAAAGGGTGTTTTGGATCCTCATGTTTTTGAAAAACCTTCAGTATTAAGTATGTAGGGATGAAAAGCAATCAGATGGTAATTTTATTCTAATAAACCTTAAACTCCATTTTTAAAGGGGAAAACGCTCTTAAATGCTGGAGCGATTGGCTGATGTTCATGTGCTTTTATTTCAGTTATTTATAAATAATAGAGAGCATCTCTCTCCACCACCTGCAAGCTTTGAACTTTCCGAAAATCTCAAAGTAGTTCAGTGACTTGCTTATATAGTTATAGAATTGCATTCATATGAGCTATGAAGCTTTTTCCGGAAATAAATGACTTATCTATTAGGTAATATTTGCGCTGGCTTGGTAGCCTTGTGGATAACTATCATGTGATACACCTGGGAGTGCTGGAGAGGCAGCTCCTTTGAGTATGTCTACACTGCAATTAGACACACATTGCTGGCCCACGCCAGCTAACACGGGCTTATGGGGCTTGGGCTAATGGGATGTTTAATTGCGGTGTAGATGTTTGGGCACGGGCTAATGCCCTATCTCTGGGACCCTCTCACATTCCAAGGTCTCAGAGCTCAGGCTCCAGCCCAAGCCTGAACATCTACAAGACAATTCAACAGTCCCTTAGCCTGGAGCCCTGAAAGCCCAAGTTGGCTGGCATGGGCCAGCTGCGGGTTTTGAATTGCAGTGTAGACAGACGGTTTGAGGAGGAGAAGTGCCTTGTGTCATTCTCACATATCCCCCTCAGCTGATGGTGAAGCACCATTTATAGCCTCTTAAAGGAAGCCCATGCAGTCAGTACACACAAACCCAGCTAAAGGAAGGATGCAGTGACAGATGAGGGTAATCAAGAAAATTTGGAGGATGGTCTGGTTTGAAATTCCCTAGAAAAAATAAAATCAGCAAGGATAAACGTGTTTAGAAACTGGAAACACTGTGAATTATCATGTACCTTTAGATAAACTATGCCAATCTCAGTGCTCCAGACACCCACTCTCCCCTCATTTAAATCACTCTCCTGAAGGCCCCCAAACAAAAGACAAACTTATGTATGAGTTTGTCAATTTACTATTCCAAATCCTCTGTGTCCAGTCTTATCTTTCAGACTAAGTTCATGGCGCAGGGGACCACTTATGTGCATTTTATACTGCACCAGGCACACCAGCAGCACTTAATAAAAAGTAAAATGATGGTAATAAAGAATTATATATGCATTCTTGCTAAGTTTTAAAAAGCATAAGCTTTACCAGGAGTCCTTGAACACCTTGTCACTTCCTACCTCCTCCTTCATGCAAGCTGGCCCAAATTCATAAGATTTGCAATCTCAAAACTACAGTATCTTCACTTGTGCTATATGCCATCTGTGAACACCAGGAAAGTGAGAATCAATTTGGACTCCTGCCTAACACCTGAAATAAAGAGTTTCAGGAAATTCTGACTCAAGAGTCTAAATTCACTAAGCATAAATATGCTGTCTATAGCTTCAGGAGGAAAGAGTATAGATGCAGATGATTGTATACACAAGGTCCTCTCCAAAATTGGCCTTTTTGGATGTTCAAAATTCTGCTTAGACAGGCCATTTACGACACATAGAAGCCAAGGTAATCACTTTAGCCTCTCTCATCGGTTAGTTGTAGCATGAATAAGTATCCTTTATCTGAGTCAGCCTCTTTAAATCTGTCATTCAAATTGCACACAAACCGCACAAACTGATGGCACAAACTGCACTTGGGGAAAAAACTGTCCAACAAAGCTCCAGAGCCTCTTGTCGTTAGTGCCCAGCAGACAGACACTTTAACCTAGTTTTCTGAATCCCTTCTCCCTGTCCGCCTTCCAGTTTAGTAGACAATGTTGTGTGGCCTTGTATTAGAAGCTGTCATAAATATAAAGGGAAGGGTAAACCCCTTTAAAATCCCTCCTGGCCATAGGAAAAATCCTCTCACCTGTAAAGGGTTAAGAAGCTAAAGGTAACCTCGCTGGCACCTGACCAAAATGACCAATGAGGAGACAAGATACTTTCAAAACCCGGGAGGAGGGAGAGAAACAAAGGGTCTGTGTCTGTCTATATGCTGCTTTTGCCGGGGATAGACCAGGAATGGAGTCTTAGAACTTAAGTAAGTAATCTAGCTAAGTATGTGTTAGATTATGATTTCTTTAAATGGCTAAGAAAAGAATTGTGCTGAATAGAATGACTATTTCTGTCTGTGTGTCTTTTTTGTAACTTAAGGTTTTGCCTAGAGGGATTCTCTATATTTTGAATCTAATTACCCTGTAAGGTATCTATCATCCTGATTTTACCAGGGTGATTCCTTTACTTCTATTTACTTCTACTTCTATTAAAAGTTTTCTTGTAAGAAAACTGAATGCTTTTTCATTGTTCTCAGATCCAAGGGTTTGGGTCTGTGGTCACCTATGCAAATTTTTACCAAACCTTTCCCAGGAAGTGGGGTGCAAGGGTTGGGAGGATTCTGGGGGGAAAGCCGTGTCCAAACTACGTTTCCCAGTAAACCCAGTTAGAGTTTGGTGGTGGCAGTGGATATTCCAAGGACAAAGGATAAAATTAATTTGTACCTTGGGGAAGTTTTAACCTAAGCTGGTAAAAGTAAGCTTAGGAGGTTTTCATGCAGGTCCCCACATCTGTACCCTAGAGTTCAGAGTGGGGGAGGAACCTCGACAGAAGCAGACAGTAAGTTTGTGGCCAAATTATATCACATCAGAAACTTATATGGGAAAATATTCCAAATTAAATGCATTTACTATAGCTGCTTTCTTTCAGTCTTTGCGGATTTCTTCGTAACTATCTAGGACGGGAAAAAATGATTCAATATAAGAAGCTGCTTTGGTTAAAAAAACTATCAAAGTTAGGACAACAGCGTGACAAGGATAAATGGGCCTCATACTGTTATAGTAACTGAATGAGGTTATACTGCCTCCAAATTAAACCACAATTTAAAGAACTTTACTCAGCAGCAGCTTTAAAAAAAATGTACACCACCCTACTTCAGCAAGTCTCAAACTGTGGTCCAGAGAGCCTGCAATCACCTGGTGCTGTCTCATGGCTCCTTCTCCTTTCCATCTGCTTCTATGGGCAGCCTGAGTGGGAATAAGGGGTCAGATTAGGAATCTTGCTACTTAAGAGAAGGCAAAGGAAAATGGCTGCACGCTAACGGCATGCACTTATCGATAGATCAGTACTGCTGCAATCGATGCTGCAGTGTCGATTGAGTGGGTCTGGTGAACTACACTGCCCCAAGAAGCATAAGGGAAGTCAACAGGAGACGCTCTCCTGTTGACACAGCACAGTGTAGCCACCGTGGTAAGTGGATCTAACTACGTCGACTTCAGTTACATTATTCACCCAACTGAAGTTGCATAACTTAGATCGATTTACCGCAGTAATGTAGACCAGCCCTTAGACTAAGCATATACAGAGAGAAAGGAGAAGCAAGCGGCGGAGAAACACAAGCAAAAGAGCAAGGGGACAGAGGAAAAAGAAAAAGGGCCAGGAGGGGAAATGAAATGAACAGGAGGTAATTTTTCCTAAAAGGAAACAGCTTATATCGAAGAAAGTTAAAGTTACCTAAATACTGTACTTGCCTAATATGACTTTTTCCACATAAACTACTGCTGTAGTTCCCACAAATATGTTTCGTGATTGCCATTAGGATCAGGCCTGGGAGGGCAAAGATCTGGCCACATGATGAAAATGTTTGAAAATCTTTAGTTTCATACAGATTGGTCATTACTGCATGTGGCTATTTCAGACGGATCAACAATAGGTAATCAGGAACAGGTAATCTGGTCTGTGGCGACTTGAGAAAGCAATAATAATATTTAGCACTAACATAGTATTTTAGCTGTGTTTAAAGCATCGTACAAGCATTAACTCATTTACCCTAAACACCCCTGTGAATTAGTCAAGTATTATTATGCACTATGTATTATTTATTAACAACACCATTAAGAAGTCAGTAGATTCCTGTATTTCTTTCACTCACATCTTATTCCCCCCTCTTCTTTCTTCTGAATACTGAGCACATTCCTCTTCTATCTGCTTTCCCTTCTATTGTTTCTGGGCTTCTTTGTTCCCATCACAACCACAGGATACAATTAGCACAAGGTCACTCTAGTTCCACAGAGATTTTTGGGCACTTGAGAGAATGTGTCCCTCAGCTAAGTAACACAAACTCTTCTTTTATTTCTAGTGTATATTATTGTACAAGCTAGATGATAACAGTCACTCATTCTGAGACCTTGGAGAACTGAAATATCAAAATTAAATAATACATAGGGCCTTATAAAACCCTCAAAGAGAAAAACCTACCAACGGTGTGAACTTTTATCTAACCAGTGCATACACACACCCCTCTATGTGTCTCCCCTTGGGAAGGACAGATATTCAAAACAAAATAAAGCAGCAGAGCCAAAAGTCAATGATGCAGTGACCCCACATGACGATACAGATACATCACAGCAAGAGGTGACGTATTACGTTTAACACATCTATGGAGTGCTTCCCTTAGTTCTTCAACAAGTGCAATGTGTGTAATAAAATCTCTATGAATTTTTGGAAGTCGGAGAAAGGCTAGATCAAATGGCTTACACCCAACCATCAATGTCAGCAAACAGCATTAATTTAATCCACATAAATTGCAGATATGTGATATGAAGAAAACGTTCACACACACTCTATACTGCCAGTTTAAACTAACACATTAGCTCCTTCTCTGCTGATTTAGGATACAACTCCTGTCAGGTTTCAAAGTGGTAGACGGGTTATAGTCTGTATCAGCAAAAAGAACGAGGAGTCCTTGTGACACCTTAGAGACTAACAAATTTATTTGAGCATAAGCTTTCGTGGGCTAAATTACCTGGTCAATTACTGTAGAACTTCCCAGTGCTACATTTTCCAAAAGCAAATGCTGAGCAGACAGGGCTCTTTCCTCTTAGGACAGCACTTTCAACTTTTTAACTAAACTGTTAAATCTGGTCCATTCATCATTAAGGATGCTGCTTCTTTTTGACAGAAAACAGTACTCCAAGAAAGATAATGATTTATTTGCTCATCTTGCCAAAAAATGTACTAACAGGAAAAGCGGGACAAACTTATCTGTTTAACTGTAAGAACCTGAGAGAAGTAAATTTCCACAAGTGAAGTGCACACATTTATCTATTAGGCTTGGAGCCTCTGCATAAGATGGGAATGCAAAAACAGAACAATATTTCACCTAATTTCTGGTCTTCCCCCCCTTAACAACTATTGAGACCTTTACATAATTATCTCTTACCTCAACCTATCCACAGCCCCAATCAACTCATTTACCTGTCCAGAGAGGTGGAAAACTGCCCTTGATCTATCTGTCGAGCAAGAATAATTTAGCACTAAATGGGATTTTTAAAAGTTCTGTGGATTATTTAAATCTTTTATCTAAAGCCACTAGGAATTTCTAGACAAGTCTGATTTCCTTTTAAAGCTCAGAATCAAAGAAGCTACAAAAATAATGGAATTCCTTTAATTCACAATTGTGAAGCGTTCAGATGAAGGGCAGAGAACCAGACAAATTCCCCCTAGTGTCTTTGGAAACCCTGCTGCTCTTGAGCCTGCCAGAACAGGAGTCAGAAGCCTAAACGGAGCTGAGGGCGGTATGCATCCAACACTCTGTGCTGTTGAAGTCATCAATGAAGACTGAGCAGCAGCACTATGGGATGGTAGTGCAAACACCAACTGAACTATGCAAACCAGCACTCACTGCCAAACTAGCATTTGTACCAGAAAACACTGGTCAGCCCTACTCAGGGTAAGTGCAAGCCGCACGATGGCACAATCACTTGTGCACCACTGGTAGCAACTTTCCACACTTCAGACACGCCGGGAGTCCACACAATGGTTGGGATCTCAAAATTCTCTAGGAATCTAAGCCAGCTGTGGGTAAGGGGCTCTTTTCACCCAAACTATTGTATGTAAACATCTCTGAACTCTCCTCCCCTTTACAATTCATCAACATATAACCAAGCAAATCAATTCTCCATTTCGCACTCGCATAATCTTTCCAGAAGAGATAACAAATATATTACACTACTAAATGTAGCAGATTAATATGCTGCATGAAGGCCTTTGAGTGCTCTGGATTTCGAAAAAAAAAAAAATCAACAAAGAAAAAGCTGAATCCACAGAAGAGACTTTAGAAATTCTAGTGAGTGAACATGCCTAGCAATTCCTTCAAGTGCCTGATTAGCATTTTGCTAAATCAAGCTTCAATAGTTAATGCCAACTTGGGGGCGGGTTTTTTTCACTTTACTGAATGTTTTAAGCCGCTGCCTTTAACATTTATTTCCACTCAGTCTCAAAGCAAAGGCAGCAATTGGTTTTCCCCACAGAAAACTGTAAGAACTGTTTAGCCCTACAGTATGAAATCAGTAGTATGTCAAACTGCTGTCCCTATGAGTGCCCAAGCTCCTGTACCAGAGTGCCACAATGAACAACAACTTCTCTTGAGAATGATCACAGCGCAGGTTATTTTCACGCTGTGGAGAAAGAGTAAAAAGGTAAATTTAGAAAGAAAGCAGGAGTTACTCTAGAAGGGATTCCGTGTCCCTCCACAAAATCCTCAGAGAGCCACACTCACAGCACCCCTGAAGTGCAGAAAAATTATTGCATTTCTTGCTGGTTCTCTTCCAGTTTCTACCATTAATCAGATGCCACTGTAGATCGTAAGATCTAATACTTGCCGACATGATTTCTGAGGAGTGTTTTCAGAGCAAAGAGAACATTGCCAGGAGTAACTGTTGTCTCCTTTTAGCCCCTTCTCATACATAAGAAGAAGGGGTGAAGGATGAGCCTGGACTCTGCCGGGTGAACTACAGCCCATGGATCTGATAATGGCATATGACAGAGTCTGGTTAGGGAGAAGCACACAGCACTCCTTTAAAAACATTGTTAGATAGCATCATGGGAACCACCAGCTCCCCTGATCATGCCTTGTAGAAGAAGGTAGTTAAATGCAGTGGACAACCAAGTCAATTCTTACTACAACCAGCCATTACCAGGACTTAAAATAAACATGCAGTAGGCTGAAGTATTTAATATATTGATGACAGGGTCAACACAGTGCTTCATATTGGCAAGTATTCCACAAGGCTGTGCTACAGGACCAATGTTTTCTCAGTAACTAATGAAAATCATCCACTAAGTTTGTCTCCATCCCTTTTTCTTGGAGTTCTGCCGCAGCCTTCTCAATTTCATTTTATTTTTTAAATATTTAAGTTCTCTTACTGTCACCTTCATAGTTGATTCAGACACTTCAGCTCTCTCTACCAAATGGCCTGGCATCACAGCCTCTCTGCAGTGCACACCCTCTGCAAGCAGGTCCTAAGCATCTCGAAATTCACAGAGTTTTGTCAGAAACACATTTGGTATAATTTGCTAGCTCCTTCTGGTTTCTATGGACCATTTGCCAGCTTCCACAGCTTCTTGGCAGTAATATCACATTAATTACTTTCTCTGATGACAAGTATGTTGAAATCCTTTAATATTTTCTATGCCAATATCTATTTTTGAGCTAAGGATTCTCACTTGAAAAGTTCTGAATATCTTGCAAGCTCTTGATTTCTTGCCAGTTTTCTTATGCTCTGACACCACATTTCTGCACATACCTCAGAGTTATCTCTAGTTTGCAGAGTGCCCTTCCATGTTCTGCCATGACATTGTTTCCTCTGGGTTTCCAACACATTTCAAATAACTTCTCACTCTATATAATTTTTTATACATTTTTTGTTTAACGTTTTAATTAAAAAAAAACTTCTTACATTTTGCAATCAGTCCCTGGAAGATGTTTTCTCTAGTTCTGAAGATGTTTTCCTTTTGCCTAGGAGACTGGAGGGTTTGTTGGAAAATGTTTTGAAGAGCTATTTTATTTAATGCAGCTACAGTATTAATTTATATGAAGGTAATAAGAAGAAAATGACTTGTGGTGGATGAATGACTGGAACTCCCCAGTTCCAAATAGTTTCAACTAATTGTAGGACTAAGGGTCAGTTTTAGTTTCAAAGTCTAGGCCAGCATATTTAGTGGTAGCTGTTGAAACTCTTCCCATACACGCAGTAGCAATTTCTTCCACACTTAAAAAACTGCTCTGAAAAAGTAAGCAGAAATCATTACATAGGTGCTGAAGTATTTATTTCCATTTGAACTGGAATTTTAAGTGTCGACTGTTGCATTGTGTTTAACTACTCTGAACAACTATAAGTAAATCTCACATGGCGGGGGTGGGGGGGGAGAGGGGGAATAAAATTCTCAGACAGTTGTAAGACAACCTGCATTTTTTAAGTGACTATATAAAGAAAAGTTATACTTCACGCGAATCCCTAACAGCTATTTCATCTTTGTCAAGGTTCCTTCCCCACTCTGAACTCTAGGGTACAGATGTGGGGACCTGCATGAAAAACCCCCTAAGCTTATTTTTACCAACTTAGGTTAAAACTTCCCCAAGGTACAAACTATTTTACCTTTTGCCCTTGGACTTTATTGCTGCTACCACCAAGCGTCGAATATATAACAGGGAAAGAGCCCGCTTGGAAACGTCTTTCCCCCCAAAATCCTCCCCAAACCCTACACCCCCTTTCCTGGGGAAGGCTTGATAAAAATCCTCAACAATTTGCATAGGTGAATACAGACCCAAACCCTTGGGTCTTAAGAACAATGAAAAAGCAATCAGGTTCTTAAAAGAAGAATTTTAATTGAAGAAAACAAGAAAAAGAATCACCTCTCTAAAATCAGGATGGTAAATACCTTACAGGGTAATCAGATTCAAAACATAGAGTGTCCCTCTAGGCAAAACCTTAAGTTACAAAAAGACACAAAAACAGGAATATACATTCCATTCAGCACAGCTTATTTTATCAGCCATTTAAACAAAACAGGTTTCAGAGTAGCAGCCATGTTAGTCTGTATTCGCAAAAAGAAAAGGAGGACTTGTGGCACCTTAGAGACTAACAAATTTATTTGAGCATAAGCTTTCGTGAGCTACAGCTCACTTCATCGGATGCATGAAAGCTTATGCTCAAATAAATTTGTTAGTCTCTAAGGTGCCACAAGTACTCCTTTTCTTTAAACAAAACAGAATCTAACACATACCTAGCTAGATTACTTACTAAGTTCTAAGACTCCATTCCTTTTCTGTTCCTGGCAAAAGCATCAGACAGAGAGAGCCTTTGTTTCTCCCCCCCTCCAGCTTTGAAAGTATCTTGTCTCCTCATTGGTCATTTTGGTCAGGTGCCAGCGAGGTTATCCTAGCTTCTTAACCCTTTACAGGTGAAAGGGTTTTTCTTCTGGCCAGGAGGGATTTTAAAGGTGTTTACCCTTCCCTTTATATTTATGACAATCTTCATATAACCTTTGAAAGTCTACAGAAATGTGAGGGCTCATTCAAAATGAATAATATAGTAACAAGCCTGACAATGATTCAGCTCAGCATTTTACATTGGCTGACTGATTATAATGGCCTACAGTGAAGCACAAGTCAGGCAAGAAAGCTATCTGTACTTCATCAACCAAAAAGGGAAAAAGGCACCATGATCTGTAAGATGAATGGCTACCAGGGAAAACTCTATCAAGTACGGAAGTTTACCAAATTCATTTTTAGTCAAAGTATATTTGGAGAACAGATATATGGCAGCATTTTTATTAACTAGATTTAAGACACAAACAACTCTACTAATTCTAAACCTCACATTATCTGTTACAGTAAGAGATAACTAGATATTTTGTTGAATTGTGGAGTGTCAGCTGGGCATATTTTGAGAGAGAGAGAGAGAGAGAGAGAGAGAAATAATAATAGCACAACTGTTTCTCCAAATGATCTATTAAATAAGTTTGAAGAACCCTGGAATATTTTATACATTGGAGACACACACAGGCACAGGAATACTCTGACCCACCTTCTGAAAAGGATCATCCTTACTGTGAAATCAGACTGCTATTAAAGTCATGAGCCAACATAAGTTAATCACCACAATGAAACTTTGTCCCAGGAAAGATCAAAGCAACCAATACCTCTGTAAGGCGCTTGACCTGATTATTTCCAAAAACTTTCATCAGATGAAACATACAAGACATTTAATGGCTGCCTTTCATTGCACTGTTTTAGGGCCATTTAAAGATCTGTTGATAATTTCCTCTCTATGCACTTATCAAAGTGTGTTTTAGAGGAACTGCAAGAGGAAATTTGCATTTTTTTTTTTTTTTCAGAAAATGGCAAATTTATAACATTACTTAACGCTCACTTTTCAATCCTTAGGATATGGGAACAAACAAGTTTATTCAGACTAATAGGCACTCCTTGTTCTTCATCAGTGCACTCAATTTCAATTAGGGTTCACCTCCAAGACATTAAACCCATTGCATTGTTTCTGTAAAATTTAATAACATTCTTGATTATAAAGGTTAACAACAGGTGCAACTTAAATGAAAATCATTAGCTTATGCTTTAGACCGGTGGATTTCTGAATGCCACCAGGGATACCAAGGGAAATTGTGGGCTGCCCGTACTTTATCACCCATCTAAAAACTGTATTTTTAATTTCCTGTAAAAGCTTTTGACGTAGTCTTGGCTACAACACAAAATTATCTTTAGGAACAGATATCAGCCCAGAGCTGAAAACTTTCCCTATGAAATACTGCCCCCTTGTGTCAGTCTATAGTTTACCATGGCTGGGGTGTGGAAACATAGTAAGTCATAGAAGTCTGTGTTTCTTTGAAACTCAAGCCTTTTCTACACAAATGTAGACTCAGAGTTTAAGGTCAGAAGGGACCATCATGGTCATCTTCTAGTCTGACCACCTATACATTGCAGGCCACAGAACCTCACCCACTCCTGAAATAGACCCCTAACCTCCAGCTGAGTAACTGAAGACCTCAAATCACAGTTTAAAGAAAGACTTCAAGTTACAGAGAATTCACCATTTACGTGATTTTAAACCTGCAAGTGACCCATGCCCCATGCCGCAAAGGAAGGCAAAAACCCCCCAGGGTGTCTGCCAATCTGACCTAGGGGAAAATTCCTTCCCGACCCCAAATGTGACAATCAGTTAGTTAGAGCCTGAGCATATGACTGCATCCTGAAAGTAAGGAAATGCCTAAAGAGCCACAGTTTTGTGACACCGTTCTGTGGGATTTTGCTCCTTTTCACCCTAATGTTCTTGTGCATATTCCCATTTTTAATGAATGGCCGCACAGCATCATTTTGTACAGAAAAGTGTCCAATGTAAATGAGGAATAAATTCCAGTGTGCACATTGATTGGTCAGATCTCATTTGAACGAGAAAGACCGATTGAATGTGCTTGTTTCAAAATCCCCATACACACAGTTGAAATAATTGAGTTCCTAGAGCTTTGAGACCATGTAACTTGGTATTTGAGGCAAACTTTCAAAACCACAATTCCCTCTGGATGGAGAGTAACAGAGATCATCTACTACATAAACAGATGAAGTCCTTCATAGTTAGAGTGAGAAAAACAGGACTAAGGAGAAGTCTTTGGGCTGCCTTTTTAGTTTTGGTTAAAAAAATAGATATCAATTTTAGATGTATTTAAGGGCTTTAGTAATTCTGGTATGTGGATTTAGTCTTTTCTACACACTTAGCATAGACAAGTGAAAAGCAGATTCTCATTCTATGTCTAACACTGACAGGCACAAAAGAAGATAGATTTAGTGACATAAGAAGAGCAGAAATCCAAAGGCGAATAGAATAAAGAACAAAAGCTGAATCATTACAGTGTGTATGGTAACACCCACTGTTTCAGTTCTCTGTGTATATAAAATCTCCACACTGTATTTTCCACTGCACGCATCCGGTAAAGTGAGCTGTAGCTCGCAAAGGCTTATGCCCAAATAAATTTGTTAGTCTCCGAGGTGCCACAAGGACTCCTTTTCTAAAAGCTGAATAGTTATTTTGCACATACAGCGGTTCCGTTGAAGATATTCCACAAGGAATAGACAGTATTGAGAAAAACAGGTACAGCAGGACACTGCTTCTTCCAATTGGGAGACGGCCCTTGTATGTGTCAGCTTCTAGGTGGAGAAACTACCACAGAATCAACTACAAAGACGGCTGCACATTCACCCTATCAGAAAGACAGATGCTGGTATTGCTAATACAGAAAGACTGTTTTAAAAAAATATATTAAATAAAAATCACAGAGTAAGAGGAGGCACATAGCCAATAACAAAAACTTACAGAATTGGCTTGTAAAATATCCACAAACACTTTCAGCAGCATAATTTGCTATTGCTAGTGGCAAAGAAATGTTTATACGTGACCTCAGTGTCACAATCTAGTACCCTGTGTTCTTGCCTATGTAATGTACATTAAAGAGTTTACTTTGTTCATTAGATCCTGGCCACTAATATATTTCAATCTGGTTTGTGTAAATCTTGTTTGTTTAAAAATCTTCTATCCACCACTTCATCAGCAAAAACACAATAGGATTATAAACCCATCATTATTTTTGAGAAATCTAAGCAGAAATTGTCCAACTTCCAATGTTCATTAAACTGAAATAAGAAGGAAGCACAAACAACAAAAAATAACCATTAAACAAAGCATTTCAGTTAAAATATGATTGCAATTACACAGTGAAAGATTCTTCCAATTACCACATAACTGAGCTGGATATATAGCTGCAAAACTGACCTCATCGCCAAGGAACGGAAGTGTTCAGAACACAAGATAATTCATTTGCTGCCCTGAGAGAATTCTTCCATTTGGTCTTTAATTAGTAGTTTCAGCCACAAAACATCTAAACTCACAAGGAAACTGCCATACTGGTACAGGCTACTTAGCGAACTATCCTGTGTCCAGTAGCACCATATGCTGGATGCTGCAGAGGAAAGTATTAAACCCGCGTAGTGTCCTAGCACCTTGTAGAATATTATGGAGGAGATTTTCTCCCTGACCCTAGCTGTGCTTGGTTTTTATGTTCTGAAGCATGAGGACGAATGGCTCCTGTAATCTTTGTCCGAGGCACTATAACTGTAGATGTTGTTCTTATTCTTTTACCATAAGAAAAAGAATGGTTCATCCAGATATTTAAAAAAAACCTACTTTCGAAGGTGCTCATGTTCTTTCAGGAACAGCTCTGTTCTTCTATTGTTCACACCGGACCCACTTTTATATGACCTAAGATTTAAAAAAAAAAGTGAAAAACACTTTTGACAGAAATACTTTTCACAAGGCAGCATTTATTGATCTGCTTGTATCAGGGCTGTCGATTGATCACAGTTAACTCACGCGATTAAATAAAAAAATTAATTTTTTAATCGAGATTAATAGCCATTTTAATCTCACTGTTAAACAATAGAATACCAATTGAAATGTATTAAATATTTTGAAGGTTTTTCTACATTTTCAAATATATTGATTTAAATTACACCACAGAATATAAAGTGTACAGTGCTTATTTTATATTTCTTTTTACAAATATTTGCACTGTAAAAATGATAAACTAAAGAAAGTATTTTCAATTCACCTCATACAAGTATCGTAGTGCAATCTCTTTGTCGTGAAAATGCAACTTACAAATGTAGATTTTTTGTTACATAACTGCACTCAAAAACAAAACAATGTAAAACTTTAGAGCCTACAAGTCCACTCAGTCCTACTTGTTGTTCAGCCAATCGCTAAGAAAAACAAGTTTGTTTACGTTTACAGGAGATAATGCTGCCCACTTCGTAACTGCGTCACCAGAAAGTGAGAATAGACTTTTGCATGGCACTTTTGTAGCTGGCATTGCAAGGTATTTACTTGCCAAATATGCTAAACATTCCTATGCCCCTTCGTGCTTCGGACACCATTCCAGAGGACATGCTTCCATGCTGACGACACTCATTAAAAAAATAATGCATTAATAAAATTTGTGACTGAACTCCTTGGGGGAGAACCGTAGGTCGCCGGCTCCGTTTTACCTGCATTCTGCCATATATTTCATGTTATAGTAGTCTCAGATGATGACTCAGCACGTGTTCTTAAAATGAACAACTTTTTGCTGCAGATTTGACAAAACTCAAAGAAGGTACCAATGTGAGATTTCTAAAGATCGCTACAGCACTCAACCCAAGGTTTAAGAATCTGAAGTGCCTTCCAAAATCTGAGAGGGACAAGGTGTGGCGCATGCTTTCAGGAGTCTTAAAAGAGCAACACTCAGATGCGGAAACTACAAAACTCGAACCACCAAAAAAGAAAATCAACCTTCTGCTGGTGGCATCTGACACAGATTATGAAAATGAACATGATTCGGTCCACTCTGCTTCAGATTGTGATCGAGCAGAACCTGTCATCAGCTTGGATGCATGTCCTCTGGAATGGTGGATGAAGTATGAAGGGACATGTGAATCTTTAGCGCATCTGGCGTGTAAATATCTTGCAACGCTGGCTGCAACAGTGCCATGCAAATGCCTGTTCTTTCAGGTGACATTGTGAACAAGAAGCAGGCAGCATTATCTTCTGCAAATGTAACCAAACTTGTTTGTCTGAGCGATTGGCTGAACAAGAAATAGGACTGAGTAGACTTGTAGGCTCTTAAGTTTTACATTGTTTTGTTTTTGAATGCAGTTGGTTTTGGTACATAATTCTACATTTGTAAGTTCAACTTTCATGATAAAGAGATTGCACTACAGTACTTGTATTAGATGAAATTGAAAAATATTATCTCTTGTTTTTTACAGTGCAAATATTTGTAATCAAAATAAATATAAAATGAGCACTGTACACTTTGTATTCTCTGCTCTAATTGAAATCATTATATTTGAAAATGTAGAAAACATCCAAAAATATTTAAGTAAATGGTATTCTATTAACAGTGCGATTAATCGCGATTAATTGTTTTAATTGCGCAATTAATCGTCATTAATTTTTTTAATCGCTTGACAGACCTAGCTTGTATGTTAAATTCAGTTATTTCTAAATCACCAAATGGAAAAGTCTCAGGATCATTAAAATACCCTTTTTTAAATTGCTAGACTAAACCATAGAAAATGGATTTAAGTGTTGTACCCTACCTATATATATACCTACCTACATACATACACACACACATATACATATATATACATACACACACAATTGTCCAAGTGCAAAATGGAACCCAACCCTAACTAGAGAGAGGCTATAATAAATCAGTACAGACAACTTTCTCCCAGTTTCACCTGGGCTCAAAATAACCTCTCTCAGAAAAGAGTTTGCTATTTTCCCATTCAGAAGCATGTTCTAATTTCTCTTTCCCTGAGGGAAACATTCTGAAATGTACACTGGATAGATAAAGGAAAGGCAGGTGCCCTCTGCTGGTGTTTCAGAAAGACTCACTAGGGGGTTGTAGAAGGAAAAGTAAACTTCCAATTCATATCCAGGCTTAATTATATTACAAACACCTGAGGTTTGTTTTTTAGAGATTCACTGAAACACATTCTGGAGCCCACCCTAAAATCAAGGATTTTTGCCACTAACTTCAATGGAAGGAGCACTGAGCCTGTATCTGAACACAGTTCTGCTTGTTTACTATTACAGTTTATTGCTACCAGGGAAGTTCACATGAAAACACAATCTTTGCTCCTAAAAGCAGTAAATGCTCCTGCTGCGATCCCCTCACGTGAAGTTAAAATGGTTGTGAGGTCTGTGTTGTCACAAAGAAATCCAACTCAAGGTGAGGAATATAGAAAAGCAGAAGAGTGCCTACAAAACAGAAGATCCTATATTTCAAGCAAAGACCCCTAGAATTAAATCTAGGGAAGAGACAGAGTCAAAAATAGGACAGTGGGGATAGGCAGAAGCATTTCTCAGAAGGTTTTTCAAAGATTAACTTTTGCCTCATGGAGAGTCTTTATCTGTGGTTTACATCCACAGCTGTTAAATATGATCTCAAACAAGCATGCTAAACAGCTCAATTCGCAAATGCAATTTGCATCTTTTAAAAGCAAGTAATAATGATTACAAGCTGCTTGTATCAAAAGTGAATTTTGAGACAATCATATAGCCAGATCTGATTGAAACAACTCATTAATTCAACCTGAAACTTATGGCAATTACTCCAATCAGAATAGTCTTTTTCTTCACTTTATATTGGAAGCTTTTGACCCTCCTTTAAACATATACTAATTCATTTGATTTAGGGAAGCACACATCCCACACTACTGGAAAGGAGAGCCAGGAGTATTTTTAGTCCTGGAACATTTGGCTAATAGATTTAGTTTCAATGTACAGCTTCATAATACGCCCAACAATGTACTTGAAATGAGCCATCTCTGAAAGAAGCGCTTTAAAAAATCATGCAAGATGTCTCAGAAAACAGGGTGATGGTTCAAAAAAATATGCTTCTTCCAGTCAGGACAAGAGAAGTGTTCAAGTCTATTGCTATTGTTTATACTCAGACTTACTCAATATCTTTCCGTACTGATCCCAAGAGATTTTCCCTTTCCCGCACTGCCATAAAGTTGGTTTTGGTTTTATGGAATTCATGTGTGTAATCCTATAACAAAAGAAGTATTTCAGCGCCATTAGATCTCGACAAGGGCAACACTCTGCCAACCAAGATCTGACTAACAGGTACTAAATAGACAGAAAACTAGCCAATAAAAAGGCTAGTAAAAATGGAAAATAGGCTTGAAAGTTTTATTACTTCTATGGCATTACAGTACTTGCTTAATAATGATCTCAATGGTTACGGTTATACTGGAACTTTCATTATAACCCCCTCCTCGTTTTCACATAAAATAAGAATGGCCAGACTGGGTCAGACCAATGGTCCATTTAGCCCAGTGTCCTGTCTTCCCTCTGAAGATTGTGGCATTGGCCACTGTTGGAATGAACAGAACAGAGCAATTATTAAGTGACTCATCCTGTCATCCAGTCCCAGCTGGTGGCAGTCAGAGGTTTAGGCACACACAGAGCATGGGGTTGTGCCCCTGACCTCCTTGGTGAGTAGACATTGATGAACCTATCATCCATGAACTTATCTTAATTATTTCTGATCCCAGTTATACTTTTGGCCTTCACAACATTCTCTGGCAATGAGTTCTGCGGGTTGGCTGTGCACTGTGTGAAGTACTTCCTTAAGTTTGCTTTAAATCTACTGCTTATAAATTTCATTGCATGACCCCCTGGTTCTCGTGTTATGTGAAGGGGTAAATAACACTTCCTTATTCACTTTCTCCACATCAGTCATGATTTTATAGACCTCTATCATATCCCCTTTTAATCATCTCCTTCCTAAGATAAACAGCCCTAGTCTTTTTAAATTCTCCTAGTATGAAAGCTGTTCCAAACCCCTAATCATTTTTGCTGCCATTCTCTGTACTTTTTCCAATTCTAAGACATCAGAATCCCGTTTATTCGAGCCTCCATTACCAGGCTCTCCATATTATCTGAACAACCAGCAGGAACAAATTAGTACTGCTGTTGTTGCAACTTAAAATGATCATCTCTGCATTTTTAAACACTGCTTCTGTTTACTCGTAATGGTTTATGTATCCTGTAAAGAAATGTTTTAATGCTTGAGTTTATCATTTCTGCATTTTAAAAACTGGTACTCTTCACTAGAAGTACCGCGTCATGTAAATAAACACTGTAAATAACGAAGGGGGCTAGGTTTTAATGCTTTGTAATGATTATCATTTTTGCATTTTTTAAAAAATTGTACTGTTTGTGATGTTATATTTAAACAAGCTAAACAGAGATGGCGTCTTGTGTAACATTAAACAGACTTTGTAGATGGTCCCTATAATGTTCAGGGTTAAAGAGTAAGGAGTCTTTGGACACAGAGTCAGTTTGCTGAAGTTGATAATATTTAAATCTCTCGGTATGAAATCTACCAATAATTCAATTACAAGACTTCATAGATGATCACACTTTATTGCACTTTGTTTGTTCTTGTCGTTTTAAGGCAATAGCATCAAATGGGATCTTAACTGAAGATCTGACAACTGGTTTTAATGCAGATTTCGTTATTCCCCCCTCAGCAAAGGAAACACTGAGTACTACAGCGAAAAGGTCCAAGCCGAAAGCCTTTCTAGAAAGGCAACATCAAATAGAAACTGGATGTCGGCTTGTGCAGAAGCCTTGCACTCCCTGCGTGACATATTTGTGAAGCTAGTGAAGGAACACACACATTCAAATACTGAGAAATTGTGAAACTTCCTTAATAATTTTACATCAAGACCAGGTAGTCACTAAACCAGGAAAACTGCACAGACCTCTTGGGACCTATGGCATATTCATCTTTTTGTTCATTAATTTTAGCTGCATTTAAAACCTTTGAATACGAGGTTCACTTTTATATTCAATGCTTTCAATTGCTTATTTCAACAGCTTCCCTGGGACAGCTTTTTCTTCATCTGAGAGTCCGAACTGTAATTAAGTTTATGTAACTACTGGATGCTAACAAAAAATAGAGTAGAATAAACCCAAGCCTGAAAACTTTACATCACAGACCAAAAATAGCTTCCTTATATCATTTTTGAAATATATAGAAAACCAAGAAGGTAAATGTTATAAAGATGACCATTTTAAGATAGAATTATTTAATCATTTGTATCCACACAGTGTACAAAACCACAACAGTTGTGGGTAAGATTATTTCCTTTTGGTTATTAGGATCCTATTTTCTATAACCTTCCCTTGCAGCATATGAGACAAAGATGTCTTTTCCATCAGACATTTTAACCTGCTTTGCATTGGTCACAACTAAAAACTGATAGCATTTACTTTTCAGCGACACAGCATCCCTCAAACTTCTCCCTGCCAATCAACATTGTAGGGTTTGGGTTTTGTTTTGTTTTTTTTTTTAACATTTTTATACACACGCACACACACACCTACAAGAGTATTTGGATTTTGTGTGAGGTCAGATCACTAAGTATCACTCCCAAGTATTATTACAATGAAGACACAGCGTAAAAACAAGTAACAAATGTATTGCATGCGACTTACCTGCAATATGTCTCTGTGACGCTGTAACGTGTGCATCAGTGCTGCATTCAGGGATGGGACTCCCGCGCTGTTGGTGTACTCTGCCATTTTGTCATTTATTCCAGTAAGCTACAGAAAACAACCAAAAACCAAAGGGACAGTTTTCTGTAATGGTGCTACAATGCTGGTTAACATGTTTTCAGTGAGGTATTTACCAACCACTGTTACCAGTGTTACTAAACATCTTGTTTTGTTTAATGGAGGTGTACTGCAATCTGTGTCATCAAGTGCGCATTCTACAGCCTATGCAGGAACGTTATATCTATTAAAGTCTTCAACGCCCTATCAGGTATTGAAATAAGAATATGACAACTCATTTACCTTTCCCAGAAGTTGCTCAATCTCCACTGCCATGGTTTCAAACATTCGGTCTTGGCTCGACCCATTTAAGAGAGGAGTTGTGTCAGAACTAAGGGGAAAAGAGCAGCAGCAATTACTGAAAGGCACAACATCCTTTTGTGACAATTCGGACACAACGTGTCAATATCAGACATAAATACAAGGGCAATTTTATTTTCTAAATAGGTTCCTAAAGTCAGAAATTAAATTTAGAAAAAAGATACATTTTCCCCTGTATCAACTGCCTCATTAGTCCAATACCTCAGTTAAAATACCATGAGATATATACCCCGCAAACAGTCTAAGGCCACGTCTACACTAACAAGCTTACAGAGGCACAGGTGTCCTGATACAGCAGTGCTGCTGTAAGAGCGCTCGTGTAGCCGTGTTATGCTAACGGGAGAGAGCTCTCCCATCGACGGAATAAAACCAGCTCAGCAAGCTGCGGTAACTATGACGGCAGAAGAAGCTCTGCGGCCAACACAGTGCTGTGCACACGAGCACTTCTGCTGGCAAAGCTTATGTCACCTGCGGTGGGGGTTGTTTTTTTCACACTGCTGAGCTATGTAAGTTTTGCCAACATAAGCACCAGTGTAGACACGGCCTTACTTCCCTCTAGAAGCGAGTATCTGGTACTGAATCATACTGCACCTCACGTCAGAAATCATTACTTGCCGAACAATGATGTTTCTTTCCCACACTGTTCTTTATTATTCCATTTTAGCAGGAAAGTGGGTTTCAATATTAGTATGTTATAATTACGTAAATGTACATTTTAAACAAGAACATGCCACAGAGAAAAATTGGGATAAACTGTGTTTTCTACATAGTCCATCTCCCCTATGCTTGTCAAAGCAGTTAAAAATTATACAGGGAAAAAAAATCACACACAAGCAAGGGGATAGGAGCGAACACACAAAAGACCAACACCTGTAAGGTAACAGCTTACATCTTTTGAAGGCAATACTCTTTTCTCTGGTAACCTGCAATTATGGAATAGGAAGAGGAAAGAAAACTAGTGTCTTTTCTACCGTCCATCTTTCTCTCTGGAAGTGAGAAGTCAGTGGTATGTCCAAGTTTCTGGCAAACACTGCACAATACAACTCTGGCAACATGAGAGAGAGAGAGATGGAGCAGGCAGGGGTGGCGGCAGCAGCCCTGATTCAGGAAGGGAGTAGTGACTCCTGGCGCTGCTCTTGGGCTTCGTCTGGGAAACAGATTCTGGGTCACTCTGCTCACCCTGAGCAATGTTAGAAGAGACTCATTCAATCTGACAATACATTTAGACTCAATCCATTTTGGTGTTCTCTCTTTGGAAACACAGCAAGAGAGAGAACTGTTGTGCTAGGAGAGGGGGAATGTGGCTTTCAAGGGGTAGGACTGCAATCTACTAGTACTTCTTGGGAAAGGCAGATAAAACAAAGACAATCAGACCAAGGTTTGTTTCTGTGGATTGGGGGGAGTGAAGAGAAAATGAGAACACAATTAACTAACACTTGGCAGTCAAGTTGGGCGGCTTCCATTTAGGTGTCTTAAGCTCTATGATTATTTGTCTGGCAGAAACACGGACAGACCTCAATCAGGGATAAGGCCCCACTGGGCTGGGTGCTACACACAATAAAACATGCACTCCATGCCACAAAGAGCCTACTGTTTTAGCCTCTAAGCAACAACAGGTGGACACAAATGGAACCTGGAAGAGGGGAGAAAGAAGGAAAAGATGACAGTGACACAGTCATGTTCAGAATGAGCAGCAGAGGTCACAGTACACGGGATGCCTAGACATTGTTGAATATTTGGTAGGCAACCCAGTAGAGGGGAGCTTTAGGGAAGGTTTTGAAGGATGAAGATTTCTCTCACTTTAGGATTGGAGCGAGTTCCAGAATGACTCCCATTGCAATAGACACATAATTAATATACAGTGACTGATCAAGACAAGGCTGCATGTGCATAGGCACCATTTATGAAGTTAATAATGTAACTGTCTTCACATTTCAGAAAGAATTAGAGTCTGGTCCTCAAGGTGGAGAGACTTATAAAACTTAACTATGCTTGACTGGGGAACGCACATAAACCTGACACTAGCAGATGAAGAACATTTATTAGCTCTTTTGGTAAAAGGCTTATTTTTAAAAAGGAGTTCTCACTAGTAATCCTGAAGGAAAACTTGAAACTAATGGCTGTACCTGTATGGGTTAGAGCAGAGGGCTCAGAGTCAGAACTCCTCAGTTCAAACCCCAGCTCTGCCATGTATTCACTGTGCAAGCCTGGACAAGTCACAACAGCTCTGTGCCTCAATTTCCTCATCTTTACAATGGGTAGTATAATGCTAGCCAGACCACATGCAGATTTGATCAGCTCAAAGGCTGGAAAGCAGTTTGGATACTGATGAATTGAGCCTAAGTCCTTAAAAAACTGCAAAATGTTTTCTAAACCAATATACAACTTGAACACAGACGGTGCAGCAAGTTGTACTGCCATACTCAAGGACATAACCCCACTATGGATTACCACAAATACAAATTAAATCTTAAACATAATTCCTCCTAATGATTTACATCATGCTAACAACGCTCCAGTGTCCTTGATCCATTTGTGGTGCCCATTCACCACCACATCAAGATCAGCATATGGTTCCTAATGCCCAGGAAGGACTATTCTAATGAGCTACTTGAAAAACTAAGCAACAAACAACAAAGAAAAGTGGAAGATTAAATGAATCAAGAGTATTTAAAGCAGCCTTTTAAAAAAACATTAAGGAGTCTGTTAGTACCTATACCTGTCGCGTCTTCCCTCTCGGGCGCTGCTGTGACTGTAGCTTGTGCACAGTTTGCTAAAGGAGACCAACTTCAGATCAAGCTCATTCTCCAGCTGTCTAGCCTGTTTCCTGAGATCTGGATAAAACAACACGATAAATATGAAAGGTTAACAGGTCCCTTTACAATCCAATATGTTTGGGATTTGCTTTTTTACAACAAACCATTTTGGGTGCATAACAAAGGAGAGGAAGTCAGAATAAGAGACAACATCATTAAAAATAAGAAGTCAGGCAAGATATGTTACAAAAGAGATTAAATGCCTAGATGTATGCACAAGTCATGAAAATACAGAAGTAATAATTGTTCCTCACAGCAGATCAGACTAGTGACCCAGAGACTTAGCCAGGATGGAGAAGCCCTCTCGTGGTTATTTAGAACTGGACTGAATGAAGTACTGGAGAACACGCTGTTTAGATTTTTAAGCTCCATAGGTTAGGAACCATGTCTTCTGCTGTGTTTTACATGATGCCACTGTTATCAGTACACATCATTATAAAGAAACATCCCAGCATTTGACACATGGCCTAAATGATCTCCCTGGTTACTAGTGTCTACGAATATTACGCAGTATGGTCTCACCTACACACAAGACCAAGTCAGCTATGGCAAGTTAGAAACTACCAAGTTTCAGCCAAGTAAATTGGAAAATCCCAGTTACAAATGTCTCTAAGGAATTCAGGCACACAATTCCCACTGCCTTGTATGCTCCTAATTCCCTTTGGCACTTCTGAAAATCTCCATCGAAAGTTTACCAGCTGCTCCCCTCCAGTAAATATCAGCTCAGTTCTCTTCTGGGGCGTAATAGGACTCAAGTCCTCTTTAAATGCTAGTCACACTTTTACAGAGACATCATCAGGCTGAATGGGCCACAATCAGACCAGCTTTGTAGTTTTATACCTGCTTTTGCAACATCCAAGTCTTTACATGTCTTTTCCCCTCACAGGAAGATTTTTTTTTTCCCCCCCGAACACACTTCCTCATTAGCACAGCCTGATCTTATACTACTATTTACAACAACACTTTGATCAGTAAAAATTTTCAAAACCAAAATCCCACGCTTCCTCTCTTGGTCTTCATTAACTCTACCCTTTCCTGGTCATCCCCAGAAAAGCTTTCACAGTCATAGGAACACAGGATGTGTCAGACTAGATGACTGGTGCTTCAAGCTGGTATACCACCTTTAGGAGAGGAAGGCAAAATGTCCCATATTCAGCCTAGGCAATTGGTGGTAGCACACAGATAGGTTGTCAACTTTTTCACACCATAGACCATTTTAGAGAGATCTTTTCATGAACACTTTCCCATTCCTATCTCCAAAATTTGATTCACCTCTTCTGTAAAGCAACTACAGAGCTCTGGTTACAAGAATAAATCAAAGTAGGGCACTATTAAAGCAACAATATAGAAATAAACTTGTTTAATACAGCACAAGTGGATGCTGGGTTATCTCCCATTTTGAATTTGTGCTATTTGTTTCTTCTCCCCGGATACAGGACTTCACCTGTGCGAGAATCAAATTTGTCCTTGTTCCCTGCAACTTATCTTGCATGTTAGCTATACATCCAATTTCAGACTTTGTTGGCATACTGGTCAGCAATGAGTTTTCATCTAAGAAACCCACAGTACAAAGAGATGGGAAGCACATGCAACAGATGCAGAGATGAGACTTGGTTTTGCAATTTGCTGGTCAGAATGAAGCTTTAGAGAGTAGAAACCTTAAAAGAATCTGTGATGGGGCTAGAGCTAGCAAAATGCATTTGTGTTTGAAAAGTAGCAGATGCTTCACTAGAAGGACACGCGGCTCTCCAGGTCTCCTGGAAGCAATCAGCAGACCAGGCGGAAAATGGTTGCAAAGAGAGTATACGGAATGAGGAGAAGGAAATCCTTCTTGACCATTGCAGGCCATCAGTTTATGACTTTTAACATAAGTGCGACGCTACTCTCCTTTTTTCTGTTTTCAGCATATATTTACAGTAGTCTTGGGGTCGCAGAAATAAAGCATCCACAAACAGAAAACCAAACACACAGCTATATTTCTACAGTGTTAACACGGTCACGGTGCATAGTCCTATCAAAGCTCCCAAAGCCTGAAGAGACACAAGATACATTCAAGGACAGGGAGCAGTCAAGGTCCAACTTCTCTCCTAGGATCCTTGGCAAACTGAGCACTATGGCACCCTTCACCCTGGTCCCCAATCCCAGGACAAAACGTGTGGAAGACCTAGACAATGGCTGGGAAGGGTGAACTTTTCCAAACAGGCTCTCACAGAATTAAAGCAGCCGCCTGCCAAGGGCCTGAGCCCTGCATGAGCTCAAGCTGCTAAAGGTGGGGTCTTTTCTCCAGACAGAAGATCTCAGTTCAGCCTGAACCCCACCCCTCCCAGCCGTGTGTGTGTCTGGGGGCGTCCCCTTCCCACCCATGACTCAGAGAGAAACACCCCCAAAGGCAAGGCCGGTAATGGGACCCCAGGCCACACCTCACCCAGACAGGCCCCTGCTTCTCAATACCGTGATACCCCCCGCAGGGACACCCCTCCCCAGGCCACCCGCCAAGCCCCTCAGATCCACCCCCAGCTCCCCTGCTGAACCATCTCAGACCCAGCCCCCCCAAGTCCCCTCAGACCCAGCCCCCCTCAGACCCAGTCCATCTCTCCCAGACTCCCCCAACCCACCCCAGCTCCCCTGCTGAACCCCCTCACACCCAACCCCCCCCAAAGCTCCCCCCAAGTCCCCTCAGACCCAGCCCCCCTCTCCCAGACTCCCCCGACCCACCCCAACTCCCCTGCTGAACCCCCTCACACCCAACCCCCCCAAGCTCCCCCCAAGTCCCCTCAGACCCAGCCCCCCTCTCCCAGGGCCCCCCGACCCACCCCACCCCAGCTCCCCTGCTGAACCCCCTCACACCCAACCCCCCCAAAGCTCCCCCCAAGTCCCCTCAGACCCAGCCCCCCCCGACCCACCCCAGCTCCCCTGCTGAACCCCCTCAGACCCAGCCCCCCCCCGAACCGCCTCAGGGCCACCCCCAACCTCCAGGCTCCCCCCCAGATCCCCCCTCTCCGGGCCCCTCCCGCCCCAGGGCCCCCCCGCGCCGCACTGCCCCTCCCGCCTCACCTTCCCAGTAGTTGCTGCTGCTCCCCGCCGCCATGTTTGTTATCAACGTCAGCCTACTCCCGTCCCCGCGAGCCCTAGCGATAGAGACCAGGAGCCAGAGCGTCCCCCCGGGGCGCTGGGACCGACGGGACGTGTAAGCCTCCCCGCGCGTCGCCCCCTGGCGGCCCGCGCCGGCATAGCAGGGCTCTGCCGCCCGCCCGCCCGCCCGAAGGCTTCCGGAGGCGGCGCGGCGCGGGCTGGAGGTCCGGCCGCACCCGCGCGGCCCCCGCTCCATGTAACGCGCTTTCCAGGCCACCCCCCCGGCTCAGCACCCAGGGGACAGGGACCCCCCCCGCCCCAGCTGAGCACCCCGGCGACAGGGACCCGCACCCCCCCCGGCTCAGCACCCAGGGACCCCCCTCCCCAGCTCAGCACCCAGGGGACAGGGACCCCCCGCCCCAGATGAGCACCCGGGGGACAGGGACCCGCACCCCGCCCCAGCTGAGCACCCGGGTGACAGGGACCACCGCCCCCCGGCTCAGCACCCAGGGGACAGGGACAGGGACCACCGCCCCCCGGCTCAGCACCCAGGGGACAGGGACCGAGACCACACACCCCCCGGCTCAGCACCCAGGGGACAGGGACAGGGACCACCGCCCCCCGGCTCAGCACCCAGGGGACAGGGACCCCCCCGCCCCAGCTGAGCACCCCGGCGACAGGGACCCGCACCCCCCCCCCGGCTCAGCACCCAGGGACCCCCCTCCCCAGCTCAGCACCCAGGGGACAGGGACCCGCACCCCGCCCCAGCTGAGCAGCCGGGTGACAGGGACCCGCACCCCGCCCCAGCTGAGCAGCCGGGTGACAGGGACCACCGCCCCCCAGCTCAGCACCCAGGGGGCGGGGACAGGGACCGGGACCACCGCCCCCCGGCTCAGCACCCAGGGGACGGGGACAGGGACAGGGACCACCGCCCCCCGGCTCAGCACCCAGGGGACGGGGACAGGGACCACCGCCCCCCGACTCAGCACCCAGAGGTGCTGGAACAATTTTCACAGTGGAGGTGCTGAGAGCCATTGAACCAGAAACCACCTCAAGCCAGGGGGTGCTGCAGCACACCCAGCACTCCTCGAAGCAGCACCCCCAGATGGGACAGGGACCCCCACCCCGGGCTTAGCACCCACAGGATGGGATGGGCCCCAGCTCAGCACGAGCCTGCAGCAGGGCAGGGCTTGCCATGCGTGCCATGGTGCAAAGGGCACCCAGCCACGTAGGAGCAAACAGGCCAGGCCTACACAGAGGCAGCACCCACCTCCCCCACCAAGCACCAGCCATGCTGCCAAGCCCCAGCATCCAAATATCACCCAGCTGGCTTTAAAAAAAATCATTTTTAAAAATAATAATGAGCATAAGGTGTCTTTGGGCTGCTGTGGGGACGCTCAGCTCACACATCCACGCTTTTCCCCGAGCCTGAGGGTTACTTTAATTTAAACCAACCAAGTCCCCCATCAGCATGTGCCTCCAGGAGCAGAGGCTTTACAAGCACCACCAAATCTCCCAAGAGTTGGTAAGTGCCTGGGTGTGACAAGTCTACTCACCCTCTCCTCTACCCCTTTCCTAAGGGGCCAATCAGCTGCTGTACCTCCCACCAGCCTCCGCGGAGGTCAGTTTTACATCCAGGCTCCTACATTTTCATAGCAGTTTTGCAAGGCTCCATTTAGATTCTTAAGAAGCAGTTCTTAACGATTCAGTTAATTTGCACCATCTAGTCCTGGGGAATGGCCACTCACAAGAACTGCCGCCCATACAGGCTGCTTTCCCCCACAGAGGCCTCTGGCCCACAGTCAAGGGCTCCCCCCTCAAAAAAAAAAAAAAAGCCCAGCCCTCTTGTACCTGCTGCACATGAGCAGGGACCCTCCATCCATGATCCATGGGCAGTTCACAACATGTACAATAGCTACCTATTTCGAGGCAATAAAAGCAACAAACAGGACAGAGGGGTTTTTTGTCACTACCTTAGTGTGTTCTATACCAATATTATCTATTTAAGAGCAGCTAAGGTCCTTGGCATAACTATTGCTTGAGAACGCTGAGCGCATACAGCTCTGCTTTTACTTACAGAAGACACTAGGGGTGTCACACACAAAAAAAATTCCTTCAAACAGCGGGTAGGTATCCCCTCATCAGAGCTGTGTCCAGGAGCCTGTTCAATGTAATGTACAACAGCTGCAGTTGGCAAAGGCACCAATAGTTTCAGACCGATAGTTAATAGATACAATTACTACTTGGCAGTGGTCTATTACGAGACACCACAGCTTTGTAATAGGGCTGGCGTGAACAGCCTGAAATCTTCCTAGGTGTCTGTACAGCACCTAACCCCACAGAGCCCCACTCCTGACAAGTGCCTCCGGCTCCTATTACAGTGCAGCCCAGAACACTAGCAGGCCTGATACATCAGTAATAAACAGCAGCTCAGCACTTCACCTTGCCCTGCAGTTCCCAAGAGCCTCCTGGAGCTGTAGTAACATTCTTCATGCTGATTGCACCTGTTTTACTGCAGAAAGACCCATGCCTGGTCCCATGGCAGATAAACAGTCCCCTGGAGTTTAGCATGTAAACAGTCTTGGAGAAACCTCATTAACTACAGCTCACAGCAGTGCTGACAGCAGCCTACAGCACCCAAAGCAGTTGTCCTCAGAGCCAAGTTTTACAGCATTATCCTCACAAAGGCTTTAATTTTCCATTCACCTTTGCTATATGGGTGGGAAGCTGGCTGCTGGCCTCCAGTCCAGCACATGAGTTTGGGGCATTGTGTTGAGAGACAAAAGCAGTGAAGCAGCAGGTATGTGCCATTAGAGGGGCAGGACCCAGAAGGCAGGTGCGTAGTGAAGCACAAGCTATGGCTCACATAGATTTGAGTCTTAGAGGTGGCCCTGTTGGACACCACAGGTAGTTTAAGAAACAACAGGAGGTTTGAGAGGGAACAGGGACTGAGGGGCCCAAATCAAGAGCCTCTCACTCCATGCAGGCTAAGACAACAAGGTAGCTGCTTTGCCACTCTCATGAAAGTTACTAAGATTTCAGCCATCAGCACAAGAGACATCAAAATAATTTTAATAGAGTATTAGATCTCAGAATACATGTAAAAAAACAGCACGCTCCTCGTACAGAAAGTTCGGTCTCACATGGCACACAGATTGGCTTCTCTTAGTTAAGCTAAAAGTCAACCATTTTAAGTCCCTTTTTAAAAGTTTACTTTTGAAGGCACAGTGCATGGACTTATGCACTCCAGAGACAAGTGCATGCGGCTGGTGCTGGCACCTCCAGAAAAGCGGGGGGGGGGGGGCAGGGGTGCTGACAGTGGCTGTCAAAAATAGGTCAAGGATGGCATGGGGTGTTGCAAAAAGGGGCAGGGAGTGCACTTTGTTCAGAAAAATCAGTTAAAAAAAGCCAGCTGTCATTGGCATAGAAGAGCTGTACATTTGCCCATGGAGAACTAAGCAAAGAGACTCATCTGGTGCAGTCTCCCACTCAAGTATTTACACCCACTCACCTCACACGCATTCACCTACGGTAGCTAGTTCACAATACATTCTGTGAAGGGAAAGGGCTGATCCAATGCTCTGAAATGCCTGTAGATTTCTAACACAATTTATTGCTTGTGAGGCAGAAGTTTGATTTAGAGAGAACATCTTCATATGAATGAGGAAGCCCCAACTCCCACGCAGAACCAGGTATCAAAGCAGGAAAAGCGAGAGCCAGAAGATCAGTCTGAGAAGGCAACTTTAATATAAAAACCCAAAATTGATCTGCTTTTGACCTTGAAAGCAAAAACTCTGGGAATCAGGCAGGCTTAACATTACTGAGTGATAGCCCACTGGATCCTGCATAATAGGCCGAGAACTGAAGAAATGGAGCAAAGTCATTTACTCAGCACAGCTGTAACCTGACATGCTACTTTTGTGGCCCCTGCAAGAGTGAGAGAAGATGCAACAGCAGCTCCTTAACACGGTGGTGTAAGGAAGGGCAGGAGCTCCCTGCTTAGCCTGCCTGCTCCCATCACATACTTAACAGCGTATTTAGCAGCTGTTCTGTTAAAAGGTTGAGAAATGTATTTGCCACGTTAAAACATTTCCACAATGATCTTCTCATCAGTTTGGCAGCTGCATGGAGCCAGTACCTTGGAGACAGTCCTATGGCAGACAATACAGCATGGGAGTAGGTCCATCTACTACATATGGGGCATGTTCTAGGCAGAGCTCCTCTCCCAGGGAGAGAGGAATATAAATAGCCTCACAGTGCAGAATTGCCCCTGACTTCCAATATGAAGCCCTGTTTTAAAAGGAAAAGGGCTGCACATCGCTCTCTACCCAGAGTTCAGTTCACACCTTTCCAGTGGAGACACTCGCTCATCTACTACATCAAACCCGTTTGGTCAGGGAATTGCTGGTGCTTCACATGGATACTTTGGGGGAGACGGGTATAATCAGGGCAGCAGCCAGGCCCAGGTTGCACTGGAGACTCTCCCCGACATGGTAGCTGATGAAATGCTTTTAACACAAATTGGGGGTGTAAATAACAAAGCTCCAGTCTCTCTGGGTAACTGATGAGGAGTGTGAACACTGGCAGTACAGCCCCACTTCTTGACAGAGGACCAAGCTGCAGACTTAATACTAGCAACTCTGTTCCACCTAACAAATACAAGAGAGCCGACAGGTCACAACACACATGCCCACTCTTCCCCCATTCAAATCGGATACCTCCCACGCAATAACGTAGGAAGAGAACTGTGGTCTCCAACACAACGCTTGTTAGCATCTGAAGTTCTCTGAGAAGCCAGAGAGGAGACTAATAGGAAAGGCAGTGAACAAATACCATTAACCTTTCGCAGAATTTAGTATTTCAGCAACTGGTGGGTTACAAACAGATCTTACTGTCTGGTTCCCTTGGTAGCTGCATTTCCACAAGGGCAGCGAGGTACTGTTGGGTGCATACAGCAAAGGCTGGAGAACCTCAGACCTTGTGTCTTACAAGAGGATTTCCTTCTTCGCTCCAGCTGCGATATCCTGAGTGGGTCCACCATGAATCATTCATTTCATGCAAGAGCCAGCCTGTTTACTGCATCATCTATTTAATTCCTGCAAGTACTATACTCCTGAAGCAAGCAATACCGGCATTTGCTTCATGCTGCTGAGCCCTAGCCCTAGCCCCCTCCTCAGAAAGGGGAGGCAAACTAGAAAGACAGCCAAAGGCATTGGAAATCAGGAGGTCTGAATCCTCCCTTGGCACAGAATCCTCCCTTTCTAGAGGAGCCTTTTAGCTCCAACAACAGCTAAGTTTTGAATCCAAGTGTGTTCTCAGGTAGTGAGAGGTCACTCAGCTCCTGTTTACACATCAAGTGCTATCCAAACATCCCTCTTCTCTCTCTCTCACCCCCACCCACCCCCCTCCCGCTGTGCTATGGTCACTGACAGCAGCCATCTCACTATGAAAGAGCAGGAGGGACATTTAGAGGAACTCTGCCTGTGGTCCTTGAGCAGCGATATGCCCATCCTGCTGGCTGGATGTCAGGCAACATCAGGGTTCAATACAGGAGCAAAGAGGTCAGCTTTTAACAATAGCAGTGGCCAGTAATGGGTATTTTTCTGTGTCAGATAGACCTGGGAGAGGAATTTAAGTCTTGCAGGTATTTGAGACTGAAGCTGAGTCATGGTGATTCCGCGAGCTCTCAATGCTGCTGCAGAACACTAGCCGTGTTTTCTCGGCTGTGGCCAGGGTTAAGAGCTTTTCAAACTCCAGCAGACCTGAGCAAGGCTGAGCAGGCACGTCAGTGACTAGCGGCACTTGGACAATACCCATAGCGAGCGATTACCACCATCTGTTTGGAAACCCACTCAAGTTACTCTTGGAGCGTGCTACCCTGCCATGCTGCTGTTATTCCTCACTCCTGGGTTACTACCTAGTCTCCATTCCCAGACAGGCAAAGTTAAGTGTCATTGGGCTGGCTACATGGCCAGCCAGAAGCAATGGGGGTTCTGTACAAGACTGTTCAAGTGAACTGGAGGATTTTTTCTTAAACTAGAGAATGGCAGAGTTGCCCAGCTACTGGACACCCAACTCCTACTGGGTTAACTGTAGCGCTCTCCCCCTTTGGCTGGGGAGCTTCTCACACCTGGACAAGATTATTCCACCTGTCAGTCTTCAATACAAAGGCAATTTCATGGAGAGCCCGACTGTAAAAAACTTATTCCCCCGCAAACACGTCAGAAGCATTAGGAGCCTGCAGTAGAGCAGAGCAGCCCATAGTACCTCTGTACCCTTGTAGTGGGATGGAGCAACCAAAAACCAAGCTCACTGTCCATTTCTAGAGCCACTCACCGGCAGCGCAGCTGAAGTCTTGGCCATAACTGATCAAGGCTTCCCCAAAATGTATAGAGTGAAAAGAATCAAAAAGGTAGAGATAAATAATGGCTTTAAAGCTTAAAACTATGGACCCCACCAGGCATTTGGTTATTACTCCACTATCCACACGCCAGGCTGGACTGTCGAGAAAACTGCTAGCACATACTAATAAGTTGCCTTCCACGTGTTTCCATTACATGGAACTCCAACCCCTGACCTAGAACCCTGACTGCGTTCACAGCCTCTGACATCAGCTGACATGTGCCTAAGTAGGAATGGAGCAAAGAAGAACCCGGGAGGTTGAGAACTGCCACCCACGTCTCTGGAGCTTACACATTCTGCAAGCTAACGTTCCAGATCTCTGAAGCCTAAGAGCAGCCCCACATTGTAGGCCTTGTCCATAGGGAGCTTTCCTTTCCACGTGGGGTCTCAGGGTTTGCTAGAGTACAATGTTTCTTCTTCAGTGTCTGTCTCATCCTGGAATTCGTGGCTCAGGAGGGATTTTTTAGAGCCGGTGGACATCATGCGGATCTCGTCCTCATAGTCGTCATTGTGCTGCCGGAGGCGATGGAAGCCATCCTTGTGCCTGTTGGACTTGATGGAGCAGACGCACCAAATGATGCAGGCTGTGAGGACCACAGCTGACATGGTGGCACCTGCCAATGAGAAAACACTTAAGTCAGGGCCATGTGAGTAAGACAGTATCATTCCTTACCCTGCTAGACACTTCCAGCTTTCCTGTCACTTACAGCACGAGCTGTGCCCATAAAAGGGACGAGCTATAGCTGCTTTCTTCATCCAACGGTGCCAATGCACCTCGCCCCTAACCTGCAGCAAAGGGCCCTTCCTGTGCAGCAGCTTCAGATGGGCAAAGCTGGGACTGGCACAGGGTAAACCCAAACTTTCCTCAAGCTAACCAAGAATATGACCTCTGGCCTCCACAGGTGATAGCCACCTTATCCTTGAACTCCTCCAAACCCACGTAGTGGTCTGGCAGTAGCCAGCTGTGCTGCTTTCAAGGTGGCAGAGGGTAAGGAATGATACTGTCTTACTCCCATGGCCAAGTAACGTGGACTTGTCAGAAGCAGGCTTTTCCCATTGCTATCACCATCCCCCCTCATTAGCCAATCCACAAAGGGCCTCACTAAGAGTGCTGCAAAGATCTCCAATAGCCACCCACTTAGCTGCAGACATGGCATTAGCGGGCATAAACGTTGTGGGATAAGCCAGCTGGAATAAACACTGTACCTAGAATAAAGGGCAGGGGAACGACTCAGGACCATAGACTAACTTAGTGTTAAGGAAGGGTGGAGTGGAGAAGAGAGAAAAATTATGGTCAGAGCTGGGTCTCACATCCTGAATGCGCTCAAATAAAGGGTCCTGAAAAGAGTCTCTCACATTACCTGCTACAGTTACCACAAGCTCCCTTGA
Organism: Natator depressus; assembly: GCF_965152275.1. Taxonomy (NCBI): domain Eukaryota; kingdom Metazoa; phylum Chordata; order Testudines; family Cheloniidae; genus Natator; species Natator depressus. The sequence goes on along the minus strand of NC_134250.1, from coordinate 2,849,163 downwards.
AAAGCCAAATATCCTGTTATCCATGTCAAACACAATCACCACGGAGCTAGCGGCATCATGGCGCACCTGCACCTGGAGAAACAAATGGATGGGCAGAGAATGTTCAATATTTTATGTTAGCATCCAGGTAAGAGAGAAGCACGTGGTAGGCACATGGACTTGCCAACAGCAAGTGTGATGCAGAGGAAGTCATGCCTCAGAACTACCATGGTGGGAAGTTCTCTTCCATCCACTACAGAAGTTAAATACAGCTACACTGGGCTGAAAAGCAAGGCTGTTCAGCAGCTATTGAAGACTAAATAGCTGAAAAAACAGATTCGAGTAAAAATTAGGCAGGACTCTTAAACGAGTCTAGTAGTCTAAGGAGGCCACAGACAAGACAGGGAAACAGAGATCCTGTGATTCGGTAGCACACTCACCAAGACATGCTTCTGCTGATATCCTTCAGCTGTGGCACTGATGTTATGTAAACCTGGAGCCAACAGCACATGGAAATAGCCACCTTCCTTTGTGTAGACTCTCACACCTTCATTGAATACAATAACTGCCTTAGACACTGGCTTGCCACTCTTGTCTTGAACAAATCCATGGACTCCCTTATGAACCTGAAATCAAGAGTGTCAGACGCTCAGAGTTCAGATACAGGGGTGATGGGAGATACATGAGCATATTAGGATTTATTGAAGTGTGAAACAGAACACCACCCTCTGCTTAGTAATTAAAATGTGCAATACAACGAAGGGCTGCTCATCTCTCAATAACGCTTCGCCTCAAGGTGAGATTAGCCAATTTCCTGGATGATACCCCACATCTCAATCCTCTGAGCCTACCACCAAAGGACTTCAGCAGCAAGGACCAGGCCTCATGTATCAATGTGCTCCCCTACAAGCCCCCAGGAGTTTCTTCTCCAAGAACCATTAATCTCTCACCTCCACAAGCATGCTAAGGAGAGACTTCTTATTCTCTGTCCACAGATTAGGGAGCTGTCCAGCACTTGGAAAGTAACAGCAGCTGGTATACACTGTGATCTCAGGGCAATGGCCAAAAGTAACACTGAAATCCTGAAAAACAGGGGAAGGGGTTGTGACATGGACAGTGTTTAAAAGGAAAGCTTTGGAATGAGGTAACTGGTGACTTCAGCATAGTTTTGTCCAGAAAATCTGTTCCTTTAACACTACAGTAGAACCTCAGAGTTACGAGCTGACCAGTCAGCCACACCCCTCATTTGGAACCAGAAGTACACAATCAGGCAGCAGCACAGATGATAAAAAAAATAAAATAAAAAGGCAGCAGCAGCAAACAGTACAGCACTGTGTTAAACTACTTAAAAACAGGAAAGCAGCATTTTTCTTCTGCATAATAAAGTTTCAGAGCTGTATTGAGTCAACTGTCAGTTGTAAACTTTTTAAAGAACCAGAACTTTTTGTTCAGAGCTACAAAATCTCCATTCCGGAGGGGATTGTAACAGTTTCTACTGTAGTTTAAGCCTGGCTATGCATGGAGGCGGAGTCTAATCTCTATGAAATACCTTCATACTGCCCAGGTGACTGTGCCATTCTGCCCCCCGGATGACACCTCCTGGAATGTTCTTATCTGTACAGACAGACAAGAGTCAGAAAATCATCTGACAAGAGTGGACCGCACAAAAACAGCCACAGTCCAGGGCATCATATGGACGTACCCGACTCATTTGTACAGCCTGGCTGTCCTAGATGCATTGACGGATGGTTGTTTGCATACAGAGATGCCAAATGTCTCAGAGTTTCTCTATTTTCCACTGTAAAGAGAAAGTTAGAACATTAGCAGGAGGTGGGAGTAGGAGCTGCCTTTAACTGAGGCAGACTAAATTAACGACACAGCACGGTGCACAGACTGCCTCGAACAGGGCTCAGTTTCTAAACTGCATTTCCTGAACATTACGATTGGTCAAACGGATACCGCCACTGAGTCCCATTGCACTGGTTTGTTTTTAATGGCTCCCAGGTCAAATACTCCCAACCCTTCCCACAATGGACAGTTAAAGTTATTACACTGCATAGGCTAAACACTGGCAGCAGTGCCCCAGCTGTCTTACACAAGGCTTGCATCATTAGCCAGGAAGTCTCCTAATTTTCATTTCGCTCTCAATTCAGCAATCAGACAAGCTCACTCAAACCCAGATAACCAGCTATGCTGGCCCAGAACAAGCCTGCAGCTGAAAACCGGACGATTGAAACAATCACTGATCCTAAGTGCTGAGTGAGGAGGCTTGGGAGGAGTTAGTTGTACCTGTCTGCACAGGTTTATCATACGGGTAAGTTACAAGCAGAGAGCCACCGTCCAGGGCAACAGAGAGGCTGAAATCTCGCTTCAGGATCAAGTTCTCAATGATTGCTTTGGTCTCCGGCTCTCCTATCCCAGAATACAAGGAGAAATTGCCTAAAAACAGAACAAAAGAAGTCACGAGAGCTCAGCAGAAGACTTTCCCTCTGTGATGGTAAAGGCTTCCAGAAATACACTCTTGGCTCGTGTTTGTACTGACGCCAGCTGCAAGTGATTAGAAAGGTATTTCTGTGGGGCCACCGCCATAACAAGTGGCACTTGACAACATTTAAAAAGACACGTGGCCACCAAAGATAGTCAATTAACGGCAGTCAGTGGCTGCATTCATCCACCACCTCCAATAGACCTTGCAGGTCACTATTTCCCACCATGATCTAGGGAGCAATTCTTGCACGTTATCACCACTTCAGTCACATAACTGATGCCATTGTTCCCAAAAATCAGTGCTTCACGCATTCCCAGGCAACAAAGCCAGCCAAAACATTTGTCAGGAACAGACTTGTGGTGTTCCAATGTAATAGCTCAAGATAATGGAGGAGGAGGATGGCAGCAAAAAGGAGGAGAGCTTCTGGGTTTAAAAGATCCTCCACCGCGCCCCCCCCCCCACCCCCCAACCATGGTGTCACTATCAGTCATTATGGGCGACTGATCTCTAGATTCTGCTAGAGAGTATCATGAACTAGGATTTTCCTTTCCTTGCAAAAAAAGGTATTTACAGTTACCCTCTGTAACCTGTTTCAACTCTAAGATCATCATGATATCCCAGCTAGTTAGAATAACTGAGGCATAACTGAAGTGGTCAGTGGTGCTGGACCTTGCAACAACATGACTGACACCAAGTCGAGAGTGGTTATCAGGGAGATCAGTTCACCACTGCGCTGGTTTTTGCCAAGAGACTAAACGTTAACTAGCTTTACTTGTGAAGTCTGTGTCCAGATCTTTGCCGTGAGCATTGGTTTGTCCAGTCTTGGACGTGCAGTCTTTCTCCTGAGCGATCTCACGCCCGTCTGGATTTAGGGAAGGCACAATCACAATTCTTGTCCTGTCAATGAGCTACACACAGAGAGAAGCTTAAGTTCAACATGCTCGGCAGACTCCCCCCTCCCTCAGAGAGGAACCCAGTACCTTAAAGCCAGTACGTCGACAGACCCTGAAGAATTCCCTGCACCTTCACTTGTTCAGGCGCCAAGCAGCACTGCCTACGCTGCAGAAGAGTTGGCCTTGGGTTTTCACCACTGTGCCCCAGATGGCAGGGATAGGGGTCTGCAGACCCAGGCCAGCTGCTGCAACCCCTGTGCTGCCAGCTGCCTCACAACAGTGAGGGTGGGACACCTGAATGACCCACCCACCATCAACTCCCATGATCTTTGCAGGAGCCTTCCCAACACCACGCATGGTTGGGCCCCAAGAGAGTTTACATTGTCCTCAGACACCCCGCGCCAAGTCATCTGGATTTCATATAACCCACAGCCCTGCACGAAGAAGAGGATGGTTTTCGGCAGTAACCACTCTTTGTTTAAGCTAGGGCCCCATGGTGGGTGGGGAGGGTGTCACAGACGCTGGCTCCTTACCTTGGTGATGGCTGTGTTCTTTTTGTAGTTCATACAAAGGAACTCTGCCAACGCCAGGAGCAGTTCTGTGCCAACCGGGGCATTTCCATGGATACCAGCAACAAAGCGGATCTTCGGCTCCTCGGGCTCAGATTGGTTGGGTTTGTTGGATATTTCGAGGGACCACATTTGACGGTACTCAACGCTGTGACCCAAGCTGCCAACAGATGAGAAACAGAAGCGCTGATTATTTATGGCTGAAGAACCACCTCTGGCCTGGCCTTTGCACAGGTCAACAAGGGGCTGGACGGGGGCAAAGCTGCTGCCCAATAGAAAGAGACAAAGGAGAATTCCCTGTAACACAGAGGGAGAGGACTACAACAGTAAACGTCCTGCCTAGCCAGCATTCATACAGAACATTGGCTTCAAGTTACTCACCAACTTGCACGTATGCGTAAGAGCAAAAGGATAATTTAACCTATTCCAGCAGTGTTTGACACATGGAGAATATCAAAGCCGGGTAGGTGGAAAGCTAGTGAAATAAGTGATTTGGAGATGGCAAGTATTCGTGAACAAGCAGTCAGAACTGATGAAGGGGGATGTTATGATAAAAGGGCACGTTTAAGTCCCTTCTCACAGTCCGGGCCCACAAAGTTCACAAAAGCATTAGAATAACCCATGTTGTAGCATGTTGGCCCCTGGACAATAGAGACAAGGTGGGGGAGGTCACATCTTTCATTGGACACACTGTATCGGTGAGAGACCAGCTTTCAAGCTTACAGAGGTCACCTCTGGAAGAACTCAGCGTGGCTCAAAAGCTGGTCTCTCTCACCAACAGAAGCTGGGCCAATAAAACAGATCATCCCACCCACAGTGGCCTACAACAAATGAAAAGGTGCAAAAGGGAGTCAAAGACTGAATTAGCCCAAGCAAAGAGCCTGCTCATAATTCAAGGACTGTTCAAATCAAGGTATGGGACTGAAAATCTATGAATCAAAAAAAAAAGTCAGAAATTAGTCTTAATTTGTGGGCAAGAGAGAGAGGAATGCTATTCCACCCATTGCTCCCTTCTGAGGTCCTTAAGGAAAAACAGACTTTGGGGGGCAGGGGGAGGTAGGGGGCAGAATACAGAAATGAGAGAGGCAAAGCTGGCTGACAGAAAGGAGAAAGAACAAGCTTCACCACTTCGGCTGTCACCCTAAAGTCCCCTGGGATGCAGCGTGACAACGCTGTCTTCGTTGACCTGATCCTGAGAGACATCCTCACCAGACAGGTGGGGACCCAGATGACACCACCACCTCTACAGGCTCCAGCCAGATCCCATATGCCACTTGGGATGTGACATTTTGGTCTTCCCTCTTCCCCCATGTGTGTCCATTTCCTCCCCTACCTTATTTCTTCTCTTTTCTTTCTCTCTCCTTTTTCCTTCTATCTAATAAGTCTGGCTTATCTGGACAAAACTGCAATATTTTGCAACATTGATGTAAGCCTGTGACCAGAAACGCAGCTAAATCGAATGTCCTAAATGGCCCAGTGCTGATAACATTTTGCCAGGTCTCGGGGGGTTGAGAAGACCATGCAATGTGCCTCTGATTTTCCAGCACCAAGGTTACAATGTGACAGAAGCAGCATTTTCTCTCTGCTGTTCTTTTCTCTTCCCTCATGTGTGCTCATCTTGTTTGGTCTTCTAAGAAATGGGACTGGACTTTTAACAGCTCCAGCTTATCTCTACTAACTTCTTCTCTTTTCCCCAACAGGAGAGTTATCTTTAATGCCCTCTAGGAGCTGGTCAGACAAGATTCTCTACAGGTAAGAGAACAAGGGATGTTGTTAAAATGAAAGCCCTCCCCTATACATTTCAAATGCTTTAACTGTTTTTCCTTTTTTCCTGTATCTTTAAAAAAAGTTTAAAAGAATTTACAGCATGTTTGCGAGGTGCCAAGCATGGTCATGTTAACACCTCTGACTCCTTGGGCCCATATATGCCAACTAAATTAATACAGTATAAAAGGGATGCGGCCTAGGCCCATTTAAACCCCACTTTTGACATGTGAGGACAATAACCCCAAGGATTACATTTCATCAGTGACTGGATTTCCCATTGACAAGTGAACAGAGCGACACCGCAAACCAAATTCCATGCTCTGAAGAGGCTACAGCTGACTGCACAAGCCATGGGTCACTGCCATTCATGAAAGAAGTGGAAGTGAGATAACGACGACAGCCAGGGATTGATGTAACTGGAAGCTCAGAGGCTACAGATGAGAACAGCAGCTCTGGAGTAAGTGTGGGCAACACACTAGCATTGCCAGGCATGGCATAATCAGGCAAACAGTATGTGGAAGGCATATAAATCTCCCAACACTAGTCATAAGCGAAGAACCACAGCAGACAGAGGAACACAAGTGGGTGGGCTGGTTAAAGGTGGTAACCCAGAGGTGGTCTCTAGGGCAAGAGTGATCTGGAAGAGGGTACAAGGTCATAAAGGAAGGAAAGAACAAAGGAATGTCTGAGATCATAATGCATGGGACACCAGAGGGACAGAGCAGGACAGTGCCATTCAGAACGCTCCTCCCACTGATTGCTTTCATTAGCGACTCTACCAATTTGGGTAAGATCAGAGGGAGCTAGAGAGGAGGGAATGCAGAGGTAAAGGCACTAACTGGAGCATATGGAGAGACACGCACACAGATCTGGCATTCAAGAGCAGAGGCAGGGTCTTCTTTACCCGGAGAGAGACAGCTCTTCTCCAGGACCTTGAGCTTTTGATCCATCACATGATGGAAACATCATTTAATGCTGGTCAGGGACTCAGATTTTTAACTGAGATACCTACTCATCTGCTTCTTGGCTTCCCATCAAGATCCTTCAAGACACACACAATGTATCTGCTCATTTCTGCCTACAGCCTTCCCTCCCCCAGAGGGCCTTTTGGATTCCCCCATCTTTGCCCCTCCATATTTCAGTCTTCTTCCCCACCTGTGCCAGACAGCTGCCCTCTACTCAGATTGAAACCCCCCAGGAAAAGGTTTGGTTACAGTGAAAACCCAGAACCTCTATGGCTTCATCCTACATCCAGTACAGATACCTGCTACAGGTATTGTCTGTCACTTAGATTAGCCACCTTCGGGTGGGGACGGTGTGTGTAATGTGGGGAGCGTACTCGTGGCAGGAACATCACAGGCTGGTTGCTACTGTACAGCCCCAGGCTGTCCGTTTGGGAGGCCATGAGCTAGAATCAGCATCACTTACTTGGTGAGATTTGTGATCTGAGGGTAGTTCAAGTTGAGGGCTCTGAGAAAGTCAGACAGGTCTTTGTATGGACGGTAGCGGTAGGGAGAAACGTCCATTGAAGAGGTTAGCACGAGGCGTTCCAAGCCATTCTCCGCTGAGAGGTCTTTGATCAGGGTCTCAAACTCCTTGGTAGAGGGATCGCTAGTGTCTCCATTGGTGATGACCGGGGTCTTCCCCTCCTCAACTTTGGAATCTGTCCGTGAAAGAGTGAAGTTGACTTGCATCACGCCTCTGTCCCCGACATTCACGGTCTTGGTAAGGGGGTTATACCTGACAGAGGAGAAGACATACAAGGAAATTGAAAGTAAGTTCAATCACTCCATTTGTTGCAATATCTTGCCCAGCTGGACATCCTGTTAGACTGTAACCTTTTCTCCATCACATACTAAGGCAAGGTGCACAGTAAAGGAAAACAAGACAAAACAATAGCAAGGCAACTCTGAGACAAGACATTACGAATACCATGCTAGGAAGAGGACCCAGAATCTGAGTGGGAGACAGTGATCACCACATATAACCACAGTTCCTACCAGCAGGTGCGGCGGGGAATTCAACAGTCCAGCTGCTATGGTACAAAGCTATCAGATGGGACTATCATGGCCGCTTGGACTGGAATGGTGACCAGGCTTTGGCAGATCCAGAGCAATTAATGAAGTTATTCTTGAGCAGCTGTCTCTCTATGTATTTAGGAGAAACTTACCCACTTATTAACCACCTGGGATCGTTCTCACAAGAGGAGCCAAGCACTCCCACAGTTGGCAGTTCTGTGGATTGAATTCTCTCTACTGGAGAGTTAGTTGGCTGGCCCCTCGGGGGCGTTAAGCACAAATCCCAGGGCTCACTTCTGGCCGCAGGGGAGAGGAGCTAGCAACACAGCTGAATTAGGGGAAGGTTTGTCCGAGATCAGTCCTTTGTCCAAGGTGCCAGTCACTCACCCTCGGGCAGAGGCTGTGATTTTGTAAGTCCCCAGAACCAACAGGCGCCAGTAGTCTCCAGCCTTATAAGTGGTGACAGGGTGATTGATGTCAGCAACGCTAATAGTAGCATTTGAGATGCCCCTTCCGTCTGTGGCGTCCAGCACAAAACCCTTGATACCTCGGTGAACCTGGACAGATGATCAGAAAACCACCATTGTTCAGTGACAAGTCTCTGGGGCATTTACACCACTTAGCATTGTGATGTCCTTGCATCCCAGGAGTCACGGCAACAAGCAGCAAATCGCTGTACATTCCCTTTCACCTCCAGTCCTGCGGGACATGAAGGAAATCCAGGCCCAAGTTCCAAACGTACCCCGTAAATACCCCGTTTGAAGTCAGTTTCATCTGAGGGGCACAACTGTTTCACTCAAGACACAGGGGTACAGTACTTTGCTACATGCCTTCATTTAGCATCACGTCTGAAAATGCCTCCACAGCACTCCCATTCCAAATCCCAGGGAAATGGCAGCATAGGGCCTCTGCCAGACTTCTGAAAGGCAGAGATACCCCAGGTAAAGTTTTTAAGCCTGCTTCTGAGCATGCATTACATGCTTAAGCTTTTATAAAGGATTTCTGCTGTGTTCACAACTCATCTTGTGTTTTTTCTGATAATCAGGATGGTTTCCCTGGTGACACTGCAACAATTCCCATTCTGGCCAAGCAGCAGTGCTTATTCCAATCTGCAGAGGAGCCCAGAGTTAGACACACTCAGGATCCCCTAATGGGAACAGACTTACAGAGGATCCTTCAGAGGCACTGTAAAGCATTATGTAGCATTTCTGTCCCTGCTGGCTGGTTATTGTAGCATCTCACCTGTTTTATGAACTGGAGCAGAGACCGGTGGTTCTGCTCCCAGTACTTTGGCAAGTCTTCAGCATTTGGGTATTTCACACAACCTAACTCAATGGTCACTTCAAAGCAGTTTGTGTTTACGTAGTTCCAATCTTGCATCCCACCTAAGGCAGAAACAGAACTATAATTAAGAACCTCAAAATCTTCTTACAACAATCATAAAATACCCTGGCTGTTAAGTTGTAGAGCTTTGAGAAGTCAGACACACACAGGGTGAAATCCTAACAGCAAAATGCTGCCTTGTAACAGAAAACTGAAGAGGTTTATATACAGGGCGAGACCTCCCCCAGGCTTCAGAGAACTGTCAAGATGCAGGAAGGACAGATTTATTCCTGAACTAAACATTTTACACACTTGGAGCTCAAAAATATACATGTAGCAAGTTAAGTTAAATTTTTATAAACCCTCCTTCCCAATAGCCAAAAGCAAACACAGGAGAGCACAGCCCACCTGATCACAGGTAGGCATAGCACAGATTCACCCAGTCCAGAATAACTTTGTCCAACTACAACTTAGAAGTTATAAAAGGGGCCCAAGTCCCTCTGGGCTAGATCCACCAGGGAAGAGAGCTAGGTGATTAATAGGAAATTCTAAAGACAGAATCTTGTCCACAGATACATTCATATGGAAAAACTGTTTGAGATTCAAGATCCACCGCACTCAAGGCCATGAACAGTTTCTTCCCCACGTGGTGTTTTACCTTGAACATTATACCAGTGAGCCCCATTAGTGATGCCATGGGGGAAATACTCATTGGGGTACATGTCCTTACAAGGGCTGCCCTGGTACATCTGAGTATTTTCCTGAAAAACAGAAGCGATCACACATGAACCCTGGACTTTGCATGTACCATGGTGACACTTGCATATTAAACGTTTCAGAGTAACAGCCGTGTTAGTCTGTATTCGCAAAAAGAAAAGGAGTACTTGTGGCACCTTAGAGACTAACCAATTTATTTGAGCATAAGCTTTCGTGAGCTACAGCTCACGTCATCGGATGCATACTGTGGAAAGTGTAGAAGATCTTTTTATATACATACAAAGTATGAAAAAATACCTCCTCCCACCCCACTCTCCTGCTGGTAATAGCTTATCTAAAGTGATCACTCTCCTTACAATGTGTATGATAATCAAGGTGGGCCATTTCCAGCACAAATCCAGGGTTTAACAAGAAGCTGGGGGGGGGGAGACAAGGGGAAATAGGTTACCTTGCATAACGACTTAGCCACTCCCAGTCTCTATTCAAGCCTAAGTTAATTGTATCAAATTTGCAAATGAATTCCAATTCAACAGTTTCTCGCTGGAGTCTGGATTTGAAGTTTTTTGATGTAATATCACAACTTTCATGTCTGTAATCGCGTGACCAGAGAGATTGAAGTGTTCTCCGACTGGTTTATGAATGTTATAATTCTTGACATCTGATTTGTGTCCATTTATTCTTTTACGTAGAGACTGTCCAGTTTGACCAATGTACATGGCAGAGGGGCATTGCTGGCACATGATGGCATATATCACATTGGTGGATGTGCAGGTGAACGAGCCTCTGATAGCGTGGCTGATGTTATTAGGCCCTGTGATGGTGTCCCCTGAATAGATGTGGGCACAGTTGGCAACGGGCTTTGTTGCAAGGATAGGTTCCTGGGTTAGTGGTTCTGTTGTGTGGTATGTGGTTGCTGGTGAGTATTTGCTTCAGGTTGGGGGGCTGTCTTTAGGCAAGGACTGGCCTGTCTCCCAAGATCTGAGAGACTGATGGGTCATCCTTCAGGATAGGTTGTAGATCCTTAATAATGCGTTGGAGGGGTTTTAGTTGGGGGCTGAAGGTGACGGCTAGTGGCGTTCTGTTATTTTCTTTGTTAGGCCTGTCCTGTAGTAGGAGACTTCTGGGAACTCTTCTGGCTCTATCAATCTGTTTCTTCATTAAGTCATTATGCAAGGTAACCTATTTTCCCTTGTTTTTTCCTACACCCCCCCCCCCCCCGAGGTTCTTGTTAAACCCTGGATTTGTGCTGGAAATGGCCCACCTTGATTATCATACACATTGTAAGGAGAGTGGTCACTTTAGATAAGCTATTACCAGCAGGAGAGTGGGGTGGGAGGAGGTATTTTTTCATGCTTTGTGTGTACATAAAAAGATCTTCTACACTTTCCACAGAATGCATCCGATGAAGTGAGCTGTAGCTCACCAAAGCTTATGCTCAAATAAATTGGTTAGTCTCTAAGGTGCCACAAGTACTCCTTTTCTTTTTGCATATTAAATGTAATGGACTTAACGTGGAATCTTGGACTCGGCAGCAGACATTAAATACAGATGGATATTTATGAATACATATAGCCACATACAGCACAGTTCTCTGAGCTACTGTAATCCAGTGCTGATTATCTCGAGCCATGGAAAGCCCATCCACGTCTGGTCATGCCCATGACTCCCGCTGTGGCTCATTTACAGTACGTACTACAGTCCCTCAGCCCAGAGTCTTGCATAATCAATTTTTAATTGCTTCCAAATAAGACGACAGCGTTCTACTCCTACAGCACCTGTCAGGCTGATTATGCTGGAAATTAGCTCCTGCAATGACAGCCGCCCGCAAGACTGGTTCTGCTGTAACCCAGGGAGGGATGGCAACATTACACTTAAAGGGCAAGACTCCATGAACATTACCTACACAAGTTTTTTTCCAGCAGTTTTTGCAAACCAGTCACTTGGAGTTACTGAAGCATAATGTGCAATTGCTTTGTTTTAAATATAGCTTTACCTTGGAATAAGAAAGTGCAAGCTGCTGAAACACACCATCGTCTGGTGATTTACTGTAGATGGCTATTCCTTTCTCATCATCATCAAAAGGGTAATTAACCACCAAAGAACCTGCAGGGGAAACAAGATTCTACTTAGTGTGCTTTTATAATGGATCGTTAAATCCTAGCGTAGAGGAAGCTTTCCCTAAAAACACCAGAGAACAAGTCTGTATTTGCCAAGGCATGGAGTGAGCCACAGTACTAAGCCAGGCAGATAAAGGAGACAATTAACATGTAGTGACCGTTACCAATCCATCCTGGTGGAATGTGCTTACCCCAGGAAAGTCACAGCAATTCTGAAACTGGAACACTACAACCAAGCATGTTGCCCTTGCACATAAGAAAGCTGGGCACAGATCATGGGGACAATTTTTGAATGAGATGGGAAAGCAAGAGTCAAGGAGGTTTACAGAAGGAGTGGAATTTGGGTCAGTGGTATCCTTGACCAGCAGCAGTTCTGAATATTGCATCCCTTCACCCCTTAGGAAGGCTTCTTGTTACAAACATTTGTGCACAAGTCAAGTCTTGAATAAACTAAACAGATTCTTACAAAGTTACATTAACAGCACTATGAGACACCTGATGTCAGTGCCGGTGGACAAAAACCCCGACACTGTAGGCAGGTCTGGATCAACTTATCAATGCACTGAAGAATTCAGTGCATTAGGACTTGCACAACCACCATTTGCCAGCAGCTACAGCCACAAGAAGTCTGGGGACCAAGCTAGCATGCAGTGACTATTAACTTAGTATCACTCCAAGAGGCAACTGATTAAATTATCGAGAACCTAGCCGCTTAGCCATGCAGCGAGGTAATGATGCCAAGTAGTTCCATCTCGGTCCCTTCATTTTATACATAACCAGACATCCAGCTAGGATGACCAAATGTCCTGCTTTTATAGGGACAGTCCTGTTTTTTGGGACTCTCTCTTATATAGTCACCTATTACCCCCCCACCCCCCTCCCGTTTTTCCACAGTTGCTATCTGGTCACCCTACATCCAGCCCACTTGAGTGCCTGACACCGCAGATGTCCTGAAGATGAAGAACACTAAACCACCCAGAAGTTAATTCCACGGAGACTTTAATGTGGCTCATTTATTGGTGCTCTTACCGCCCTCGGCACTAGGAGGTCTGGGTGCCTCATCTTTCAGATTCTGAACAAATGTAACAGTTTCCCCTCAAGATGACCAGATAAACTGTCCCCCCCAGGGGTGAGTGGCTGTTACCTTCTGCCAGTGGCCCCTTCTTAATGCACTACTGCTCTATTTAGGGAAGAGCCTGGCTAATGGCCAAAGGAAGCCAATTCCTTAGGCCAGGCCAGACAGAGAAACTTATGCTGCTGCTCCTAGACACAGAGCAGAAGCACCCCAGTGTTACTCAGCCTCCACAATGGGGCACAGTGACCCCCTTCTCCCACAAGGTAAGTTGTGTCTACATACCTCCATGCAAGTTTGCCGAGAGCACGAACGGAAAGTCCCTGAGCCAGTTCATGACAGCGAGAGTCTCTGGCTGCAGCGGGTCAGTCGTTGGGAGGAACTGGTCTGGGAAGTTTCGGTTCAGGTCATAGTTGTTACTATTGTTTCTGCCAACTGTGCTGCTTCTGTCTCCTGAGCAACAAACAATACATTCAGCCTGCATCCCCCTACATCCCCAGCAGCACAGACCCATCACCAGTGTACCTCAAAGCAAGGGGAAAAGGGGTTGCTTTCGACAGACAGCAATGCATCTGTTCCTTACCCAGAACACTGTTCTCCACCAGTCCACTGGAGTTTAGGAGATATACTAATGGGCTGGCTTCCTGCAGCTTCCTGCCCCCCCACAATCTATTCCCCCAAGTAGGGAGCCCACGTCCTGCACGCATATCTCTGGGAGGTGGCTGCCGCGTGGAGTGGTCACCATTATGAGCCTTTGTCCTCTGCACTCACCAGGTTTCTGATTTTATTAGTCAGTACACAGAGAGATGACATGTGCAGTTTAAACTGGGGAATAATCTAGATGGACTGATGTCATCAGAGAAAAAACCCAGCGCTTACATCTCAAAACTAGCTTCACTGCAGCCTATTGGAGTTTAACCAAGTAAAGACCAACTACTATTTGAGGAACTGGCTTTGCCCTGCCAATCTGCAAAGTTACGAACTTTAGAGAGCTCACGCACAGAGCTGCTTTACCCATCCTAACCTCATAAGGTTCTGTATTTTATGATCCTTGGAAAAGCACTTTTCAGAGTGCCCGGCTCCTAGCACAGATGTTACAAAACAGGCTGCACATTTGAGTTGTGTCTAGACAATACTGGGTTTCTTTGTTTAAAGATTTGCCTTGGGAAAGCTACAAGAACAGAAGAGGACTAAGGCAGGACAATTTGCAGCTGTGCTGAAGCATAAGGGGCACCTCAGCCACTTAGAACTCAAGCACAGCACCTTGCACATCAAGAACAAGTGGATCCACCCTACCACAAAGATGTAGCAGGCCAGCTCTCTGCCTGTCCGGGACAGGAAAAGTTGTGTGCAACACAAATCAGGCTCCTGGCCCTTTCACCATGACTGAGACAGTTCCCAACGCCCACTACTGAACCTACATGCATGAAGGCTGTTTAGTAAAGGGCAGAGCTACCTTCTTGGGATTTTTCATAGCCATCAGGGTTCATGGAGGGCATGATGTGGATTCGGGTATTAAGGACCAACTCTGTTACTTCAGGATCCGTTCCAAAGTTCTTGCAGAGATAATCAATGAGATTCAGAAGCAGTTCTCGGCCTATTACTTCATTCCCATGCATATTCCCAATGTACTTGAACTCTGGTTCACCTGGGCAGAACAGACATTTCAGCAACAGAACTAATGCATTCTCCTTATAACAGCAGCAGTGCTTTGGCACCCCGCACACTGTAAAGCCAGTGTGAACACTAGCACCTCAAGCCCACTTGTGATGGGCCCCTGAAACCGCTTGCAGTCCTTGTCACCGCTCTCCCAGTTTACCTCCTGCAGTGAGATGGCATCAGCCTGGCTACTGAGACAGGACAACTCCATGGGAAGATACACTGTAGGGGCGAGTTCCTTGCATAGCTCAAAGAGACTGAGATCCCCCTGGAATCCCTTTGAATGACTCAGATGAGGATGCATCCGATGAAGTGAGCTGTAGCTCACAAAAGCTTATGCACAAATAAATTTGTTAGTCTCAAAAGTGCCACAAGTACTCCTTTTCTTTTTGTGGATACAGACTAACATGGCTGCTACTCTGAAACCTGTCAGATGAGGAAGGCAGGAGTTCTGCGTCACTAATTGGGGCTAATACAGTGGGCAGTGTCCAAGGAAGGCCCCCACAGGGGACCCCTCCCCATTTCCCTGGGAAGCTCAGGAAATCTACCCAACGGGTTTGTTTCATACTTTGGGTTGAGTGTGCAACCCACCTGGCGGCACTGTGCAGAGCATCTGAGTCTGGCTACCTTGTCTGCAATGTCTGGCTTGTATTATAGCTGCCACGTGTGGAATGTGAGTGGAAGGGCCAGCCACACTACGACTCTAGGGCACCAGTCGGCATCCGTATCCAGGAGCGCAGGCAGAAACAGTTCTGCTCGCAAAGCTTTCTAAATACTAATAAGTCTAGACATGACAGCGCCAAGGCCTCCCCCAGCAGTGCAAGGGGCTGCAAAAGAACCACTGGGAAGGGCATCCTCATTTAATCAAGCGTTCCCTACACATGCCTCTCTCTCTTGAAATTGCACTGCTGCCCACAATGTGCTAGGTTGTTATTTCCAAACAAGGTGACCTTGTCCCTGCCAGGCAGGGCTCACAATCCATCCATCTGGGTACGACTGAACCACCACCCCGCAACCCTCCCCAGTTTGCGCATACAGCTCCCACCACTACAGTCCAAGGCATCTGAGGCCTGGTCTACACTGCGGGGGGGGGAGCGGGGGGCATGCAATAGGTCACGGAAGGATTTCATGGGGCTGGCCGGTTACCTGGTTCGTGGATGCCTGGGTTGTCCGATATCTCCATCACATACAGCTCCCTTTGCTCCACTGACTTGCCCACCGAGTAGAGGCGTGTGATGTTGGTGTACTCGCTGGCGTACCTCCTCAGGAAGATCTCCATGTCCGGGAAGTGGTGGTGGCGAAAGTCCTCAGGCTGGAGCGGCTGGTGGAGAGAAGTCGGGCTTGCTGTCTTCGCTGGGGCAGTGGCACTGGCAGCAAAGCCTGGGGCAGGAGTGGCGGCAGCCGGCGTAGGGGCAGGAACAGGCACCAGGACAGTCGGTTGCAGGGAGAAGTCCACCCCTGTTGCAGCTCCTTCTTCCACCTCAACGTTCTCTACAGTCAGTGGCACATAGCTGAGAAAGACATGAGTCTGCTTTCAACAGGAGATTCAATCAGCGAAACCGGAAACTACACCAGAGCCGTCTCTTTTCCCAGCACTGCCTCCAACCACCACATAGAACAGGGCTGGTGCTTTAAAAACGACACCAGAGATTCACCAGCCAGCACGCTGTCAGGTCACATCCTACTGCCATCAGTCCAAACCCTGCCTTAACGGAGAGGACGACAGCCCTGCCAGAAAGTCACGAGAGGCCGAGCTCCTGCCTACAGCACTCTTCTCAAGAAGGGCCCCTCTGGGACTGCCTTGGCAGCAAGCTAAGAGAAGGGGCTATAACCCATCAGGTAATGCTATCTTTATAGGCTTTAATGCTGCCTCCCTCCCACCCACACTGTGCCACCCCAAATGGTGGCTCTCCAGGGGCAAGAGAGTGTTCAGTGTGAAATGCAGAACAAGTCAACACATGGAGCTGCAGCCTGGCACCATCACAGGAAGGAATCAACAGTAGCAGCTTCTAGCCAAACCCCGTAAGCATGAACAGACCATGAAAATGAGCATGTGTAGCAGTACAGGACCCTGTCTGCTTCAGAGACGTTACCCTACGACAGCTGCTGTGATGTTATAGGTTCCAGGCACGAGCAGTCTGTGGTAGTCGCCGAATCTGCCTGCCGTGATGTTATGATCGATGCCAGCAACAGCAATGGTCGCATTTGCCAGGCCAGACCCAGTGACCGAGTCCCTGACAAACCCTTTTACTCCCATGTGGACCTGGGGAAACAAATCAAACCGGAACTGATCAAGGCAAATCACTCCAGGTACAGATGGATCCTTCCCCCATCACCACCAATGCTGATAAGTTTAGAACAGAGTTAGCTGGGCAGAAGTGCCCAACCAGCCTGTAATTCAGAGGGAAGTTTGGCTGGACCACTGCACTAGAAAAATCCCAGGATGAAACGAAACAGACGCTACCACTCAGAAATCCCTTGGGCTCCCCATGGCAGGCCTGCTTTCCCCATGGAGAGGGACCAAAAACGGTCAACATTTGCAACCCTGCCTACATAGGCCCTGCTGTGTACAGCAGCGATACGGCACTGCAGCAGGACCACAGAGAAGCAAAGCTGCCTTATAGCTGGTGACTTCTGTTAATTCATAGCTGCCACATGGCAACCTAGGCTATTAGCCATAGGGCCACAGAAACACTCCATACCCCGTACTCTGGGGTTTGATCTGCCAGTCAGGTGCACCTAGGCCTTGTACCTCTGGTGCACAAGCCCCTGTTTGACCTCCTGAGAAGACAGAGCACGTTTTACCTTCTCAATGAAGGTGAGGAGAGATTCCCGGTTATACTCCCATTCCTGTTGAAGCTGGGACGCCATTGGGTACTTGCAGCAGGACAGCTCCAAAGTGATCTCAAAGCAGTCAGCCCAAACATAGTTGTAATCCTGCATGCCCCCTGGGGAAGGAGAGGAGATTGGTCACAAAGAAGAATGCTGGTGAAACGCCAGACTCAGGAGGTACCTCCCACCTTGAAGCCCTCTTGCAAACAAATAGCATCTCATGGAGCTATGAAGTACCTGCGGAGGAGGCTCGCAGGGCTGAATGCAGGTCTGCCTTGCTCCCTATTTCTGTATCAGGTCAGGAGAACAGCTTTCAAAATGGTTTTGGGTATAACAACAAACGCTGATGCAGCTTTCAGAACTGCCACCCCCACCATGTTCTGCTGCTGGGTGCAGAATCATCCCCCAGCGCTACCAAAGCCAGGAGCTGCCCGAAGTGCCATGTGCTTCTCACCCGTACCCTTGATCTGAGGTTGCCATTTAATCCATTCCCACTCCTCCCACCCTTCTCAAAGCCACAGTCACCCCTCACTTCAGTCACTGGTGAGCAGTTACAGCAACAGGCAGACTAACTTTCACTCTGATTGGGGGGGGGGGGGTGTCAGCTGTGACAGTATTAGCCCCACTGCAGACCCAAGTCATCGCTAGATGCTAGTAGCCTCCCAGCCCAAAGAATTGCGCTACCCCACTAAATGTAATGGAATTGAGGCTGCTTTCTTTAATACCCAGCAGGATTTGGGGACAGCTTACTAGCTAAGAGCTAAGTCACCCAAACCTCCCTGAGGATTTGGAAAAGTGAAGAAGGGCATGGGCTTGAGTTTTTTTTAAGATCTTAAGATGATTTAGAGGCAGCTCAACTTTCCTTTGCTCTGTAACCTTCCACCTGCCTTGCAATGGCAGCCGCAGGCACTCAGATAAGAGTCTGAAAGGCTGCCTAGTTCCAATAAGCACCTCTGTCCCTTCTGTTGGGGGGATATTTGAAAGTTCCTATGGCCACACTTCAGTGAGAGTCAACTCATCTCTCCATCCTGAACAATATGGACAGAACGAAGCACTGTAGCAGTTCCACACAGATCCTAGCCCTTCCGCATTTCAGGGTCACGCCTCACTGGTACAGCTCTGAGCACTCGAGAGGTTTCAACAGTAACCAGCATGTTACAAAACAGCCAGACAAGTCCATGAAACAGGTTTCAAAGCCACCCCGACAGACCAAACCACTGAGTGGAGCACTTAACTCTACTTAGTATATAACAAAACATTAGCTAGTCTAGCTGTTATAGAGCCAAGAGCAGAGACACCGTGCTAATTAATCCTCAACACCGAGATGAGCTCTTACAGCAGGATAAGATGAGCGGAAAGAAGTTACATGCCTTGAAGGCATTTTTTTAAAAGGACCATTGTCAGATAAAAGATGACCCAAAATTCAGATGGTTAATAAAAGCTTTCACAAGAGGAGACCAACATGGAAACATTTCCAGGAGTCTCTTATTGAAGCAAATGGAAGCGTGACGAGTTAGCATTCTGCCGCAGCATTAACAGAACTACAGCAGCCCTGTGCTAGTGCATGAGAACCCAAGCCTGAAACTAAAGAGAAACAAGTGAAGGGCGCGGTGCTTCTCCAGCCAGGCAGACAGACCTTGAAGAATTATACAGATCTTCCTCGAAGGGCTCGGCTGTTTGTTTTTTAAGAGCGACTCAGACATCAGCTCTTAGAAGAAGGAAAAAAAAAGTAAAGAAAGTCAGCGTTGATCATCTACCTTCAGTCTCAGAAGCAACCCACAGCAGTCTGCTTCCTTGAGCAAATGCCATGTGGAGTAAAACAATGCCTGGCCAGTTGTTAACCATCTGTTCATAGCAGGAAGTTATGAATTTGAGACATCAAGACATAAAAAGCGTACCCACTGCTTCACCTGCCATTCATGGGCGTTTGAGACAAATGCTCAGCCAAAATAGAGCGGCAGACTAAAGTAGGTCTCAAACACCTCACTTCTTGCAAAACTGACTCACAAAGCAGTCCACTGCATGCTATGGAATTTTAATTGTGTTAGCTACACATTCACACAGCCCTTTACCAAAGCAGACATGTTACATCTGCAGTGTAGGGAACTGAGAATCACATGCAGAAAAACACACAGCTCCACAAAGGATTCAGAGGTTTGCAGAGAGCCCGAGCACTGCTTCGCCCAGCATTTAAAAGACATCTGTGACTAGGGGTGTCAGACGACACCACACAGCAGAGCACAAAGAACAAAGCAACAAGTGTCAGAAATTAAGACAGAACGTACTTTCATTCTGTGGAGCTGGTTTAATCTGTTTTGGGATAATTAGGGCTCTATGAAATCCGTGTTAACGAAAACACGGGCAGAACCCAAACACCACCACGAAATCCATTCTCTCTCCATCACTAGGACTGTAGCAGCAGGTGGGCAGGGCTGGCTGTGGATGCAGCTGTGGAAGTAAGAGCCCAGAGGGTATGGGTGGTCGAGGGGGCTAGGGACACAGGGAGGGAGTGCAGGGGCTAGGGAAGAAGGGTTTTAAGGGTAGTTTCTGAGAACTCCATTCCTTACTGTGTCAATTGCATGTCAGGAGTCGCAGCTGAGCAGGGGCACCTCCCCTTTGCACCACAGTGGGGTGCAAACAGGAAAATGAACCAGTGCTCCTTGCTCTTGCTAGAGGAACTGGAAGCACTTAGTTGTGGTCTGAGAAGTTGCTGCAGGGCTGTCTCTGAGGAGCTGGACCAGCGGTCCGCCGCCCCCCCCACACACACACTCACGTTTCCCTGGTTGTGTCAGCAGCAGGAGAGCTGACCCCCCCTGCCAGGCCTGGCACCCAGCAGCCACCAGCACCGCCCCAGGATGAGAGTGGCACTCAAAGCACTTCATGTGAGTTAATAGCTCCTCAGTACCCAAATGATAGGACGAGACCCAGGAGAGAGCAGGTTCTGGCTAGCCTTGGCCCAGAGAAGAGACCTGTTGAGTGCTCATCTCCTTAAGTGTCCCGGCCTCCAGCTCAGGCAAGAATCCCACCAGCGGACCTGCTGTGATAAGGGGATAAGCACAAGCAATGCAGAACTCAACCCCCCTCCTTCCAAAATCCGTGCACACATGCCACTGTGCTCTTATTCCCATCCCCTGCCAAACTACACAACAGGTGGGTGGCTGTGGGAATTGAGCCATGGACTAGCCTACTAGTATTATGAATACCATCAACGTATTCTGTCTGCAAGGAGGAAAACCCTTCAGTCCAGCCTCTTTAGCAAAATCTAAAGTCACTGGAAAGCTTGCTGGGCCAATATATTTAGCCTAAGAAGCTGTACCATATGCCCCTAAGGATGCCATAATGAGTATGTCCTCTTCCCATGAAGAACAAACTGTCCCTTTTGCTTTGCAGGGTACACATGGCACAGAATAAGATAAAGAGGTGATTAAACAGAGATGCAAGTCACTTCCTTCTGATCAGAGAACCAATTGCTCACTCCCACCTCAGGCTGAGCGCTGTTGGCAGCAACACCAAACAGGCAGAGGAATGTTTTGGTCGATTAGTCAGCAATCAAAACGGGCGGGCGGGGAGAGAGAATTCCAGCTGCTAGGCATTAGCTACAGAACCTCACACTGCGCAAGAGCATATTCCCTTAGATGAAGGGACTTCAGGAGGTGAAAGAGGCTTTGAAGGCTGAACTTGCCTCTCGATCTTGGGTAAAGGGATGGGGACCACATCACATCCTCAGCTTAACTTCAGTAACCAGAGAGATAAAGAAGCAAATAATCAAGCAATCAATTTGCAAAACACCTAGAAGATACAGAGGTGATAAGTAACAGTCAACACAGATTTGTCAAGAACAAATCCTGCCAAACCAAGGGGGGGGAGTGGTAGACAAGGTATATCTTGACTTTAGTAAGGCTTTTGATACAGTTTCACATGACCTTCTCATAAATAAACAAAGGAAATGCACCCTAGATGGAGCTCCTATTAGGTGGCTGCATAACTGGCTGGAAAACTGTTTCCCAGCGAGTAGTTATCAGTCATGCTGGAAGGGCATAATGAGTGGGGTCCCGCAGGGATCAGTTCTGGGTCCAGTTCTGGCCAATATCTTCATCAATTATTTAGATAATGGCATAGAGTACACTTATAAAGTTTGCAGACGATACCAAGATGGGAGGGGTTGCAAGTGCGTTGGAGGATAGGATTATAATTCAAAACGATCTGGACAAACGAGAGAAGGGGTCTGAAGTAAACAGAATGAAATTCAATAAGGACAAATGCAAAGTATTCCACTTAGGAAGGAACAATCAGTGGCACACATACAAAATGGGAAATGACTGCCTAAGAAGGAGTACTGCGGAAAGGGATCTGGGGGTCATAGTGGACCACAAGCTAAATGAGTCAGAGCAACACTGTTGCCCCCAAAAAAGAGAGAAGTGAACATCATTCTGGGATATACTAGCAGGAGCGTTGTAAGCCAGACATGAGAAATAATTCTTCGACTCTACTCCATGCTGTAGATGGAAAGATAAGTGTCACCAAAAACATCTACAGAGTGAAACACATGCATGTGAATCCACTCAATTAACATGGCTCCTCATGAGTCAGACTCTATATTATTACTTTAACACAGCAAGCATGCACATCTCAAATATAAGAATTTCCAAAAGGACTATTACGTCATTTCCCTTTTTAAACCCGAGAGACGCCAAGGGATCCCATCTCCAGTAACAGTACACCAACTCCGCAGTGCTCCCAGCCCAACACTGAGCTA